>NC_052038.1:5803187-6095594 GCF_015832195.1 Motacilla alba alba | reverse complement strand
AGTCTGTCAGCATTGTCAAACACTGCAGGGTGAGCTGTCACCTTCAGCCCCTGTGTCCCAGGGTGTGCCCTGTGTGACACAGGTGAGCCACAGCTCTTCCTTGGGATCTTCACAGCAACAGCAGCTTTTCCCTTGCAGATGCTTCTGACCCATCCAGCACAGAGGAGCTGGAAATGAGGTGCCTTCAGCTGCAGAGCCAGGTCTGGGAGATGGAGGTGAGGCTGCTCTGCTTGCCCTGAGCCAGCTCTCCTCTGCTTTGGGGTCGCTGCCCTCCCAGCTTGGCCTTTTCCAAGCGGCCCCTTCGCTCCCCACCCCCCTTCACCTGTGCAGAGGAGCAGGTTGGATGTGAGCAGGACACACAAGCACCTGTGCCTCCTGCCAGCTTCATCCCGACTCCCAGGGTTGTAGGGATGCCCAGCTCCTGCAGCCTTGGGAGGTTCCTCTGGCTCTGCAAATCTTTCCTCTCCCTCTTCCCTGCTGCTGTCACTGCCCTGCCAGCCAGCCTGTCTGCCTGCCAGGGCCAGGAGCCCCGAGACAAACCTGTTCCACCTCCCCCTGTGCCTCTCCCAGCCTCAGCTGACCCCTCTCGGGCTCCCTTTCCCACTGTCTGAGGCTCTGGCTCTGCTCTTGCAGCGGTTCCTGAATGACTATGGTCTGGTTTGGGTTGGAGAGGCTCGGGACCAGCTGGGGGACACGGGATCGGTCGAGGATGAAGAGGAGCTGCGGGCTGGGAGCCTCTGCAGGCCGGGTAAAGCACAGCACCTCGGCTGAACTGCCAGCCCAGCTCCCACGCGTGCTCAGGCAAGGGAGAGTAGATAAGCACCAAAACCTCGGGATCTGGGTCTTCAGAATTTGGGATCCTTGCCCAAGATCTTCACATCAGTCCCTCTCAGGGACATGGAGCAATCGAGCAGGAGCTCAGCAGGAGGTTTAATTTCACATTCCCATGTTTTTTACACCCTGCTGGGGCAAGAGGAGAGAACCTGGTGGCTCAGCCCTTCAGGAGGAAGCCTCAGAGCAACTCTTTCCTGCAGAATTCTCAAACCCTGCACATCTGAGGCCTGACTGCTCCAGTGACATTGACGTGGAGCGGGTGGAGAACAGAAGCAGGTGCTTTGTGTACACAGGAGCTGCAGGAACTTATCCACAGAGCCTGGCTCCATCAGGGAGTATTGTTTGCCTTTCCTCCCAGCCACCGTGTGAGGGTTGAGCTGGGACCTGACTCTGCTGGGGCCCAGGGAGCTTTGGCAGCGCCTCCTTAGGGAGTGGTAACAGGGGGAAAAAAAGAAAATTATTTGGACTGTAGAGCCAGTGCTGCTTCCTAACCACCATGGCAGTGTTGGACTGGAGCTTCCCGTAGCTGCAGGAGGGGAGGGACACAGGGAGACCAGCAGAAACAGTTTTGGTGTCAGCTCACTGACCCTTTTCAAGGGTATTTCTGCATCGTCCTTTGGCAGCTCATAAAAAAAGCAGAACGAGCAAGGACTTCAACTCAGCTAAGACCTTTCCTCTCATTTCCTCTTCTGACTTGTTTCCTCTGCCCCGTCACAAGCCTTTAACTGCTTCACCCTCAGAGCCCCAGACAAACATCCTGGCAGAGTCCCTGCCCTGCTGCAGCAGCTGCCTCTGCTGACACCGGCACCTCCTCGGTGCTGACCCACGGGTCCAATCTGCTTAATCCAGCGGTGCAGCTCCTCGTCCTGCAGGGCCCCGGGGCAGCACAGCACTCCCGAGAGGATCAGCGAGCCCGGGAGCCCAGCGTGGGCTCCGGGGCTGCTCTGGAGCTGCAGCCCCAGCTCTGCATCCCTGCCCTGCCCCTGCGGTTCAGCACACACCCCGGGTCCTGGCAGGGCTGTGCCGCAGCAAGAGGCTGCACCGCAGTCTGCAGACGTGTGAAGGGCGAGGCACAGGCAGCCCAGCAGCGTCAGGGCTCAAACACACCTCAAACTCTTCCAGATCAATGTCCTGCCCCTGCCCCTCAACTCTGACCCCTCTGCCGCAGGCGAGGCCGCTGGTGGCGAGCAGCAGATTGATTTCGATTTAATCCTGGAGAGCATTAAGGATTTGAACTCGCTGGTGGGAGAGGGCATCTCTCAGGTGGAGCACACGGCCCGGGGGGCTCGGCTGAGGCGGGCAGAGCCCCTCGCTGTGACCCTGTACCAAAACGGGATCACCGTGGGACACGGAGCCTTCCGGCCCTACCAGCACCCAGCCACGCAGGTATGGCAGGGGCTGGGGGGAATCAGAGCCACCCCGCAGCCCTCGCCCAGCCCCTGCCAAGGGGACGGGGCCTCTGAGCTCATCTCAGCGCTGCAGAGGAGCCCAGCTGCACTCTGCATGCCCACAGTGCCTTCGAAGCCCTGCACGTGCTGTGCAGTAATTCTGGAGATTCTGTCTTTGATGCAGACCTGTCTGCACGGCCACAGCTCCACAAACAGGAGCTGCCCAGCAGAAAAATCAGCCCTGAGCTCAACAGCGGGCCCGAGGTGCGACCACGAGCTCTCCTGTTGTTTCAGCAATGCCTGCGGGACATCATGGATGGGTATTTCCCCTCCGAGCTGCAGCCGCGCTACCCCGACGGGGTCCCCTTGCAGGCAAGTGCCACTCCAGCTCCTGGGCACGGTGGATGGTGCTGGATGGTGCCCAGGGCAGGGCAGGCTGAGGTTTGTGCTGCTGTGCAGGTGTGTCTGGGGCCGAGGGAGGCACGGGGCACCTGCAGCAGCCGTTACAGGAAGGGTTCAGCATCAAGGTTCAAGGGTTCCTGTGCCTCGGTGAACCTGCCTCGGAGCAAGGCTTCTGAGGGCACAGCAGGCTCTGAAAGACAAGCAGCACGTGCAGGAAATTAAAAGCTGTGTCGCAAAAAGGAGGGGGGAAAAACGTTCTCAAAAGTTCCCCTCGTAACGTGAGATTGAACCTTTAAAGAGGATGTTGTGAGAGTTCGTTTTGCCACAGTTTAAATGGATTTGGCCACCTGAGGTTCTCTTGGGCCCCAGTTTTTGATTTCTCAGAAATGGCAGAGAGCCAAAGCCACGTTTGCAGGTGGAGAGCCTCAGAGGACTCAAATCTAGGTCCTGGAGTGCACCTGCAACGTCAGCAGGCACAGCCCGAGGCTGGACTCTCCCTGTGCCACGGAGAAAGCAGGGCACAGCTGCCCGAGCAGGACAGGGGCAGGCAGCTGGAGCCAGCTCCGGGGGTGAGGAAGTCACAGGGAAGGGGATTGTGCAAAGCTCTGGGGGCCGGGGTTCCCTAGAACCTGGGCATCCTTGGTTTCCTTTGGGGTTTCCAACTGCTGCTTGGCTCTGCTGTGGTTTGCTGGGCTCAGAGGCAGCAAGAGGAGCTCGTGCAACATCGGATTTGCTTGCAGGTCACCGACAGGAGGCACGTGGTGTTTCAGAAGCCAGACCTTGCAGGGAGCTTTCCCGGCCTCGGCCAGGTGGTGGGTACTTCAGAATCCACCAAGGTGCAGGAAACCTCCAAGACCCCAGGTAAAATTCTAAACCTGCCTCAAAAATGCTGCTCGTTCTCGAGGGGGAGGATTCTTAAACCTTACCAGGGCAGTGCAGGTGGTCGGAGGGGAATGGGGGGGTCTCAACACTTCTGGGTCAGGGCCTGGCGTTGCCTCAGGAGCTGGGAGCCAGCAGCACACACAGGATCCTCTCGGCATTAATCCTGCTTAACGATGAGATGTGACAAGTAATAAAGGAAAAGAAATTCAGCAGATTTCCAAAACCCTATCTGCCCTGTGCCTTTCTGAAAGGCCAAGCTTCCTCCCAGCTTCACCACATCAAAGGATGCTGAGGTAACCCTGCAGGCCTGGGGGAGAGCTGCTTGCAAACCCCGCTGCTTTCAACCAGCTCGTTCCAAAAATGCAGATACCGTCAAGCCAAATTTCCCGTAACTGCACCCAAAATATGGGACAGCTTCTCTTCAGACTTTCACAACAGAATATGGGACATCAAAGGCCACAGATTCCTCATTTTGCTTCTGGACACTTGCAGTCTGTGTAAGCAATATCTGACAGGGCTGGGAAGTCAAAGAGTCAGAGAGAGAAGCCAGTGGGTCTGTGGGTGCATCACTAAATAACCCCCCCGTGTATCCCTCCTAGAAACAGCTGCCTGCTCCCACACAGCTGTGCTCGGCCCCCTCGAGGCTGAAGCCAAATATCCCCTTTTATCCAAGCAGCAAAATAAAGAATTGCCCAAGCAGAAGGGAATGGATGCCTGCAAATCCCCCCTCACAAGGTGACGAATGCCCAAGTCTGTAGAAATGGTGACAGCCCCGGTGTTTCACAGCTGAGCCACCTGCCTGCTGTGCCCCCCGGCCGTGCGCTGCTGGGCTCTCACTGCTGATGTTGACAACCAAACATTCAGTGGGGCACAAAGTGGGACAACGTCAAGGGAGGAACCCGGGAGCCGCTCTGGGCCTCGCTGGGGTGCCGAGAGCTCTCCCTGTCGGCTGCTGCTCTCTCCTTTCACCAAATCCGCCTCTTCTGCGGGCAAAACGTTTGTCACAAAGGTCACACGCGGACCTGTCTCCCCTCTGCTCTGCTAGGTCCCCAAGGCTCCTCGGAGCAGGTTCCCAAGGAGCTTTGGCAGCCCCTGGAGCACAGAGGGAGCGTGGGCAGCAGCAGAGCGGCGCCACAGGTACGAGTGGGCTCCCCAGACACCCCCAGGAGGAGAGCAGGGGTGATGCTCCGCACTCAGCTCCCTGCACAGCACCCACACCCCCTGCCCGGGCCTCTCTCAGCTGCGTGGAAGCTCCCAGAGAGGCTGCAGCAGGGCACACGTGGCCCGTGGCCCTTGCCTCGTGGCTGTCCCTGCAGCCCGGGCAGTGCTGGCTCTCCCCTGCTTCGGTTGCAGGGCTCTGATGGGCAGCAGAGCAGCGAGGAAATGCTGGTGGAAACACCTGGGCTGGCTGCCCTGGAGAGGGACAGGTACAGCCCCCCAACCCCTGCCCTGTCAGGATCTCCTCTTCCTCCTGTTTCATCACAGCAGGTTTAGTTCAGGCAGTTCAGGAATGGACTTTCCCCTTTTAGGCCTTAGAAACAGACAAAAGGCCAAGTTTGGTCCTTTGGGAAAACCACTGAATTTTTCATGGCAAACATGCCATATTTTACATCTCTAACAAAAAGCTTCTGTTGTTCAAAATGTCACTTATTTATGTGAAAGTCTTCCCGACAGCAAGCCAAGGCCTGAGAGTTTGTAACCACTGAAGGAGCTCTTTGCAGTCATGTTAAATGGAGAACCCCTCCAGGAACCTGATGGTGGGAGGTCTCACTAACAGCACATTTCCACTCAGTCTTCTGGCAAGCCAAGACCCAAATAGCTAATGAAAAAAAAAAAAAACCCAAGCAGATTATTTTTAATCAAAGAAGTAGGGCGAAGAACTTACCAGACAGCCCTGGTTTAAAATGAACAAGCTAAAAAAGGCCCATCACCCTCTTCAAGGCACCTTCAGGCTGCGAAAGCACAGCAGCAGTTGGGGCAGTGGGTGCCCGTGGTCAGACAGGGCCTCATTCACCTCAAGGACACTCCCAAACATGAAATTCCTCTCCCCTGCTCTGCATGGAGGCTCTGCCTGCTGCGTGGAGCTCGCTGCTGGGCTGACAGGGCTCTCTGTCCCAGGGTGAGGGCAGCACAGGAGGCTGGAGCTGCTGGCCCTGAGCTCTGCACGCTGCGGGTCAGGTCCGAGAGCGGGGAGCAGACGTACGAGCTGAGGATGCTGCTCACGGACACCATCGGGGACCTGCGCCAGCTCCTCGCCCACGTCAGGTAGCCCAGCACCCCCTCCCCTCCTTGCCTGACTCTGCAGGACCCCAGAAAAGGGTTCTTGAGGTCCTGGAGCTTCAAACATCAGCCTGAGCTGGGTCAGAGCCCCGTGCCCACCTGACGCTCTGCAGGCAGCAGGTCCTGAGAAGCTCAGAGCGTTTCATACCCACCTTTGGCACGCAGCAACAGAGAAAAACTTCTTCTGTCCTCCCCAAATTGCCACCAGATCCAGGCCCATGGCTGCCTCTGCCTCCTTCCAGCACTCACCCAGCTGGAGCCGCCCTTCCCAAGGTGCTGGAAGCTGAGCTGCAGCCTCGGCTTGGCTCAGCCAGCTGCGTCCCAAAACATCCAACGCTGCACAAGGGCTCCCTGAGCCTTTGGGGACAGCTCCAGATGGCCGAGGGCCCCCTTTGCTGCCCCCCGCTCCTGCTGCAGGCCTGGCCGAGCGTGAGCCCAGGGTGAGCTCGGTGCTGGTGGGATGCAGGAGCCTCCCTCCTCCCCGCTGCAGCTGTGCGGGCTGCTCCGTGCCTGGCCGGCTGCAGTTTGGGCTGGAATCCCTTTTCCTGCTCTTGCATAACCACAGCTGGATCAGGCAAAACCTCGGGGAATCCCATGAGTAGGAGAAGATTGTGCTGTTCTTTCCTAGGGGTGGAAACTCGGACTACGAGATCATCAGCACCTTTCCCCAGAGGGTGTACACGGACAGCTCCAGGAGCCTGCAGGAATGTGGGCTGGTCCCCAGGGCCTCCCTGCTGCTCCGCAGGACAGACCCCTCCCGGCAGCAGGGGAGGGGGCTGCGACCAGCCTAAGAGCTGCTCACGTCCAGCTCTGCACAGGCAGGGAGCTGCCTCTCACCTTACCCGACCTGCCCTGGCTGGGCACAGGGGAGAGGTTTTCTTTCCAGATTCAGTTTCACTGTGCCACTGCCTGGGATGGAGAGGAGCTGGGAGCAGCCCAGTCCTGCCGCCTCCCTCACAGTGGCTGATGTCCCCAGGACAGCTGGGTCCCAGCACAGGGACACCTCCTCCAGCTCCCCTGGGCTCCGGGCCCGGCTCCTCATCCCTGTGCAGCTCACACAGGCTGACCCCTGCCCAGGGCAGCCTGCCAGCCTCACCCAGCCCTGGCAGCTGCTCAGCTGTGCCCAGGGCCCGGAGCAGCAGGATGGACACGCAGCTGGGGCAGTTTGCATTCTGCACACGCTGCTCCCTACAGCTCTCACCTGCACTGACAGCAGGGCGCAAACAGGCTCAGCTGCACGGTCTGTGCTGCAGCTAAACCTTGAGCCCTTGCAGTGCTGGGGCTGAGCCAGGCTGGGCTCGGCTGGGAGATCCTGCTGCTGGGTTTCCTGTACGTGCACAGCTCCTTCCCTTGGACAGCCCCCAGCTGCAGCGGGGCCCAGGCTCCAGCCTGCCTGGAGGTACCCGCCCTCCTCCTGCCCTGCTGGGAGCTGCAACAGGACACCGTGTCACCGGAGCCCGGCGTAATCCCTCTCTGCCCAGCCCTGAACAAAGCATCTTCCTCCCCGGCCCGTGGGCTGGGGCTGCACTTTTCCCTTTCCCTTTCCCCAGCACATTCTTCCCATTCCAGCTGTGACAAGCTCTCACTTGACTCCCAGCTGACAACACTCCCACTCATGCGAGGCAGGGCCTTCTGGCAGGTTCCCTCTTCCCAGACCCAGCCCTCATTAAAGGCTCCCAATAAAACCCTTTATTCCAGCTGCAATTTCCACTTCCTTTAGCTTTCAAAGGCACAGTTTGTGTGGAGGCCCAGAGCCCTCTGACCAGAGCTGCACGACTCAAGCACAGGAAGCAAACCTGCTGCTTCCACAGCTCCCGTGAGCAGTGACTCAACCCACACAGCTCTCCCTCAGCTTCCTCCTTTTCCACCTGGAGCAGATTCAGGAGCAGCTGTTTCCCCTGCCCCTCTGTCTCCTGGTCTAGGCAATCTTAGTGCCAAAGGTTTGTTTTTCACTGGCTGAGGCTGTCCCTGCCCCGGGCTGCCCCTGTCACCACGCAGAGGAGAGGAATGCTCTGGTACCTGTCCCTGCTGCCGTAGGACATTCAGACACGTCCTGGGAGCCTTTGATTAGCAGCAGTAATCTAAGGTGTTAAGATCTTTGTGTCAGGCTGCAGCAGCACGTACAACCCACTCAGCTGGATGTGACTCACAGGCCTTGGGTAGGGTGATGTTTAACCTGTAGCCAAAATAAAAGCCAATTTAAAAGAAACGCGAGAGTAGCGCCGTGAAAGGTACAGTAACATTTAATAGCATCTCGGAAGACAACACTGGTTATAAACTTGCTTTTTGGCAGGAAAACAAAATGCACTTGGTCCAGGATTGCAAAAAAGCCAACACGAAGAGGAAAGATGGAACAGCTGGAGCATCAGCTGCTCTGGGGCAGCCCATTAATGCTCACCAGGGAGCCTGCTGGGGTGGAGGGCAGCCAGAGCAGCACAGATCCCACTTGCAGCCCCACCCATTCCCCCAGGCAGCCTTCGCCCCCAGCTCCACCGTGGTGGGCACTCAGACCCAAATTCTGTGCAGTATTTTTGCATTAAATTAAGACAAACAAAAAAACAAACCCTTTACTTAGTTGCCATAATCTCTGCAGTTGAGATGAAGAGGAGGGGAAAAAGACAAAAAAAAAAAAGAAAAAGGAAGTGAGGCAGCAGAATTTACAATTTTAACAGCAACTGGGAGAAGTGGGAAGTAGCACGCAGCCCTAAGCCCTTCCCTGGCGAGGCAGAGGAGGGGGCTGAGGGCCAGGATCACCTCGCACAGCCCCGGAGGCTTTGCTGTTTACAGAGGCACTGGAAGCTGCCGTGAGCCAGGCCCAGCTCTGCTCACAGGCCAAGCGGCGAGCGTCACACTTTCTTTGGATCCCTCTGAGATGAAGACGACGCCGGGGTTAGGCAGGAGGGAGTCGGAGGCAGCTGCAATGAGGAGTTTTGGTCATGGGTTTTTCCCCGTGGTGCCAGGACAGCGCTGACACCCTGGAGGTGAGGGTGGTCGGAGATGAGGGCGCTCAGGAATGAGGGCAGAGTCCAGGATGGGAGGGGAAGCAGGGCTCAGGCCAACTTCAGGAACTCCTGCAGAGTGTTTTGCTCCACAGCCTCCACGAAGAGCTCGTAATCCTGCAGGGAAACGCCACACGGTCACTCACGAGGCAGGAGGGGCCCCGAGCCCGTGGCACAATCTGGTTCACAGCCCTGGCACCGGCCGGTTGTGCCAAGGATGACGGGACAAGGGCACAGCCCCGCTGCCACCCAAAGCCCCCCGCCTGGGTCCCCCTTTCCCCGAGGCAAACAGCAGTGACTCCAGGCAGCACCTGGTCCCTGCACCTGACCAGAAATAACTTACAAGGCATCCCGAACATGTGGCAAAGCCAAGGACAGGACATCACCCCCCACCCAAGCCCAGGGTGCCAACCCCGCGGGGAGCACGAGCCTCACCCCGCAGTACTGGTCCCCGTTGACGATCTGGGGTGGGATGGCTTTGGGGTTGCCCGCCTTGGCCCTCATCTCCTCCCGGAGAGCGTTGTCCTGGGAGATATCCACCAGCTCGTACTTGATGTTCTTCCCGTCAAGGATTCGGGTTACCTCGCTCTGTTGGGATTTGATCTGGAAGCCGGGTGGGAAAGGCAGGTTACGGGGAGACGGAGAGGAGCCCGCGGGGCGGGCACACCCGCAGCGCGCCAGCCGGGCTCCGCACGGTGCCCCCAGCACGGAGCGCAGCCTTGGCGACAGATGGGGACGGCACAGCGCGAGCGGGAGGCGAGGGGACACCGAGGATGGGGCGGGGGGGCTCCGCTGCCGCGCGGACCAGAGACGCCCACCCCCGGGAAGAGCGGCCCCGGAGCGCCGGCCCCGCCCGGTGCTCACCTCCCGGGAGCCGGTCACCGAGGTGCTGTAGACCTTGAGGGTGCTCATGGTGCGATCGCGGCCGCTCCCAGCGCTGGCCCGGCCGAGGGAGGGAGGACCGGAGGGATGGAGGGAGGGAGGAGCGGCGGCCCCGCCGCCGCCCGCCATGTGACTGCGGGGGCCAATGGGGCCGGCGGCACCGGGCATGCGGCCTCGGCGGGACCGGCCCCGGGCCACCGCCCCGGCGGCACCGGGCAGCGCCAGCACCGGCCCGATGGGTACCGCGGAGCCACCAGCACCGGCCCGACGGGCACCGGGGAGCGCCGGCACCGCTCCCACCGGGCACCGGGGAGCACCGGCGAGCCGGCATCGGCCCAATAGCCACCGGGGAGCACCGGAATCGCTCCTACCGGGTACCGGGGAGCCACCGGCACCGCTCCCACCGGGCAGCCGGGAGCAGTCCCCGGCCCCGAGCCACCGCCCCTACCGGGAGAGGCACCGGCAGCAGCCCCGGAGCTCCTCCCTCCTCCCCAGGCAGGACGGCCTCGCACGAGTGGGTCAGAGCAGCTTTATTCGGTACTCCAAAGATACAAACGAGCGCTGAGACACGGGCTGCTGCTACAGAGACACCGAGCCCAGCGGGACCGGCGCGACACGGGGGAGCGGGGCGTGTGCGTGGCACAGGAACGGGGGACAGGGAGGAAACGCTGGCCTGTGCCCCTGCCCCGGGCTGTGCTGTAGCAAAGGGCCCAGGATTGCCCCCGCAGCAGCAGCAGACAGCACAGGAGCACCCTCAGGGCCAGAGGGGCTCAGCTGTGCAGGAGGATGAGGAGGGGACACGGGACGGGGCAGCCCAGCTGCTGGGACAGCGCCAGGCAGCAGCTGAGGGGGTTCCAGCCACAATAATCTCAGCTCAGAATCACCTCTGCAGGGGTAGAGGGCAAACCCGTCCCCTCACAGCACCCATGAACGAGATCTTGCACCCCCAAAGCAAAGGGGAGAAGGAGATGGTGCCCAAACCCCCTGAGAACCTGCAGCAGCCAGCAGAGCTCCCGGCAGTCAGGACAAACGGCTTCAAAAACAGCCCTGGAAATGTGTTTTGCTCAGTTCACAGCAGCAGCAGCCTGGGGACAGACACAGCCAGGAACAGAACACCCAGGGAGAGCAGGACAGACAGACAGACGCTGCTCTGTGCTCCCCGTGCGGGACAAACCAACCAGTTCCTGGCCCCTGTGCCCCATGGTGGCCAAACACCGAGAACAAAACAGATTTGGTCTTAAAATTTTAACACAAAGGAAAGACAAAAGCATTTCTGCCAAACCCAGGGCTCACAGCCCCAGCGTGAACCAAGAGCAGCCAAACAACACAAGTGGCAGCAGGACTTTGCCCTGTCACAGCTTGGTTCTCTTGCTCTTAACCCAAGATGAAAAGCCAAGTTCCACCCTCAGAGTCAGTGCTGTAAAGCTGCCACTGGGGCTGGGGAGGGTGGTGGTACAGGGAAACTGATCCCTCAGTGATTCATTTGGAAATCCCATCACTTGCAGAGGAGAAGAAAGGAGGGACAGGGCTGTGACAAAGCCCAAGTGGCCACTGCTGGCAGGAAGAGGTCCCTGTGCCACCCCCTCTACGTTAGGAGCAGTATGGCTTTCTCCCAGGAAAGCAGAGGTGTGTCCCCAGGGTCACAGCCACTTGGGGCTCCCCAGGATTGTTTGTGATGGCTCTAAAAGGCTGTGAGAGGGAAGAGCAGCCCCTCAGCTGCCAGTGGATGCATTAGGCACGGAGCAGAGTGGGGGCAGAGGGTTCTTCCAGCTCATTAAGGCACTTCAGCATCAATCCACCTCCTCTGCAGTCCGAATGAATCACAGCCCACTCCCAGTGCTGGTTCAGGGGGACAAAAGGCTTAAGGCTTCTGGGGTAACAGTGCCCAGGGGGAGCATTTCCAGTCTTTTAGTGTTGCTTTATTCCTCAGCTCCTGCTGGCTGCTGCAGGACACTGGTTGCATTACCTGAGGAGAGCAGGTCCTGCTCCATCAATCCAAGGCAGCAGCACCTCGATGTAAATGCCAGGAGTGGGACTGGCACACCTGCCTGCCTGTGGAATCCAGCTGTCCCACAAACACTCTGACAACCCTCTGGTCCCACTGGTCCCGCAGGACCTGCACAGGGAGGTTATCAGCAAGACCAGGGCATACATTTCCTTTTAGCTGTGATTTTAACCGTCACGCTTGCCTGTTCAGCATTTGACACGCCTGGAAGGCAAGTCAGAATTCATCTCCCAGCATCAGAGGCCACAGCAGCTCCAGCAAACACAGCATAAAACACATTCCACAAGATGAAAGCTACTGCAAAGCCTGATACTGAAGCCCTGAATTATCCCAGCCAGCAGCTGAACACTTCTGGCAACAAACCCCCTGATTCCTCACAGATCAGATAAGTCACACATCCTGTACCCGAGCAGAGGGATGGTAAAGTGCTGAATAGGTTTAGGGTTGTAGGAGCACAAGACTCCTGAGAGTTTCAAGTCTTCGTTCCCTGTCTTACTTTGGGAGTGCTCTTTACTGGGTGATGCAGTTGTCTCCCATGTCCTGAGCGTATCTGTCAGATATTGCAGTCCTCAAGTCCTCCACCTCTTTGTGAAGCTCTTTTACCTCCACCAGTTTCTTGGCCAGTCCGTCAGGGCTCAGCAGGTCATCCTTGTCCTTCACAGGGTACTGCACGGCTGTGGGTCAGAGAAGGGAGCTTCCTCACATGCAGGTCTGAGCAAGGATCGCACACATTTGCAAATCAGCCAGAAAAACCAACTCGCGTTTGCAAAAGAGGTTCTGCTTAACATTCAGTTATTACAACATGCACCTTTGAAGCAAGCCAACCACAGAAAGAGCATTCAGAAGCCCAGGAAGAGCACTTCCCATGCCCCACGTGAGTTATTTAATTCTGCCACAGCACGGATCAGAAGGGTTTGTTCCGCTATTGCTGGAAAGGAAACGTACTCACAGTGAATGCCCAGCAGCAGAGAGAGGTTGGGGTCCTTGCCCTGAGCCCTCTGGGTGACAATGCTGTAGACAGACTGTAAATCCTGCAGGCAGCTGGCCAGCTCCCCGTGCAGCTCCTGGGCCAGGCGGGCTGTGTCAGCAGGCAGGGGCTGGGCCGTCAGCCGCGCCTGCCGGAGCTGCTCCTGCAGCGTCAGGTTCTTCTCAATCAGCTCCTGGTTCTGCACGGACAGCTGGACACACGGACAGGGCACGTCAGTGGGCACCTGGGGCAGCACTGCCACGCTGAGTGCACCTGAATGCACTGAAGGCAGGAGCTGGCTGGCGTGCAGAGGGGTGGCCAGAGCAGCCGGTGTCACTGCCACACCCCGCGAGGCTGCTCTGTCCCTGCAAAGGCCAGTGCAGTAAAAGCTTCCAGGAGGCTCTGCACCCCAGCAGGGACAGTCCTTGCCTCGAGGGCTGCTGCTGGCAGGGGGCTCTGCCCAGCCCTTCAGCCGGGGCTGTGCCTGGGCTCCTGTTCTGCTGCCCCCAGCTGGCAAGCTCGGCCTCCTCCATCCCATCCCATCCCATCCCATCCCATCCCATCCCCATGAAGTTCCCGAGGCACAACCCGCTTCTCCTGCTTCCCAGCAGGGCACAGCTCCTTCCACAGCCCCGACAGGACAACTGACTAGCAGGAAGCAGGAGAGACTGAGCTGCTGACTAAAGTCAGGGCCTTGCTCAGAGACAATCCATTCAGTGCTACACCCGGGCACTCCGAACACCCCCTGACCTCTTTCACGGCAGCCCGGAGCTGCTGCAGAGCATTTTCCCTTCTCATCGCCTCCTCTTTCAGAGCTTGGCTTGTCCCCTCTTCCTGGGCCACCTGTTCTTCCAGGTTCTGGAACAGACCATGGGAACACACTAGGTCTAACTCATTTCACAGCATATTCTCAAGTCCCAGGTCTCTCACCATCACTTCTCACCTTGACTTGCAAGGATAACTGCTCCATCTTCTTCTGCTTTTTGTCCACAATCTGGAATTAAAAGCAGAGGCATCAGAAGTGGCCACCCAGATCGAGTAATACCACCAGGACTTCTCCTTCAGCAGGACAGCATCTCCTCTCCTTCTCTTTCCTGTGCATTTACTGCTCTAATCACAGATGCTCTTAGGAGTGGGCAATAAAAGGCACCACTAGATTTATCAGCTAAAACCAGACATGCTATTCTTCTGGCTTTCCTCTCCCCTCTTCTGCATTCTGAGCTTCTCCCCAGCATTACTGGAGAAGCGTGTGGTTATCACATCAAGAGCAGCTTGTGGAACCCTGCAGTTCCAGGAATTGCTGCTTCAGTGCAGTTGTGCCTTTAAAAGTCCCCGATTTCCTCTGAGCACTCGGTGTGACTCAGTGGAAGGAAAAATGTGTGACTCCCGACTGGGACAGCCCCTTACCTTCCTGAGGCAGTCACACTCCTTCTTCAGAGAGTCATGTTCCATTTTCTGCCTCTCCCCATCCTGGCCAGGGGGTCCTCTCTCTGCATTCTTTGCATTCTGCTGCAGCTTGTCCTGCAAGCTGCAATTAGCAGAGCACCGTGGGGAAAGAACAGTGTTAGTCAGGATCCCTCCCTTCCTTATATGAGGAGTGAAATTCATTTCATCTCAGATATCAGCACTGCCCTGTTTGCATGCCAGTCCCCCCCCTGCCAGGGCTGTGCATCACCCTCCTGGTGCAGCAACACCTGCAGTGCCAAGGTGAAGCTGGTTCCTCCTTCCTACCTGCGCACAGTGGCCAGGAGCTCCATCTCCTTGTGCTTTTGGGTTTCCAGCTGCAGCTCTTGCTCCCTGAAAGCAGCCTGGACATCTCCAAGCTCTGTTTCCAGTGCCAGCACTGTTTCCTGCAGGGCAGCAGTCTTCAGTTCAGATTCCTTCAGCTGCAACAAAAGGGGAGTAGATGTAACTATAGAAAAGCCACCTGAGCAGGGGAGTGAAGAGCCAGCATTGCAGCTCAGAGGAAGTTTTACCTTCTGACTCTGTTTCTGGTGGTCCTCAAGAGTTGGAAGATCAGCCAGGTATCGTTCAAGGGTCTCGATTCTCTGCTGTCTCTCTCTGTTTTGTTCAGTTTCCTTCTGGCATTTCTTTTTAAGGTTATTAATGTGTTTGTCTCTTCCCTTCACCTGCAGGGACAGTTACAGACAAGTTTAGTTTATTTAATTTCTTATTTATTCTTCAGTCTTCTAGAAGCCCACTCATTTAGGTTTTTGCACACCACACAATGCCAAAATACAAGATCCCCTTGACTCATTTCTGCTCATTTAGCTAAAGAGAGGCATTTTTTTGGTTAAAAAGAGGCACTGAAATGCTTCTAACTGCAGGAGGAAAGGCTTTTGCTTGTAAACCATGGTCTACAAGGAGATGAGAAAACACCTGCAGTTACAGACCGCCACAGAAAAGTTCCACCTCAGCACTACACTGACAAGAAAACACCTTCCCATCCCTAGAGCAACAGGATCATACCCTTTCTTCCTGTTTCTTTAACTCCTCTGCATGTTTCTGCACCGTTTCCTTCAGGGACTCCCGGACCAGCTTCACATCCACCTCTGCAGCAGCCAGCTTCCTCTCCAGCTCAATGTTCTCCTTGCTCAGGGCCTCGGTCTTCTCTGTGAACTGTGCTCGGAGGAAGGTGTTCTCCCGCTGCAGCTCCTGCAGGCACACGCAGCCCCTCAATCTGGGGGGTTACAAACTGCCCCCAGCCTTCCCAGGGCTGCGTCCTCCTCCTCCCCAGTCCCCAGACATCCCTCAGCCCCTCTGAAACACTGTGGAACAGCACCTGGCAGTGCTGCATCACAGCACAGCTCTAATCCAACCAAAGGAAGCCTCAGGGGGCACGGAGGTGATGGTGACTGCACACAAGGGATGATTTAGGATTTGGCTCTGCACAGTCCCGCTCAGCAAACGCCTCAGCAGCGGCCTGGGCATGGGATCCAGCACCCGTTTCTCACTGGCTCCTGCTGTACCTGCATCCTCAGCATGTAGATGTCTCCATAGGACGCCGGGCAGCCCAGCAGGGCACTGTGGACCTGCAGCTCGCTCTCCCGCACCTTCTGCTCCAGCTGGGAAATGTGCTGCCTCTGTCTGGAACAAAACAGGCAATTCACTGTTCTCAAACATAGGGAGCAGCAGCACAACACAAACTGAGCCACCAGGGCACTGCTGCTCCACTCGGGGACAAGCAGAGCACAAACAGAGCTCTGCCACTCAGGGCTCACCTGCAGAGAAATAAACATAAACACTTTGACCTTTTTTACAATTCTTATTAACTTTTCTTCCCTCCCCTCCCTTCAAAACCCTTCTGCCAGCCATGATTACAGATAAAACACACAAGCCTTGCATGTTTTGGAGGATCCAGCTTGACTCTGGAGCTTAGGAGTGGAATGAACAGACAACAGATGACTCAAAAAAGGAAGAAAAAGCATTTACAGTCCAGATGCTGAAGGTACTTTTCATCAGGGCTTACTTTTCAGAAAGCTTGTGCATCACGAGCCTTAGATAAGAGAAATGTTGTTTGCCAGCCTAAAGTCACAAAACCCAATTTAAAATAAAGGTCTCAAAGAGGCAGTTATTTTGACATTCCAGATTAATCATGACATGAACAGAAATCTTTATCCCTTATGAAACACAGAAAACCATAGCTGAAATTAATTTATTTGAGCCCTCCAGGATCATCATCCTAATTCCAAGAAGGAGAGAAGAGCTCAGGTTGTTCTCTAAGGTTGTTATATTGTTCTTTGCAACAAAACAAGATCAGCTGGGCAACAAGAACTCTGAGAAATCACTCTGAGAAATCTTCCTTGGTACTTTCCAGATGGAAATGGACTGGACTCCTTGAACCACATGTCAGTATCAAAGCCCCACCTGTCAATGAGGAGCTCCTTCTCCTTGAGCAGGTTCTCATTGGAGTTCAGGATGTTGATCCACTGAGCTGGGTCAGGTGCAGGCAGGGATGGGGAATACAGAGAGGAATGGGGGCAGGTGCCTCCATTTTGTAACTGCAAGAGGAGACAAAACAAGGAGGGAGAGGTCTGTGCCCCACAGGGGTAATTGCAACACTGCTGCAGCTATTTTGCACGCTGTGTGCTCATCTGCATGCCAGGGCAGGGCTATTTCAGTCTCTGGTGATGTCCAAGAACAAGAAAGTTTGCCCAAGCACAACTGGAGATTAACAAATAATTTTAGATCACTGTGCTAGCTCGCTGGAAACAATTTGTCTCCATTAGGGTACAGCTGGTGGGAGGTAGTAAACAAACTGTTTCCACCCAACAAACCACAGTTAGTTTCATGCATTTTTTCAAAAAGAAAAATCTTTCTTAACCCTAGATACAGAATAAAGCCATTCTAGACACTGCTTAAAACCTCTTGGCACGCTTTTTCTTCCCAGTTTCTATCAGACAGGGCATTTCAGCTCTTGATCTGGCAGGGGGAGCAGCCCTGTAACACAATCCAGGGCCGCTCTGCACACGCAGCGTGTCAAACGATACCTGTGACACCACAAGCTGTGCCTCAGGAGGCTTCTGGTGCCACTCGGGGAGAAGCAGGAGACATTTTCCCCCCTGGCTCCTTAGTCTGGTACAGCAATTCCTGACTACAGAGACAGGAAGGCTTTCAAACCCCCACGCTCACAGCTGCCTACCTGCATCTGCTCCACCTGCAGCCGCACTTTGTCCAGCTGCTGCTTCCAGGCACTGAGCTCGCAGGCTCCCTGGTGGGGGTGCAGCACGCAGCCTTCCTGCGCCCACGCTCGGCCTGGGGCAGCTGCCACGGGCTTGGAACAGAAGCTGCTGGCCTGGAGTCCCACTGGCATCAGCCTGCTCCCGGCGGGCCAGGGCCCGTCGCGCGGCTCGCAGGCTCCGTTGGCCCCCGGCGCCCGCTGGCTCTCTGGCAGCGCCTTGTAATGGTCCTTCCCCGCCTCGGAGCCTGCGCTGAACTGCTGGCACCTGTGCAGAGGGTCGGGGCACAGACTGTCCAGGAGGAGGGACTGGTTGAGGGTCTGCTCGATGGCAGGGGTGTCAAACTTCCAGGCGCCCTCCGCCCGGGCGCGGTCGGCGGCGGGAGGCCAGGCGTTGTCCCCTGAAGTCCCGTAGGGACGCAGCAGGTCCCTGGGTGGCACCTGGGAGGGCTTCCCGGCGTTCAGGTCCCCGTTCCTGGCGAGCCCTGGGCCGGCGGGCTGTGCAGAGCTCTGGGAACAGCCCTGGCTCCCTGCAGGGCACGGCTTGGAGGGCGAGGCACCCAGCGTGGAAGGCATAACGTGGGCTGTTGGAATGGTCACCTGCGTTTTGATGGGGTGGAATGAGGAACCGCTACTGGAATTGCAGAAGTCTGGGGGAAGAAGAAGAGTGATACTCTCATTACAGTCCTGAAAATACAATCCTCCAGTGAGCTTTCCAAAATGATCTTAAAAGCAGTTCCTTTCCCACTGAACACGTCCTCTAAGCAGCAGCAGCATGACTCAGGCACACCTGTGTTCCCCCCACTACAAGTTTCAGGAACCTGCTGACCTTTTCCTACCACCACGGGAAGAATCCGAGTTTAATCCCTATTTTTAAGCTACTCTAAGATAATCTTGAATCAATAATGTCACCTTTCTCTAGGTTTAGAAATCAAGTCCTTGACACTGAACAAAAAGGCTGCAACTTACTGATCTGAACACGGAGCCCGTGATCCTGCTCTGCCCGTCCCGCAGCTCAGCGACTCCGAGGCGTGAGCAGAGCTAAGAGGAGCCTTCCCTGAGGCCATGGTGAGCCTCCAGCATTGCTGACCCCGAGGATCTGACCTTCCAGCTCCTCCAGGACACCACGGCGAGAGCGTGTCCCAGAGCTGGAGCAATGGCTCTCACCTACGGCCACAGGAAGTGAGACAGAGCTCCCGTCCTGCCAGCGGGCACCAAACCTGGCTGCAGGCAACTCGGGGTTATTCTTAGCAGCTCTCAGATTTCAATACAGCAACAGCAAGGGCTGAGAAAGGCAAACAGCAAAGTCCCTGTCCCCACTGCTCGTCCCGAGACGTTCTGTGTCGCAGGGATTCCAGCTTTGTCCCAGAACACACACCTGATTGCCTCATGGCTTTGGCCAGAGGCCCATCCCCACGTGATGCTCCAGCAAATCACCCTGCCTCTGTTTGTACCCTCCAAGCACTGCTACAACAATGAATAAACTCTACAACTAGAATGCAGCCCAAATCAGACTCTGCAAAGACCAGAATCACACTACAGGAGACCTGTCACAATACAGGCACTCAATCCTTTCATCACAAATGAAAGTGAGGGCAGAAGATCTCTCAGCCACAGCTTGGCCGTGCCCAGGACTCCAGAGAGCACCATGCTACTGGGCAGCTGCAGGCACGTTCACCTTGGCACAGGGAAGAGACAGCAGCATTTCCTTTTACAGCCCCTAAATTTATCCCCGGTGTCACTGGCAGGAACCAGAGTTCCCCGACCAGCACGTCACGTGGGGGTGCTGCAATCAGCTCCCTGAGCGTGCTGAGGGTCCTCACAACAACACTTCTGACTAATGTACGGAGCTCAGCGTGCCCCAGCAGCAGCAGCCAGGGCTGCAGGTCACCCTGGGCTCTTACAACACGCCTGTGACATCACCGGCGCCCACAAGGGCCATTTCCCAAAGGAAATCATCTCCCCTGGCCCCAGCTGCCAAACGGTGTTGATCATCCTGAGGGAACACTTCACCACGTGCTCCTGCAGCATTCCCAGCCACCTTCCAACAGGCAGACCTGCTACAGCTCCACTGCACTGGCACCTTACCGAGAGCTACAACCGTAACAACCATTCCACTCCTCAGTCTCATTCCAAACAGGAACACAGGGGTGTGGGAAGGGTTTTAGGGAACACAGCAAAGTCCCTCATTAATGAGCAGAGAACCAATAAAGGTGGAAAAAAAAAAACAGGTGGAAAGGATTGCTGGGACCAGAAATTTCCCAGAGCGTGCCTCAGCTGGAGGCCAGGCAGAGTTCTCAGCTCTAACACTGCAGAGCCAAACACAAAGGCACCTACAGATTAGATCCTTAAAAAAAAACAAATTTAAAATCACCCGACAGCCTTGCTGATCAATCTCTCACTGGCCAGGAAGAAGCAGCAAGTCACCAAGGTGGCTTTCAGCCAGTTACAGGCCCTGCAGCGAGACAATAGCCCAGCTCAGAGCCACAGGCAGCCCCCTCCTGACCGGGTCACACCCCAGACACCTGGGTCTGAAGCAGCAGCAGACACTGGGGCAGGCTGTGCCCCCCAGGTCCCGCTGAGACCCAGGGGTGCCCCTCACCTTCCGTGCTGTCCGAGCAGGAGGTGCCAATGCCCCCGTCCCTGCTCTCGGCCACGCTGGGACAGCGGCTCAGGGACGTCAGGGACATCACGGCTGTCCTCCACTCACTCTCCAAGAACCTGCTCTTCTGGCAGCTGCTGGGCTCTGCAGAGGAGAAACACGGGTATTTATGCTTTAATTAAGCCGTGTGTAATTAGCAGTGCTTGCAAACCTCGAGCTGGTCCTTGCTGTGCTCCCTGAGTTCCTGTAAAAAAAAAAAATCTTTTGCTAAAGGGAATGTCGGGAAGCACAGGGAAGTGAAATAATATCAACAGGAGAGCAAAAACAATCCTGGTAAGGAAGTCAGACTGCAGAAGCTGTAGATTATTGATTCGTTTGGTCATGTTACAGCCAGCTGGTGCTCTGGCTGAAAAGAGCAGCAGCACAGCAAAACTGGGCAAGGTAAAGAGGCATTTTTGCACTAACTCTAAAAAACTCCCCCAGATCCATCAGCTGTCAGCTTAAGGGAGGAATTCCTCACCAAACGACTGCTGAAAAAGCAGGCAAGGGTAGAAAATAGGACTTTTTTTTGAATAAAAAGTTTCTGGTGGACAATCTTCTGAGGCCACGTGTCTCCTCAGAGAAGGTGAAACAGGATCTGACAGCAGCAGGGCTTTGGAGAAAGGACTGTCCTCACCTGATGGATTCTTCTGCAGCAGCCTCAGGTCTGGATCTTTCTCAGGAGCAGCCATCTTATCTACCTAGAGAACAGGATAAACTAATTAAAATATTCTTTTAAGTGAGTATAATCCACATCCAGAGTAACACAGCCTTTAGTGTTTAACCACCTTCTTCTCCCAATAATATCTGTTTTTTTCCCTGCAGCAACACTTAAAAAAAACAACAAACAAACCCTTGTAGATTTTCTTTATGCCTGAGAATGGTGCCAGCAGGAATTATCCTTTCTCCAGGTATTCAGCAGCACCTTCCAGCTGTTGTCCCCAAGGCAGGTCTTTACAGAGCACCTGTCACCACCGTACCTGCACGCTGAATCTGTGTCTACAGAGACTAAAAATTTCTCTTTAAAAGTCTTAACTCTCAACCAGATCATTTCTGCCCTCTGTAGAGGTCACTGAGCAACTACAGGAGGAAAAAAATCCTTCAAAAACCAGCCTTTCTGTGCCATGAAAGGCAATCTTTATCTGACAAGAGCTTTAGGTTAATTTATCTGTTTCTCTGAGCGCTCCAGACAGTGGATTTCCTGTCTCTGATAATGCAATGCAGTTTACATCTACACACTGGGAATTCAAGGCCTCCACAAACCCACACTCACTCCTCACCCGGCAGCTGTTCCAGATTTGTGCTAAACTGATTCCCAGAGCCCAGAGAAGACATCAATTCCTAGAAAACATTCATATACACACACGTTACAACCTAGCAGAAACATCGGGAACACAACAGGATAGCGAACCACAAACAGCATTTCCCTCAGCAGAATGAAACACTCCTACATAATCGCAGTGCTTATTCCGGTTAATTTAGGCGGGCTCATTTAGCACATAGCACTTCAGCTACATTTCTGACGCTCCTTAGGGTGGGGTAGGGGGGCAGATCTGAGGAGGGTCTGGGGGCTCAGCACCTGGCCCGGAGCCGGCGGGGAGGGGGTGTCGGTCCTGTGGGGCCGGTGCCTGAGGGGGAGCGGGGCCCGGCCCCGGAGAGGAGCCCATGAGGAGCGGAGAGACCGGTCCCTGGTGGGCTGGAGGCTCCGGGCTGCGGTGCCCGGTGCCGGTGCCCGGAGGCGCTGCCGGTGCCTGTGCCCGGTGCCGGTGCTGTGTGGGCCTAGGCCGGGGCCGGTGCCCGGTGCCGTGAGGGCCGGGGCCGGTGCCCGGTGCCGGTGCCCGGAAGCGCTGCCGGTGCCTCTGCCCGGTGCCGGTGCTGTGTGGGCCTAGGCCGGGGCCGGTGCCCGGTGCCGTGAGGGCCGGGGCCGGTACCGGGCTCTGTCCCTCACCTGCCGCCGCCGCCTCTCCCGCCACCGCCGCGCGCCCCGACCGTTACCTCCGCCGGGAGGGGCGTGGCAGAACGCCGAGGGCGTGGCTTCCTGGAGTATCAGCCAATCAACTACTCCGGTCACGCCCCTAGATGAGTCTCATTGGCTCGCCTGAACGCTGTCCCCGCCCCTCCGCCGCGAAGGGCTCTGGCGGGGGAAGACTGGTCGCGGGCGGCACCCGTAGGGCGGGCGCTGAGGGGGCTGCGCCCGGGGAGATGGGGGAGCGGGGGGCGCCTGGGGGTCGCCACAGAGCCTGCCAGGAGAGCGGCGGGGCAGGAGGGAAACGGCTCAGGCTGCTCCAGGAGAGCGGCGGGACAGGAGGGAAACGGCTCAGGCTGCTCCAGGAGAGCGGCGGGACAGGAGGGAAACGGCTCAGGCTGCACCAGCGGAGTCCCCCCAACCCCTGCCCTGAGAGCGACAGGACAGGAGGGAAACGGCTCAGGCCGCTCCAGGGAAGCGACAGGACAGGAGGGAAACGGCTCAGGCTGCTCCAGGGGAGCGAGAGGATAGGAGGAAACCGCCTCAGGCTGCTCCAGGGGAGCGGCTCAGGCCGCTCCAGGGGAGGGTGAGGTTGGCCCCCAGGAGGGATTTGGTTTCCCCGTGCAGAAGGCGGTCAGGCGGTGGCACGGGCTGCCCAGCTTGAGTCAGCATCCCTGGCAGTGTTCACAGCGTGCGGATGCGGCGCTGGGGTCGGTGCTGAACGCGGCCATGCCGGCTTCGCAGCTGGACGCGATGGTCCTGGAGGTCCCTTCCAGCCTAAACAATTCCATGATTTGATGATTTCAGCGCCAAGAAAAAGCACGGCAGGACCAGGCTTTGTCAGCACATTTATTTACAGCAGAAGAGCCCACGCTGGGCCGGCTGGCGGCGCCACGGCGGGCACTGAAAATCCCCTCCTCGCCGAGCTGCAGCCAAGGCAAGGAAAAATTAAGACTGTCACTTAAAACTACGGAGCCGCTTTCCCTGCGGGATGGCCCCTCCGGGGGCTGAGCCTTCCAGAACGCGTTCAACCCCCCGGCACGGAGCGTCCCCCGTGCCCCGAGCGCTGCGGGCACCGAGGCACGGCGGGGCCCGGCGGGATCAGGGCTCGGCTGCCCCTCCGTGCGGGTCGTGCTGCTCCCCAGCACCGCCCTGCTCGTGGCCCCGGCCCTGCTGCCCTGCCCAGCCCTCCCGCAGCTCCTGGTACAGCTCCTGGTGCTCCTCCTTCCAGCGCCTGAAGGTGTCCGAGGTGAGCGCCGCCTCTCCCAGCAGCTGCTCCAGCGCCTGCAGCTCCGCCAGCTTCGCCTGCCCGGAGCAACGCACGGTTTGGGGGGCGCAGCCGTGGGCGGGGGGCTCTGGGAGAGCTCGGGGGGCCTCGGGGGTCCCACCTTGAGCGTGCTCTGCAGGGCCCGCACGGCGTGCACCCTCTCGTTGATGTGCGGGTTCCTGTTGCGCCGCAGGAAGGACTTGCGGCACTGCTCCTGGGTCAGCGCCCGCCGCTGCCCCGTCAGGGACAGCCCGCCCTGCCGCAGGCACCGCGCCAGGCTCTCCAGATCCTCCCCGGCCGGCTCTGCGCAAGCACAGCGGGCACTGCAGCAGGAGGGCAGCGCCCAGACCCCGCGGGGCTCCCCCCTGCCCCGAAGGCATGGCAGCGTGGGGTGGCTTGGCTCAGAAGGGACCTTAAAGATCGTCTTGTTCCACCCCTGCCATGGCAGGGCCAGCTTCCACCGTGCCAGGCTGCTCCGAGCTGCATCCAGCCTGGCCTTGGGCACTGCCAGGGATCCAGGGGCAGCCCCAGCTGCTCTGGGCACCCTGTGCCAGGGCCTCACCCCTCACACAGGGGACACTGTCCTTCTAAACCAATCTAAACCAACTCCTTCTAATCTAAACCTCCTCTTTTTAGTTTAAATCCACCCCCCTTGCCCTGTGCCCTCATAAAAAAATCCCTTTCCATCTTTCCTGTAGCTCCTTCATCCCCAACACACCCAGCTGGAGTTCCCCCCAGCACACCCAGGGGCAAAAGGGAGGGACACGAGGTGACAGGGGGCCAGCTGTCCCCCCCCTGCACCTACCCATGGGGGAGCAGGGCCGGGGGCTGCCCTGGGGGCTGCTGGCTGTGCTGCTGGCTGGGGAGAGCTGTGCCTTCTCCGGGGTGTGCTGCAGCCTCTTCCTCGGCTGAGGGAGAGATGGGGCAGCAGGTGACACGAGGAACTCTGTCCCTCTGTCGCCAGGGTGTCCCCCGGGGCCACTCACCGAGTCAGATCCGTGCCTGGGGGTCTCGTCATCGGGGTCCTCGGCTTCTGTCTCACTGTAGCAGTCTGGAGGCCACAGGAGAAGACAGAAATTCCCTCCCAGGGCTGAGACCGATCCCAGCCTGCCCCTCAGGGGGCGTCTGTCACATTCCCCCAAATCCTGGGCCAAGCTCCCAGCGCTGCCACCACCCCACGGGGACCCCCTCCCAGCGACCCCCAGCCCGGGGTGGCCTCATTACCTTCCTCCTTGTCTGGGACCGCCTGGTGGGCCAGCGTGTACTTGGTTTTGGCTGTCACCAGGCGACTGACCCACCTGGGGAGGGACAGGGTGGACACACAGCGGGAGGAGGCTCCTGGCCAGCCCGGGCTGGCGGGGCCAGCGCTGGCCATCGGCTCCGTTACTCACATGCTCAGGTCAGCCAGGGTTTCAGCAGCGAAGACAAAGGGCTTGTACGTCTGATGGCACAGCTGGAACACGCTGAGGACAAGGGGGTGGCTGCTGTGGTGACACCGGGCCAGCCCCGAGCCCCCTCCAGCCTCCCCATCCCATCCCACCCCAGCTCTGGTCCTCGGCCTCATCCCAGATACCCCATAACACAGTGCAGGCCTTGCCCAGAGTGTGGGCACAGGTGCCAGCCCTGGGGGGACCCCAGCAGCCCCACGGAAACGCCAGCAGCCCTGGGGGGACCTTAGCAGCCCCATGGGAACCCCAGCAGCCCCTGGGGACATGCAGGTGGTCCCCAGCAGGATACATCAGCACGTGGCCTCGGCACAGCATCCCCCCCCTTCTGCCGCCAGCTGGGGGTGAAAGTGAGGCAGACCCCGCTCACTATTTCTTCTTCTGCTCCCTGGTGCTCTCCAGGTTGTAGGTGGCCACGTTGATGAGCCCCGCAGCCCTCTCATCCTGCGGGTCAGGGACAGCCGTGTCGGGCACCGCCCCAGGCAACGCCGGCTGCCCCGGCAGGGACGGGCACAGCCCGCGCCCCCACTCACGTTGGGGTGGTTGTACCAGTAGAGCGTGTGGCCCTTGAGCACAAACCAGCACCGCTTCCACTTCTGGGCCATGAAGCCCACGTGCTCCTTCTTCTTGAGGAGCCACCCGTCGCAGTCCACGCGGCCCAGGTCCCGGCACGAGACCCGCCGGCGGCTCAGCCGGGTCGCCACTCCTGCACCACAGCGCCGGGGGTGTCAGGGCAGGGCAGGGGGAGCAGAGCCCCCCGGGACAGCCCCCGGCCCCGCTCAGCCCAGCCTGGCAGGGCTCTGCTCACCTTTAGGTCTGCGTCCCGTGCTGGGGCTGCCCTGGGTGGGGAGACGAGATTTTAGTGACAGTGCAGGGCAGGGCAGTGTGTGCTGAGCCTCCCCAGCAGCACCACAGCCCTTAGGGACCCCCAATTCACACAGGGGGCTCAGGGGGGAGCCTCTGACCGCCCCCCCAGCTCTCACCTCTTCAGGGCTGGGCTCTGCTCCCCCATCCCCCGTGGCCGGGGCTGCCCTGGGGCTCAGCTCTGTGGCACAGGGCTCAGTGGCAGCAGGGGTGCTCGGGGGGGTGTCCAGGGGGGTTCCCAGGGCGCTGCCACTGTCCCACACCTCCTCTGCAGCGCCTGTGAACGGCGAGCGGGGCTGCAGCCTCGGATCCCGGGGGAGCTGCTCCGTCCCCGGCCACCCTCTGCTCCCGTCCTACCCTGTCCCGACGGTCCCGGCAGCTCCTCCGCGGCTGCCCCGGGCAGCCTCAGCTCCCGCTCGTCCTCTTCCTGCTCCTCGTCGGTGACGGGATCCGGGACAGAGTCTGCTCCCGAGTCCAAGTCGGCCGCGGCGCTGGGAGGGAAGCGGGAGCCCTGAGCCCCAGAGCCCCGGGAGCGCGGCCGGGGTGCCCGGTCCAGCTCGGGCTGTCCCTGCCCCGGGAAGGGGCTGGAGGGGGCGCGGGGGCAGAGCTCCAGCGCGGTCCCCCCGGCCTGCCCGCTGCCCGCGCTGCCGCTGGCTCTCCGCACGCCTTTCCATTCCGGGAGGGGAGAAGGGTCATGTCTAAATATAGTTCCAACCCCCCTACAACGTTACCAAGTGAATGAATTACAAACTCCTCTTTTTGTCATTCCTCAAGACTCCTGTCAGCTTCCCGGGCTGCTCGCAGGCAGCTGCTGCTCTGCTGGCACCTCTCCCCCTAAAAAAGGGCTGGGAAAGGGCCCTGGGTGCAGCCAAACCTCTCCCTGCTGGCCAGACTGGGGGCGTTGGGGTGTCGGGATGGGGCTCACCTGGAGGTCAAGGACACGGGGCTGCCCGGGCTCTCGCTGCTCCTGGTGCCAGGGGAATCTGCAGCATCCAGAAATGCTCCCGGGGGCTGTGGATGGAGCGTCAGCGCCAGCCCCATCTCACCACGCACCCCAGAGCTTTAGGAACCTCCAGGGTGATGGGAGATGCCCAGCTCTGAGCACCTCTGCCCGATTCCCAGCACGGCCCAGTGCGGCACTGGGGCTGGGCTGGGAGCACTGGGATCGCTCACCTGCTGCCTGGGAGAGGGGGGTGAGCTGGGCAGGTCGAGGGGGATCTTCTTCAGCACCAAAGTCACCCTGCTCCCCTTCTCCAGCAGCTTCCTCGCCAGGCTGACAGGCGTCCAGCCCACCTGCAAATCTGGGATGAGCTGCAGATGCTTCGTCCCCCAAACCCACCCCAGCCACAGCTCCCACGCCCCCCGGATCCCCCTGGCAATGGCTCCTGTGTCCCCCAGACCTTTCCCAGCCACGGCTCCTGCTTGTTGCTGCTCATAACTCCTGCATTTCCCCACCTGAGCCCCAGTGCTGCCCGAGCCCTCCCTGCCAAACCAGCAGCACCCTGGAGCCCCTGTCCCCCCACTCACCACGACCTGCTCGTTGACCTGCACGATCTCATCTCCGGGCAGGATGCAGCCCCCGTGGGCAGCCAGGGCCTGGGCAGAGAGGGGGACAGTGGGGTGCCCAGTCCTGGGTTCCCTCCCTCCCTCCCAAGCTAATCCCACTCAGGATCTCTCCCCGCCAGGGAGAAGCAGGGGGGTTAACCATTAACCCGACTGCACAGCACCCCGGAGCTGCTGCTGGAATTGGGGTGCAGAGGGGGCTCCCCATGCCCAGGCTGTGCCCACTCGTGGGATGAGCTGCACGGGCTCAGGACCGGCCACCCCCCCTGCTCTGGGTCAGGGGAGGGCAGATCAGAGCCCTAATCTGGATCCCATGGATGGGGGGTGATCCCCACAGGGCACAAAAGGGGGTGACTGGGGGGCAGGGGCGTGACAGGGCCCCTCGCTCACCTCTGGGGTGGTGGCAGACACGAAGTGCAGGCAGGAGCTGGTGGAGCTGATCTCAAAGCCCTGGAGGGGCCAAGATGGGGGTCTGAGCAGGGGGCTGGGGGTCCAAGGCAGAGGGGGGCACTGGGGTGGAGGGGACTCACCAGTCGGGCGCTGAGGAGGGGCTGGGGGCTCCCCAGAAGGTCAGAGGGTGGTGTTGGGGTGTCAGGGGATCCTGGGGGGCTGCTCCATTGGCTGGGGGGCAGCGTTGGCGTGTCAGGGGATGTTGGGGGGCTCTGCTGCAGGCCGAGGGGCAGTGTTGGGGTGCTGGGGGACATCGGGGGGCTGCCCTGTGGGCCGGGGAGCAGCACCAGCCCCACGCGCTGCAGCACAGCCCTGCGGTCCAGCAGCGCTGGGGGGCTGCAGCCCACGATGCTTTCGCAGATGCCCTCGATGTGCTGGCACTGTGGGTGACAGCAGAGGGGTGAGGGGGGCCCCCCGGGCCTGCCACCCCCTCCTCACCCAGCACTCACGATCTGCAGGATCCCGCTGCTCCTCTCGGCTGCAGGGAGGTCCTGGGGGGCAGGACGTAGGGATGAGCTGAGCACCATGGGGGGCTCCAGCCCAGCTGGGGGGTCCCTGTGGGGAACCCCCTGCACCCCACCTCCCCTTCACCCCAGTTTTTGTCCCACCTCCAGCCAGCAGAGCCCCGGGGGTCAGGAGGGCAGCCAGCCCCGGGCACTCACCACCTGCAGCGTCTCTGCCAGCTGGGCACACAGCAGGATGATGTCCCGGCTGGCTGAAAAGTCATTGAGGGTGGAGAACAGGTACCTGGGGGGAAGACAGAGCTCAGCCCCCGGGGTGGGGGGCACCCAGCACCCAGGGGTGCCCTCACCTGCCCCAGACCTGTTGAGCCAGGAGAAGAGTTCCTTGGCAGCCCCGACCAGGTCGATGACTCGGGCCAGGAGGGTGAGGGAAGGCGGCTGGCGAGCATCCCCTGCTGACAGCCCCCCCTGCACCAGGCTCTGGATGCGCTGTGCCAGCTCCTGCAGCCTCTCCGTCAGTGTCCGCAGGCTGGTGCTCGCCAGCCCTGTGTCCTGGGGGGACAGGGGTGCCAGGGCATGGACGGGCAGGGTGGCATTCAGGGTGCCACCTTCACCCAGCCCACGGTGCCCCCATGTCCTTCCCTCTGCCCAGCTCAGGGTCTCCTCAGAACCCCAGGGTGCCCCCGCGTCCCCACCTCCATCTGCCCCCTTCCAGCCAGCCCAGGGCGATCCCACATCCTCGTCCTTCAGCCCAGGGAACCCCCCTGTGCCCCTGCTCCTCCCCGGGGTCCCGCAGCCCCCGGGATGCCGGCACTCACCAGGTTCTGGAGCTGCTCCACGGCCTCCAGCAGCAGCTCCTGGTGCCCCAAGGGCCGCACGCCCAGAGCCTCCAGGACCCCCGCGTCCAGCCCCAGCAGGTCAGGCCCCGAGAGCCCCCAGGCCTCGAAGGGGTACCCCTGCACCGCCGCGTCCAGCCCTGCCACAGATCAGTGTCCCCTGGCAGTGTCCCCCTGGCCGGGTGACCCCAGGGCTGACGCCCGGCTGACGGGAGGGTCCTGTCCACGCAACGAGCCCACCCGGCTGGGAACGGCCAGACCCCTTCCCGCCCCCCGCCACCCAGGGAATGAGAAGAGGGACGGCAAGCACCGCCACCCCCAGCCACACGTCCCCAGGCTGGGGACACCCCTCCCCAGAGCCCGAGGACAGCCGGGGACTCACCTCGGAGCCAGGCGGCCGCCTGCGCGGGGCCCCAGGAGCGCAGGGGCTCCATGGTGGCGGGGCAGGAGCGGCGGCGGGCCCGGAACCGGCGGCGGGCGCGGCTCTCACCTGCCCCGGGCCCGGAACCGGCGGCGGGCAGGAGCGGCGGCGGGACAAGAGCGGTGGCGGGGCCCGGAACCGGCGGCGGGCCCGGAACCGGCGGCGGGCAACCGGCGGCGGGCAGGACCGGCGGGGCAGGAACCGGCGGCGGGCGCGGCTCTCACCTGCGCCGGGCGCGGCTCCCACCTGCGCCGGCAGCCGCAGCCCCATTGGCGCGCCCGGGTGCCGCTCAGCGCCGGGCCCGCCTGCCCGGGACGGCCCGGGACGGTGCCGTGGGGCGAGGCCCCGGTGAGTCACAGCCCGGACGGTGACACACGGCCGCTGGAACCCCCGGGAGATGACGGCCGGTGTCACCCCCCAGCCCCTGCGCGCAGCGAGGGCCGACAGCACTCGTGACACCAGTGGGACCCCCCAGGTGCCCCTGTGGGTGCCAAGTTCGGCCGCAGAGACCCCCAGAAGAACCTGAGGGAAGCCCCTGCTCAGCCCTGGAGTTTTTGGGGCGTCGCCCCCCGCCCAAAGCATACCTCACACCCCTTTACAGGTGGGGAAACTGAGGCAGCCCCGCACAGGCCTGCGGAGGGGTTCGCCCACGGTTAAGCCCAGCCCTTCAGCCCCCCCAGATCCACCCTGGCCTGGCCCCGGCCCCCCCGCCCGCCGTGTCCGCTCCGGGGAGCAGCGGGCGCTGATCGCGGCTGACAGCTGCTCTCCGCGCCCGCCGCTGCCCGCGCCCTGCCCGGGGGCCGCCGGCACGCACCGAGCCCCTCGCCGGGCTGGGGGGCTCGGGGGCTCCCAGCCCCGCCGCTGCCGCCCCGATCGCGCCCGACCCCGCTGCTCCCCGCCTCGCCATGATCATCCGCCCCCGCCGCCTGACCCCGGGCTACTTCCGACTGCTCCAGGTAAGGGGCGAGCAGGGCCGGGGACCCCGGGGAGCCCACGGGGAGCCCACGGGGAGCCGGGATGCTGCTGCCCCCGCTGCCCCCGCTGCCCCCGCTGCCCCCCGGGCCTGCCCGCCGCGGGAGCCGTGCCCGGCTGGAGCCCGGTTCCACGCTGGCAGTGACGATGCTGCCGATGGGGGGCCACAAATGCTGCGGGGGCACCCTAAAACCCCCCCCCGAGACGCCCAGAAGGGCACAAAGCCGCCCCCATTGCCTTTACACCCCCGCAGTGTGATGGGGACGCTCAGGGCACGGCCCCAGGCCCCTGTCCCCGTGGGGTTCGGGTGCTCCCCGTGGGGTTCGGGGTACTCTACTCTGCTCTCTGTGTCCCCACAGATGCAGCTGGCAGCAGGACGCGAGGCCGAGCCGGGGGGGCGGCTGCTGACCCCCCTGGCCCTGCTGCTGGCGGCCGCCGGGCTCTGCCTGTCCCTCTACAGCGCCCGGAGAATGGCCGACCCCGCCAAGGCCCCCCCGGAGCCGTGAGGAGGGGGCTGGGGGGGCCCTGGGGACAGTCCCCGGGGGGGTTTTAGGGGTCCCCTCCACCCGCCAGCCCCCACCCGAGCTCTGCAGCTGAGCTGCGCCACATCCAGCCCTTCCCACCGCCATGGGTGCCCTCCCTGGGGATGGGGGACATGCCTGTCCCCGCCTGTCCCCTCCTGTCCCCGCCTGGAGCAGCCGGGATGGAGAACGGAGAAGCCGCTTCCAGCTCCGGAGCTGCCGCCTGAGCCCGGCCCGAGCCCCGGGGGGACAGAGGGATGTGGCCACCAGAGCGGGGGCTGGACGGACAGACAGAGGGACGGCAGAGCCGGGAGCTGCATCCATCCCCATCCCCCGCGGAAACTGAGGGGCTGGGGACCCCACTGGCGGTGACAGAGCCCCCCTGTCCCCATGGGAACGCGCGGGGGCCGCAGAGCCCCGCAGGGACGAGGCCAGAGCCGCGCGTTAGGTAACGGGCAGGGGGGGACACGGGGCGGTGACGCGTCCCTGGGCAGGGACATCGCATCCCGTGTGGCAGGCACAGCCCGTGTCCCCGGGCAGGCACAGCCCGTGTGGCAGGCACAGCCCGTGTCCCCGGGCAGGCACAGCCCGCCGGGATGCCGGCTGCCGCCTTCCCAGCCCCCGCAGAGCCGCGGCTCTCCCTCCCCCGGGGCCGGGGGGAGACAAATCCGGGGCAGGCCGCGTGGAAATAAACCCTTCCCGAGCCAGCACAGCCGTGTCGCTGCTCTGTCTGCCCTTCCCAGGCCCCAGCTGGGCAGGGGGGATGAATGGGGACAAGCACTGCGCAGGAATGCGGTGGCATTGTCGCTCAGCGTCCCCTCAGGGGCACTGTGGCAAACACCAGGCAGGGAGGCTGATCACCACGCAGCCCGGCCCTGCAGGAGCACGAAATCATTGCAGGAGTGGAGTTTTTGGGGACAGGAGGCTCAAAGTGTCCTCACAAGGGGACAGCAGCACTGCCCTCTCAGGTGCAAAGCCCAGTGCTCCACGAGGAGGTCACTGGAGCTCCCGTTCCCCACAAAAAGCGGCCTGGGAACGCCCTGCCAGGAGGGCAGGGGGACTTTCACCAGGCAAGAGCTCCAGGACGAGGCTCCTGGCAGGGACAGCTTTGGGTAACGGGGAAGAGAACAACACCCAGGTGTCCCCTCTCCCCCTGGGGGGACTGTCACCCTCATACTCGACGCTGCCACGCTGTTAATTGACATATTTTAATGAGTGCATCATTAAATAACCTCTGAGCCAAGGACAGAGCAGAGACTGCTCCAGAAGCAGGCAGACAAGCGTGCAGTCCCACCAGCACGCAGAGAACGAGCAGCTTGTCCCTTTCGAGAGGAGGAGGATGCTCAGGGAGGGCACCCGGGGTCTTGCTGGCTCCTTCTCCCCCTCAGTGCCCTGGCCAGGGGGGCTGTGGGAGGAGAGGGATTTGGCTGCCAGTCCTGGGACGTGTTCTCCTCACAAAGCTGGGCACGAGGACGTCCTTGCAGAGCCACTCCGTGCCCCGTCCCCGCGCTCAGCCCGACGTCTCCATCTCGGTGACCTCCTCCAGGGGCTGGGTCTGCACCTCCACCTTCTTTGGGGGGACGTAGGAGCCCATGCCGGCGGCTCGTTCAGCCTCCTCCTGCGTGTACGGAGCCTCCCGCAGCTGCTTCAGCCTGGGGGCACACGGGGGGAAGCTCCCACCTGCTCCACCTGCCCCTGGCACCCCTCACCCCGGGCAGTTCGGGGTCTGCCCCCGGCACCCCCTCACCCCGGGCAGCTCGGGGTCTGCCCCCCTCCCCGTACCTCTTCTTGTGCACCTTGGACCTGAAGTGCTCCTTCATGCTGTTCAGGTCCACGAAGTAGCGCCTGGGATGGGAAAGGAAGGGGGGGTCAGGGGCACCCCGAGACTGAAGGGGGGCTGGGGAGGGTCCTGCCGAGGGGCTGGGGTCCCACCACAACCCTGCACGGGCCTGGGGTCACCCTGAGACCACGACAAGGTACACCCCCAGGAGCCAGGGACTACCCCGGGACCAGAGCCCCCCTCCCAGGGGACAGGGACCCCCAGAACCTGAGCACCCCCTCCCAGGGGACCCCCAGAACCTGAGCACCCCCTCCCAGGGGGCCCCGACCCCCGGGACCACGACGACCCCATCCCAGGAGCCTCATGGACCGGGACAACTCCCCCACCTCCCCCGAACCCCGGGACCCCCCGGGACCCCCCGGGACGCCCGCCGCACGCACGCGCAGTGCAGGCAGTAGAACTGCGCGCAGCCCGGCAGGTCGGGGTCGATCTCCTGCCGCAGCAGCCGCGCGGCGTTCTCGGGCTTCAGGTCCGCGTGGATCTCGTCCAGGTCGCGCCGGCGCCGCTTGGTTTTCAGCTGCCGGGCGAGCGAGTGCGCCCGGTGCGCCCCGGTGCGCCGCCCGCTCCGCGGCGACATGGCGGCCGCACGCCGCGCCGCACTGCGCAGGCGCCGCGGCTGCGGGCCCCGCCCGCGCCGCCGCACGCCCCGCCCACACCCCGCGAGCGCCACGCATGGCCGCGCCCATTCGTGTAAGCCACGCCTACATCCCGCTAAGCCCCGCCCCCTCGCCCGGTGTCCCGGTACCGGCACGGTCCCGGCTCGGTCCCGGCTCGGTCCCCGCGCCCCCCCAGCCCCGCTGGCACCGTCCCCGCCTTGCCACCGTGTCGCCCCGTGTCCCCCGCGCTGCCCCGGTCACCGCTGCCACGAGCGGGGCAGGGCTCAGCGTGTCCCGCCGTGTCCCGGCACCGATCGTGTTTCGTCCGCGATCAATTATAGATGGCGACACGCGGCGGGGGGAGCGCGGGGCTCCAGCGCCTCCTCGGCGCCGTGGGGGGGTGTCCCAGCCCTGGGGGTCCCAGGTGGGCGAGGGGCACCGGGGGGGCCGGGGCGGGGGGCTCAGGACGGGATCTGGGGGTGCCCGGAGGTGCCGCCCCCGCGCTGCCCCCGGCTCGGCCCGGGCTCAGATTCCTTTTGTGCGGTGCAAGCGGCCGCTGAAACTTTAATGAAGCCACCGGATCGCCGGGTCGCCCGCTCGGCTCGCCCCCGCTGCCCGCGGCTCCCGCCGGCTGCGGCCCCGCCGAGCCCCTCGCCATGGCCCAGGGCTTCTGGCGGCTCTACAAGGCCAAAGTGCTGCAGAGCCTGGGGGGGCCGCGGCCCGACGGGGCCCTGCAGGACGAGGTAGGGTGGGGGGTCCCCAAAACGGGCTGCCCGATCCCCCCCGGCGGGCAGCCCTGCCCTCACCGGGGGCTTCCTTGCAGGGAGACCCCCCCGAGCTGATGGAGACGGCCGAGCCCCCCGCGCTGCTGGAGGAGGGAGCCAGCCCCGTGTCCCAGCTGGCCCGGAGGGTGAGGAGGGGGCTGGGGGCGGCGGGGCGGGGGGGACAGCGGCCGCCGGAGGTGCCCGGTGACCCCAGCGCTGCCCCCCGCAGGTGCAGGGGGTGGGGGCCCGCGGCTGGCGGACGCTTTCGTCCCTCTTCACCCGCGAGGACGAGCACCAGCTGCTCAGCCCGGAGCCCTGCCCGGACCAGTGAGTTACACATCGCTGGGGGGGCACCCCAGAACCCCGATCCCCCCCCACACCCCCACCCCATCCCCTGCACCCCCCTCCCCGGCCTGCAGCCGCGGGGGCAGAGCCGGCAGGGCGGGGGGCATGGTGGGCTGGGGAGATGTCCCTGCCCCGACGTTTCCGTCCCCTGTCTCTCCGCAGCCCTCTGGCCGCCGAGCCGCCCGAGGTGCCCCGCGCCGAGAAGGCTCCCGGGTTTTGGGATCTCTTTGCTACCAAGTGGCAGCAGGCGTCGGGGCCGGACAAGGGCGAGGGGCCGCCCCCCCCGGAGCTGGACGCGAGCCCGGGGGAGCCGCCGGGTGACGACGGCGGCGACCTGCGGGAGCCAGAGGAAGGAGCCTTCCACTGGGGCTTCCTGGCCGGAAAACTGGCCGAAATCCGGAATAAAACCGCCCCCAAGGGCAACTAGAGGAGGGTGCAGCGGCCGGACTCGCCAGAAGTTATTTGCGGCCCCTCACTGCTGGTGGGCAGCGCCCCACCCGTGCCCGAGGGCTCTGCCCTGCGTTTGGGGGTCACAGCTGCGCTGAAGACCCCAAAAGCTTCCCTTTTCCCTGAGCTCTGCTTTCCTTGCCCTCGCCCCCCAACAGCCCCGCGGCCCCCGGAGCAGCCCAACCCCGAGGGTGGGGAGAGAGAGCTGCCCCCCGGCCCTGGGGCATCCCCCCACAGCCACGCACACGCCAGGCTAGGAAAAAACCCCAAACAGATTTATTGGGGGCAGCTGTGGCCCCAGCAGCCCCTGTTGTGGGGAGGAGGGGGCTGAGGGGTGGTACTGCCCACGACAGGGGGCTGCGGGCCCGTGCCACCCTCCTGGGCTGGGGACAGGGGGACAGCAGGGGGACAGCACCCTGCCAGCCCTGACTCACCCGGGGCTGGCCCTTCCTCACCTGCCCTCAGGTGTCCCCACCACGCTCAGCCCGAGGAGCTGGCGGCTCTCCCGGCCCGCAGCATCCCCACGGCACCGGGGCCACCGCGGGTGCCACATCCCGCCAGGGCGAGCCCCGCGGGTGTCGCGGTCCCGGCCGGGCTGTCCCCGCTCACACCGTGGACTCCTTGGCAGCCGCCCAGGCTCTCTGGCAGCCGTAGAGCCACTTGATGACCCGGGCGTTGCGCTCCACCACCGAGACGGCCGAGCCCTGCCGGGCGTCCGGCTCCTCCTCGCCGGGCCCCGCGTCCCCCTCGCTGCCCCCCGAGGCCCGCCCGGGCTCGGACTCGCAGGAGCCGGCCCGGGCCGAGCCGCTGTCCCAGCCCGCGGGCCCGAAGCGCTCCCGGCCCAGCAGCTCCACCAGCGCCCGGTCCAGCCCGCAGTAGTTGAAGAATCGCTCCTGCTCCGACAGCGGCAGCGACACGCGCAGAGCCAGCGGCTCCTTCCCGGCGACACCGGGCGGCTGCTCCGCGGGCACGGCGAGGATGCCGCCGCCGTCACCGCCGCTGTCCCCTCCCGCTGTCCGCGCCTCCTCCCTCTCGGCAGGCGCCCACAGCATGGGGGTCTCGGGGCTCTGGGGGGCTCCCGAGCCCAGCGGCCCGGCGGGGGGCGAGCCGGGCGGGGCGGCTCTGAGGGGTCCCTGGAAGAGGCGCCGCACCAGCCCGGAGCCCTTGGCGTTCTCCTTGTCGCCGCCCAGGCAGTCCCGCTTCTGCCGGTAGATGATGAGCGAGTCGGGCCTCAGCAGGCGGCGGCTGCCGCCGCGGCGGGACACGGGGGACTGGGGGCACGGCCCCTCCGAGCCCGGGCCCAGCTCTCCGCACTGCTGCCGGGCCAGCCGGCGCCGCCCGTGCGGGGACAGCCGCGGCGAGCCCCGCAGCGCCGGCTCCTGCCGCCGGCTGATCACCTGCTGCGACTTCACGTACTTGGCCTTGTCGGCCTCCAGGCGCTCCACGGCGCTGGCTCTGCGGCCCCCGCTGCCCCCCGGGCCCTGCGGGCACTCGGGGCCCCGGTTCAGCCAGGCCAGGGGGGAGCCGCGGCCCATGAGGCGCAGGTTGCTGGAGGGGCACACGGCGAGAGCGGGGCTGCCCAAGGGCACCATGGCCCCGGAACGGCGCTGGGGATCGCTGCTGATCACTGCCGATCGCTGGGGATTGCTGCCAATCGATGCTGATCACTGCTGATCGCTGCTGATCGATGCTGATCGCTGGGGATCGCTGCTGATCACTGCCGATCGCTGGGGATTGCTGCTGATCGATGCTGATCACTGCTGATCGCTGCTGATCGATGCTGATCGCTGGGGATCGATGCTGATCGCTGCCGAGCGCTCTGTGCCCTGCGGAGGGGCCGGGCAGGGCTGGTGCGGCCGCTCAGGAGGCTCCTGGAGCTTGGCTCGGCTCTTGGATGCAGCCCTGGAGGAGAGAGAAGAGTCAGGGTCAGCCCCGAGGGTGCAGCGGTGAGGAGGAGGAGGATGGGGCTGAAGCAGAGCTGAGGGTCCCCTCAATGCCGCACGGACAGCGAGTCCTGGCAGCCCGGGCAGGAACAGCCCCCGGGCAGGAAGGGAGAAGCGCCGAGCATCCGCCGGCTTCGCCCGCATCCCAGGAGCGGCTTCCAACAGGAAAAAATACCGGGGACGGCCGCCGCCTTGTCTTCCCGAGCGGCGGAACAAAGCGAGCTCGGGAGAGCTGGCGAGCTGTCCCGGGGCTGGGGGGTCCCCGAGCCGTGCCCCCGAGCCGTGCCCCACACTGCCGGGCTGGGCTGGGAGGGAAGATTCCGGGCGCGGAACCAGCCCCGGGGGGCAGCAGGGACACGGGGCCGGGCAGAGCAGAGCTCCGGGAGCGAACAGCCCAGGAAGCCTCTGCCGCGCAGCTCCACAGCAGCCCACACCGCACCCACCGGGAGCACACACGGGGAAACTGAGGCACTCCGGCCCTGTGCTCCCGGGCTGGGACCCTCACCCTCCCCAGCCCAGCCCCGCGGCCGGATCCGTGCCAGGCAGGTGGGGGATGCTGTCGCTCACCTGAGCCACGCTGGGATGCAGGGATGGGATGCAGGGAAGGGATGCTCCTGTCTCACGCAGCTCCTGCCCCTCCGGCTGCCGCGGCAAACTGAGCCCAGAGCCGGGAGCAGCCTCATATAGAGGATGAGGAAGAGGAAGAGCCACCCATTAACCCCTGCCAGCCTAGCCCGTGCTGACCCTGCCAGCTGGCCCTGGCCAGCGTTAACCCCTCTCCTCCCGCAGCTCCACCTCCTCTCCTCCCTCCGCCTCCTTACGGGAACCCGGCCGGCGTTTCGGGGTCTGCAGCAGGGATTTCTGCCTCCGGGTCTCTGTGCCCCTGCCCCGGGCGGGGCAGGAATGGGGCAGGGACACCGCGTCCACCCCAGCAGCTTCTCCTTCCACACCCACCCCAGGGCTGGGGGCAGCTCAGGAGCAGGAGCCCACCACAATCCCCCTCCCCAGGATCGCCCCCAGGCGGGAAGGAAGGAGGAAAGCTCCTTCTGGCACCTTCCCCGGTGGCGGTGAAAGGGTCAAACAAGCCCCGAGCGGGCCGGTTCCTGCCTCTTCCCCCCGGGAAGGGCTGTAAATCGCAGGAAGCCACAATGGGCTGGAGCTGGCCCAGGGGTTATTTTTACCGCTGCCCTCTTCCCTTCCCGAGGGCCGAGTGCTCCCACAGGGACAATCCCGGCCCCCTCCAGCGCGGGGGGCTGCGAACGTGGCACCGGAGCAGAGGGGGAAGCACCCGCTGCCCCCCAGGCTGGGCTCCCCGACCCTCGGAGAGGGGCCAGAGAAACAGAGGGGCCAGAGAAAGCCCCCGGAGCTCCCCGGGAGCCAGCAGCCCCCTGCACCCCTCTCGCAGCCGGTTTGGGGGGAGAGCTGGGGCACAGCCAGGCTGAGCACAGGGACTGAGGAGGCTCCAGGGGGACAAAGCTCCGGGATGAGAGGGGACCTGTCCCCGAGCAATCTGTCCCCACCCCAATTCCTTCCTGAGGAGCTGCCGGGAACGGGCCCTGGGGCTGTGCCCGGCACCTTCCCGGCCGGTGGCAGCGGGGCAGGAAGGGGCTGGGGCCAGGACTCCTGTGCTGACGAAAACCGGGGCTGAAATGGAACCTGGGCAGGATGAGAGGGGCCAGGTCTCGTTTGAGCTCTGCAGGCACTGGAAAAAAAACCCAGCGACAGCAAGGAAGGGACAGACCCTCTAATAAACCTGGAGAGGAGCACAGCAGGCAGCACCCGGGCTCGGTGCGCAGGATGCGGCTGCACTGGAGCAAATCTGGAGGAGGACAGGGAACGGGATCGGGCCGAGTGATGGAGAAAGCCTCGGCAGCTCTGGGATCTCCCCTGGATTCCCTCACGGGAGAGGCGAACGCCACCGCCCGGAGCGCCCCCACGGGAGGAGCCGGGAGGCTCGGGCTGTCCTCGGGGAAGGGCGGCAGGCTGGTCGGACGAGTTTAAAACCACCAAGGGTTCAAACGGGCACGAATGAATGTGAGAGCAGCGCCTCAGCCCAGGCAGGCACCCGCGAGTCGGGGCAGGTCGGGACGGGAGCGCTCCCGGGGCTGCTCCAACCCCGAAAGGCTCCAAAGCCCCGGCAGGGAGAGCTGGGCAGTGCTGGGAGCACGGGGACAGACAGACAGGGACAGACAGGACAGACGGAGCCTCTGGGGCTGAGGGAAGCAAGCCCAGGGTCAGGACGGAGGCCTGAACCCAGCACTGCTGCAAAGGTTTTTAGGTTTTCTCTGGCTCCATCCCAAACCTGAGAGCGAAGGAGCTTCTGGAATGAACAAGAGCAGCCCGGGCTGGGCTCCTCTTCCAGCAGCGGCCACTCGACACCTCCCTGCTCCTGAAAACGGGGTTTCAGATTCCCCCAAACCCTTCCAGAGCTCCTGAGCAGCACCTGCAGCAGCGCAGGCAGGTGTTCCCAGCCGCCCCGTGTCCCTCGGATGCTCGGGTGGTTTGTGGCACTCCGGGCACGCCCCTGTGCCCTTCCCGGGCTGCAGCGCAGGAATTGCACTCGGCAGCCAGGGGAACCCGGCAGCCCCTGGCTGGTGTTTAACTGCCCACACTGGCTGTCCCTGCCCGTCCCTTCTGTCCCCAACCCGGCAGCAGGGATCCAAACCAAGGAGCCAGCCGTGTCCCAGGGGCTGCGAGCGGGGCCAAGAAGGGGAGCCGAGGGAAAAACCCCACAAACCCTGAGCCGGACGTGCCCCCGCAGCCCCAAGGAGGGAGCAGCTGCTGCCCTGCAGGGAGGGCACCTTCCCAAGGGCTCTGCCTGCCCCACGAAGGCCCAGGGAAGCTCTGGCCGAACCAAAACAAACCCAAAGCACCAGCAGGGCGAGTTCCCAGCCCTGGGAACGGGAGGGGCAGGCTGGAGCCCCAGCCTCTGCGGCTGGGCTCTCCCCGCCCAAAGGGCTTTAATTAGATCCCATTCTGCACCAGGGCATCCCCGCCCTCCCTAGGGGCTAAATATATTTCCAGTACAGCACATATATAATATATATGTGTGTGTGTATATATATATATTTATAAAAGGTTTGCTTTTCTCCATTTTGTGGGAAGGAATCCAGCTTGTGTCTGTATTTGCAATCACCACTCTTAGAGCTAACCCAAAAGTGGGACTTTTTCCTTTACTAAAGGTCTTTAACCCCCCTAAAAAAATGAATTAAACCCAAACTGCATTGACCCAATCACAAGGCTCCTGCCAGGTGGGCACATGCCCATTCCAGGTGGGAATTCCTGGCGCAGGAATCCACAGGTGCAGGCACAGGGCACAGGGCTTTGCTGTGGGTGTAAGAAACTCCAAGAGAAGCTCACTTACAGCACTTCCAGTCTGCAGATCCCTCTGTCCAGAGCGCTGCTAATTAAAGCATGCAGATGAGGGCCACACTTTCCTGTCATGGATAAGTAATGATGTTTCCTCAGCTTCACTGCCAAGGTTTCTCAGGGCAGGTGGGAGCAGCAGGACGCCGTCCCTGGAGGGCAGCACTGACACTGCACTGACTGAAAGCACGTCCTGAAACTTCATCGAAATTCAAGATTTTATTTCAAAAACAGTCATGAACTTAATAAATTACACAATAATTTTCCTCATTATAAATTCTCCATAAAATATATTTTACAGTTTTTAAAGAAAAAAACATGGAAAAAAAAAATCTTTCCCAAGTGCTGAAAAGTGTCTTGACTCTGTGTCACGCTGGTGAACGACCCCGCAGCTGCTACAACAACTTGATTTACTTTCTCAAAACAAAGACCTCAGACAACAAAAACCAAAGAGAACACAGAGCTCGAGGACTACCAGTGTCACCCAACAGCGAGGATAAGCACCAAGAGAGGGATTTCAGGTACCCCCAACCTATAAAGTGGCAATCAGTGCAAAGAAACACTTGGGGAGTCAAAAACCCCGAAACTTGCCCGTGCCAGCCCCTGATTTCTGCCCTGCAGAGGGGACCCAGGTGATGCACAGAGCACCTCAGAGGGGAGCAGTGCTGTTCTGGTTCTGACTTCTGCCTGGGTAAGGCAGGGGGACGCTCACCCCTTTGTTTTTAACAGGCTCCCAAGTTTAAGGTGGGTTATAAACCCCCTTTTTCTCAGCCAGTGGCCCTGCTGAGATGCGAGAACTGGGAGGCAGAGTTGGCACAAGCAAAGTGTGTTTGTCTGAGGATCACTCCCTAAAAGGATGAAGTGAAAGGAAATAACAAGAATTATAAACTAAGGCCAGCTGGGGACAGCCACCAGCTCACACAGCACCAGGTAAGAACCACCTGCGGCCTGTAAAGCCTCAGAAGTTGGGTGGAAATCAGAATTTCCTTTAATTTTGGAAAAACAAAAACCAACATTTTGTTTATTTGCACTCGAAGAATAAAGCACTGAGTGCCCAGAACTGCTGTCCCAGCACTAAGAGGGAACAGTATCCAAAAAGCAAATTGCACAAGGAAATACTTACAGCCATTTCCAGGTAAGGTTTGGGTGGGGGGAAAAAATTAAATTGAATTTTTAAAGAAAACTGGCCTTTCCTGCAGCTTGAAAGACAATTTTAAGACTCTGCTTTTTGTTTTTTTTCCGCAAAAGGTCAAGCTGGATGGGAGAGGTCAGAACAAAGCGCTGTGCTGGGACAAAGAGCTGCTGTCAGCCCTGCAGGGCCAGGTGGCCCCAGAGAAACCTGTGCCAGCCTCCACCTGCAGAGCACAGCCAGAGCTGGGGACCAGCAGCTTCCCCTGCTCCAAACCCCCTCTGTGCCTGCAAATAAGGATCACCTCTCTAAAAGGAGGGAAAATAACCAAAAACCAGCACAGGCTGCCCCCTTTCACACACCTGTCACTGAGCCCTCTGCCAGCAGGTGTGACCAGGGGACAGAGCCACCCCTGTCCCCTCATCCCCACTGGATTTGGGGCAGGGCCAGAGAGGAAAAGCCACGAGTGTTGGATTATGAGCTGGATTCTAGTGGGAGAGCTGCTGCCACCACGTTTGGAAGGATTTTGAGAGCACGCTGCTGGATTGCCTCCTCCGTGTTTCCATAAAGTGAGGGCACAGAACTCTGCTGAGCTGATTCCTCAGGGTGCTCTGGCAGTATGGACCCCAGGGCAGAGAGCATGTTGAGAAAAGGCAGATTGACTGATTAATCAAAGCAAAATAAATGATCAGTGAGCCAGCCCCCCTGGCAGCACCTGGCTGTAGGTTTCTAATTTGACTCCCTCAGTGATGAGCTCACTAAGCTCTAAGTGCCAGATCAGCCAGGTTAGCACTTTGAAAGCAGCTGATCCCCTTGCATTGCTTTTTTTTTTTTTTTTTTGTTTACAAAGTCAAGTCTTTGAAATCAGATAACAAAAATAAATAATAAAGTCATTCAGGCCTGGGGAAGAAGGAGTTTTTCTCACTCACTTCCTTCACCCAGATTTCTAGCAGACCCCAATCATCCAGACCCACAGCAAATAAATTAATTGAAGTGCCACACACTCCCAGCCACTCATATACATAAATATATACACAGATTACATTACAAAGCCTCAAGATTTGCACTGCCAGCATGCAAACCTTTCTTTTTTCTCCATTTTTTTTTTTCCCATGAGAGTTCCTAATACTGACATAGGGAACTGGAATGTGTGAGACACTCCACGACAGAGTGCTGGAAATCAAGTAGTGTCGGCTCTTGCAACATCCCCCTGCCAGGGGAGCCCGAGGAGCACCCTCAGCCTCACTCTGCGATTTCCCAGCTCCGCATTCCTGCCCCGGGAATCTCGGTTAGGTGCAAAGTACCCCCCGCAGGCAGAGCCCCCTCACGTGTCCCAGCTGCTGTCCTTGAAGGCGATGTTCACCAGCCTCAGCTCCAGCTCGAAGGCGTCGGGCCGGTCCTGCGGGTTGGCCGCCAGCATCTCCTTGATCAGCTGCTTCATCCTGGCGTTCATGGACTTCTTCTTCACGGGGATGAGCAGCTCCATCTTGGGTTCTCCAGCAGCGCCTCGCCCACGGGCACGATGGCCGTGCCCTGCTTGACGTAGCTGCCCAGCAGCTCCTTCTTGGTCTCGGTGTCGACGAAGGTGATCCTCTCCAGCATGGCCCAGATGATGATGCCCAGGGCGAAGATGTCGGCCTTGGCCGTGTAGTGTCCCTCCCACACCTCGGGGGCCATGTAGAAGTCGGTGCCGCAGGCGGTGGACAGGAAGCACTTGTTGACGTTGACGGGCTCCTCGGGGTTGTGCCCCGAGGCCGAGCACACCTTGCTCAGCCCGAAATCCGCCACCTTCAGCGTGGGCTCCTCGGGGGCGCCGGCGCGGGCGCGGCCCCGCGAGATGAGGATGTTGTCGGGCTTGAGGTCGCGGTGGATGATCTGGTTCTTGTGCAGGAAGGCCAGGGCGCTGCTCAGCTGCAGCATGAAGCTGGTGTTGGTCTTGCGGCTGGGCTTGCGGGACAGCAGGTACTCGTTCATGTCTCCCCCGTCGCAGAAATCCATCACAAACCACAGGTAATAAGCACTTTTGGGGTCAAAGGCTATTTCTCCTTTTAATGAGGTTTCCACAAGCTGCAAGGAGGAGAAGAGACGTCGTAACTACCTGATGATGGGGGGAAGCAAAGGGGACGGGGGGGAAAACGCACGAAATCAGGATATTCATGGAGAGGGAAACTGGGGTTAGTCACACACAAGGAATTCTCCCCTGTGGGGCTGCTGAGGGCCTGGCACAGGCTGCCCACAGAAGTGTGCCTGCCCCTGGATCCCTGCAAGTGTCCAAGGCCAGGCTGGAGCAGCCTGGCAGAGTGGAAGGTGTCCCTCCCATGGGAACGAGATGGGGTTTAGGATCCCTTCCAGCCCACTCTAGGATTGTTTGACCCTCCTCTCAACAATCCAGAGAGAGAGGAATTGCAACGGGGGAAAGAAAACATTATGGAAATGTTTTTATGTAAAAGAGAGAAAAAAAAAAAAATCACAATATATTTGCCAGCCTCCTTATCTTCCCTCGTGTGGAGCGTATCGAGCTCAGGCTCCTGCCCAGGAGCAGAGCTCGACCCTGATAACAGAGTTTTTAAAGATACCCAGTGGCCATTGCCCTCCCATCTGTCCCAGCTGGACAGTGTCCCACCCTGACAAAGCCTGTCCCACCCACTTTGCCAACAGCTTTTCGGGATAAACAAAGTCTCACAAGTAACTCCACACAGCTGTATTTATCCAGGAGAGATTCCTAAAGCCTGGTCTCCGCTCCTGACACATCCGTGAATTCCAGCAAGTTAGCACAGGATCCCTGAGCTCAGGAGAACACTGATCTGCAGGCACAGCTGAGCACAGAACACCCTTCCCACCACCACCATCCACAGGGTACTTTCAGGAACAGCCAGTTCTTACAGCAGCTCCACTCAGAAAGCAAAGGCAAACCTGCAACCACTTTTACTAATCCTGTTTACACAACTGCATCTGCCTCTTCAGCTCCTCTGAGGTGGCTCTGCAAGGAAAGTCCTGCAGTTATTTCTGCTGGTAGGAAACCAATGGATACTAAATCAAACTGGCTTTCAGAAAACGAAGGGGTGTGTTAATATCTCCAGAGGCATTTTGAAATGCTTTAAAAAAGTGACCTTTCCAAGAGAAAAAAAGGGGAGTAATTTACAGCTATCTTCTTTAAACAGTAAATCTATTTTAGAGCTAAGAAATGCCTTGTTTAGGGTTTGTAGTCAGGAGCTGTGAGATTAAGGTATCTCAGGAGAGCAGGAGGCTCCCCTGCCAAGAGGGCACCAGCACAGAGTCACAGGAGCTGCACTTGCAGATATCGTGAGAGTGAAGACAACAAAATCCACCCCCACATCTGTGCCAGTGGCAAAGCACCAGCAGACAAGGCTGACTCGGGACTCAAACTCTGCAGATTTGGTTCAGCTGGCACTGAGAATGTGCCCAGAGCCCTTCCCCAGCCTCCTCACACACAGCAGCACCTCAGCTCTGTGTCATCCCCTGCGAGAGCAGAGGCTGAGCCCCGGGGCTCTGAGCGCCCTTGTTTGAGCCTGGCAGTCAGCTCAGCTCTGCCCTTTGCCCTCCTCCCTGGAGCAGCAAAACAATCCGTGCTGTTTGCACCTGGCAGGGCCAGAGCCCCGTGCTCCCCAGCACCACCATCCCGGCCGGGGGCAGCTGAAGCTCTTCCCCACCTTGCAGCCCCACCCCGGGGCTCGGAAGCTCCTCGCTGGCAGCTCCCTAGAGCAGCAGGGCAAGGCTCTGACTCGTGCCCCACCAGCTGGGCAGTGCCACTGCAGCCTAATCCTTCCCTGAACACGAGGCAGGAGCAGCTCCCAGGCCACGGGGAGCTGGCACAGCCAGGGATCCTCGAGCTCAGGCAGCTTCTGCAGGGCTGCTCACCCACAAAGGGCCGCCCCAGACTGCAGGGTGGAATGGAACTGAAATAATGATCATAACAGCTGGCTGGGGATAACACAGCAAACACTGAGCAGGCTGCTGGCCTCCTCAAACACTGATTTCTGCCCGGGGGTCATTTATACTTAGGGCTGCTTCTTGACAAGGGCATTAATTAGATTGTCTTTCAATGTCTTTCCAGACATTTTCTACTTATTCTTCAAACTTAAAGGACACTTTCAGAGCGATATGTATTCCCTAATTTATACTCTTTAAAGAGATTAATAGTTATTTATTAAAAAACAATAACAGCTCATGATGTGCTTCCAATTGATGCTCGTTTCTGCAAGAATTTTAAGCACTGGCTTCCTATAAATCAAGACACTGATTTCCTCTTCCAAGGACAGGCAGGATGGGATTCCTCCAAGGATGGAGTTCCTCCAAGCTCTGTCCCAGGACAGGAGTGCTCTTTAACCTGCAGCTGCCAAGAACTGCACAGCCTGCACCTCCCCTGGGCCTCACCTGCAGGGTTTCCTCAAGCGGGTTTGCATCAAACACAAACTCTGGAGCCTTTCAGAGCAGCACGGCTTCAAACCCCAGGTCTGGGTGATTGCTGAGGTTTTTGTAAAGACCTCTATCACGTTCTGGGTGCCGGCAATGCAGACGACCCCCTGGCCTAGCCGAGCACGCTCACACCCCTCGGCTGCCCACCTCCTTCCCCCCGGCTCGGCGTCACCCGTCCCCTCGGCCTCGTGTACCTGCAGATACAGGGAGGAGCTGGAGCCATGGGCCATCTTCTGCACCATGCCATCTTTCTGCAAGATGCACTCCTCCAGGTGAATGACGTTGGGGTGCTGGCTCTTGATACTGCTAAGGGCCCAGAACTCGCGCAGAGCCAGTTCCACGTTCTCGGGAGCGTGGCACCGGATCTTTTTGACGGCCACGCGGGCACAGGTCCTCCTGACGAGCGCTTCGTACACCACACCATAACTGCCACGGCCAACCTCCCGAATTAGATCGTACTTAGGCTGGCTACTCACCATCTTCAAGAGCAAAGGTTCTGGGGAAGGGGGAGAAACCCACACAGCTAAAACTTAGGCGCGGGAGCCGGGCCGTATTTCCCCCCCCGCGAGGGGCTGGCCTGCCCAGAGCCCGCCGGTAACGGGGGGTCGGTGCTAGAACATTCCAGAAGCTCCTCCATAAACCTGCACCTGCCTGCCGGGGACCGGGCGGAAGCGAAATTACATCTTTTTGTTAGGGTTTCAAACACGGCCCGGCGTGTTCAAGGCGGCAGCAGCTCAAACCTAGACTGGAATGGTGCCGAGACGGGGCTATCGAGAGCGCTCCTGCTGCTCTCCCTCAGTGTCTTCCGTGAGCATCTGCAGGAATAACACGAGGCTGGCATGCTCCCCATGCAGCCCGGAGAGCACAGCCCGGCCCAGCCGGAGCCCCTGGCTGGGCTGTGATTTTAATTAAAGTGCCTTTTAGTGGAGGTGGCTGCAGGAGCAAATGTTTCTGTTACAGTTGTTTTACTCCGAGAGGAGAAAGCTTCAATCGCTGCCCGTTTAGCTTTTGAGGGGACTGATTTTTCACCAAGCCTCCCCTGCGTGAGGAATCTACAGCTAGGAAAGGTTGGAAAGGATAACTGATTGCAGAAGTTTGCGCCCAGCATCTAACTTTCGCTTTTGCTCAACAGAGCAAGGATAAAAGTTAAGATATTGCTCTGAAAGTAAAACAAGAGACACACACACACACACAAAAAGGAAGAAAAAATAAAAAAAAAGCCACCAAACCCTGCTGCAGATTTATGACCCTCCCTGCACGCTGCCCTACAAGATTACAAACCAAACACCAGCAGCACCTTCACACAACCAAACCAAAACTGACTAGAGACAGCAATAAATTAAAATAAAATTAAAAAAAAGAGCTTGACTAGCCAAGGATCACTGGTCAAACAGAAGGAAACGCAAAACCAAAAGTAAATAAATAAATAAAATCACACTGATAGATCAGAACTACAATAGCTTTAAGACAGCCAGTGATAAAGGTAATTCTCTTTATGTCAGGCAATAAGGACCACGCTGAAACGGCCTGTTATTAGTAGGAAGATTTCAAGTATTTCCACTATTTTTTTAGGAAAAAAAAAGAAAAAAAAAAAAAAAGAAAAAGAGAGAGAAAAAAGGTATCATCAGTCTCAGGCAATGCTACAGAGATATTTTAACCTTTCAGCAAAGCTGTGCGAGGGACATTTGCAGCAAGGATGTGCCGTGTGTGAGGAACGGGGTGGTACCAGGACAACCCACGCTGGGACGGGCCGAGGCTGCACCTGCAGCGGGGCTGGAGCTCCAGGGCAGAGCCTGAACACTGAGACCCATGGGCCAGCGAGGGCAGGAGGTGAAATTCCCTGTGGTACCGATGGGCCAGCGAGGGCAGGAGCTGAAATTCCCTGTGGTACCGAGACCCAAAGGCCAGCGAGGGCAGGAGCTGAAATTCCCTGTGGTACCGAGACCCAGGGGCCAGCGAGGGCAGGAGCTGAAATTCCCTGTGGTACCGGTGGGCCAGCGAGGGCAGGAGCTGTAATTCCCTGTGGTACAGACACCAATGGGCCAGCGAGGGCAGGAGCTGTAATTCCCTGTGCTACCGACACCAATGGGCCAGCAAGGGCAGGAGCTGTAATTCCCTGTGCTACCGACACCAATGGGCCAGCAAGGGCAGGAGCTGTAATTCCCTGTGGTACCGAGACCCAGGGGCCAGCGAGGGCAGGAGCTGTAATTCCCCAGCGGCCAAACAGCGTTCCTCAAACACGGGCACAGCGGGCCCCGGGCGGGCACACAGCGTTCCCCGTGCCGGAGCTGTTCCCGAGCCCCGGGGCTGTCCCGGCCCCGCTCCGAGGCCCCGGGGCCGGCCCGGCCCAGCGGACACCGGGGCCGCGCTCGCCGCTGCGGGCCGGGCAGCGCCGCCCGCCGCGTTAAGGGCGGCGACTATAGAATAATATAAATATATAGATAACGTAGATAATTAATATCGGTAATATAAATGCACCCCTCCTGCTCGGCGCGGCCCCCACCTGCGGCTGTGAAGGGAAGCACCGGCGCACCGCTCGCCCCTGAGCGATGCCGGCCCGCTGGGCCCTGCCCGCCGCGGTGGATACCGGCTCCTCCCGCCCAACCTGCAGCGCGGATCCCGCCCGCTCCAACCCCCGGGGGCTGCGGAGGACGAGGGGCCGGCCCCGGGCCGAGCCGGGCCGGAGAAGCCGCGTTACCTCAGCGCCGCCGCCGCCGCCGCCCGGCCGCCATCTTAGGGCTGCGCTGCGCCCGCCGCCTCCCTCACGCGGCCACGCCCACCCAGCGGGCACGCCCACCCCGGGCGCACCGCGCTGTGATTGGTCAGCCGAGGGGGCGGGGCGGGGCGAGCGCGGTGGGCATTAATTGCATTAATGAATCAATTAATGACTAGATTCCTGTTCATTAATCGCGGAGGAATTAATTAATGCGAGGGTGAGCAGGCCGAGGGTGCCCAGAGCAGCTGTGGGTGCCCCTGGCAGTGCCCCAGGCCGGGCTGGACAGGGCTGGGAGCCCCTGGCACAGTGGAAGGTGTCCCTGCCATGCAGGGGTGGCACTGGGTGAGCTCTAAGGTTCTTCCGAAACAAACAATTCCAGAACTCTATGATTTATTTCTTGGTGTCCAGAAAAAATCAGTACAGTCCCTGTCACCCTTGGTTGTGCTCTGGCTTGGTGTGACAGTGACACAAGAGCTGTCGCCCCTCTCTGTTCCCTGCTCCGCGCCATGGCTCCCTTTCCTCCTCCGGATGCAGGGCTGGAGGGGCCCCCCGTGCCCGGGAGCTGGGGGCACAGAGCTCCTGTCACAGGCCCTGCTGTCTCCTCAACCATTGCAAAGCCACCACAGGGACATTCTGGGAGAAGCCAGGGCCACCTGCAGCTCAGAGCCCTGCGAAGGCCGAGCAGAGGGAGATTCATTCCTGCAGTGGGCTCTCCGGGGTTAATTGGGAAGGATCCCGGTGTGATTAGTGCCCTGGGTCCTGCCTAAGCTGTCCCAAGCCAATTAGGGGCCAACGAGCCCCTTGTGGGTTCCCAAAGCTGCTTAGGGCATTACAACCCCTCGGTTGCTGTGAATCCCCTTAAGCGAGTCCAGAAGCAATTAATGAATCAATGTCACCCGGGGCAGGGCCAGGTCGCGTCTGGGTCCGGGCAGGCTCCGAGCCCTGCGCTGCCCTCCCGGGTGCCCAGCCAGCCCCGTCCTGCTGCCAGCGCCGCGCTGGCAGAGCCCCAAGTGCCGGAACGGGAACGATTTTGCAAGATGTGCCTGGCAGGTCCCGGTGCAGTCACTCGCTGCACACGTGAGCCAGGGAGGAAGGAGCCCCGAACAGCTGAGGGGCTGCCCTGGTGGGGAGAGGGGGGGCCAGTGCACCCCGACACCGTGTGCCTGTGCACCCAGGTGCCCGTGTGTCACACAGCCAGGAACATCCATTTATCCACGTACCTGTGCATCCCTGCACACCTGTGTGCTCACAGAGCCCTGCACCCCGTCAGGTACCCCCTGCACCCCACACCTGTGTGCTCACAGAGCCCTGCACCCCATCAGGTACCACCTGAACCCCACACCTGTGTGCTCACAGAGCCCTGCACCCCGTCAGGTACCCCCTGAACCCTGTACCTGTGTGCTCACAGAGCCCTGCACCCCGTCAGGTACCCCCTGAACCCCACACCTGTGTGCTCACAGAGCCCTGCACCCCATCAGGTACCCCCTGAACCCCACACCTGTGTGCTCACGGAGCTCTGCACCCCATCAGGTACCCCCTGAACCCCACACCTGTGCACCCAGGTACCCCCTGAACCCCACACCTGTGTGCTCACAGAGCCCTGCACCCCGCAGGTACCCCCTGCACCCCGTTCCTGTGCACCCAGGTGTCCCCTGCACCCGGTACCATCTCCTGCCCGCAGTCACTGCGGGCACAGCAGCCACCCCCGTCCCCCCGTGGTGCCCCCCTGTGCCCAGGGCAGGGTTAGCCCGGGCTGGCGCAGCTCCCCGTGCTGCCAGCTCTCCCTGTGGCCAGCCCTGGCCCCTGGCCAGCCAGCTGGGCATCGTGCCCGGGGCTGCTTCAGCCAGGCTCTGCTCACCCTCTGCCCCCACAGCCGCCTCTGGGTCAGCTCTCGAACCCCAGCAGCGAGGCCAGCTGGGTCTGGGCTGTGCCAGGGCTGTGCCAGGGCTGTGCCAGGACTGTGCCATCGCTGTGCCATCGCTGTGCCAGGGCTGTCCAGGGCTGTGCCAGGGCTGTGCCATGGCTGTGCCATCCCTGTGCCAGGACTGTACCATGGCTGTGCCATCTCTGTGCTATCACTTTGCCATCCCTGTGCCATCCCTGTGCCATTGCTGTGCCATCTGTGTGCCATCCCTGTGCCATCCCTGTGCCAGGGCTGTGGGAACAGCCTGAGCTGCCCCCGCTGGGTCTGGGCTCATCAAGGAGCCCCCCAGCCCTGCCTGGGGAAGGGGCACCCCTGGCCTGTGCCAGGCACGGGGGCTGTGTGTCCCCAGAGCTGCCTGTCCCCTCCCGGTGCCCAGCGAGCTGTTGGCACCCCGGGAGCGGTCACGTTTTGGGTGGGGAAAGGGACAAACCGTACGAACCCCCCCTGCTGCGGCTGGGCCAGCCCTGACAGGTTTCTGGAATCGCCACGAGGCCCCGGTGACCGCGGGGGTGCCGCGAGCCCCTCCTTGTCCCCAGCGAGGCGCTCGGGGCTCGTTTTGGATGCGCGGCCCCCTGTTTACCCCGCAGCTCCAGCCCGGGCACGTCCGCGGCACGGGCGGGCAGCTCCTCCTGGACAGCCTGTGCCCGTCTTGTTTACCGGCCCTTCCCGGCTCGGCACGGTGTGACAGGTGCTGTCCCGGGACACCCGACACCGCGGCGGCCTCGTGACGCGGAGCCGCCGATAAATAGCGGGGCGAGGGGCGCCGGCGGCGAGAGCGCCGCGAGGGAGCGGAGCGCGGGCGAGCCCATGGATTTCCAAGCCGGTCTCCTGCAGGATGGCAGCCCCATGGAGAGCCTGGAGAAGCAGCTCATCTGCCCCATCTGCCTGGAGATGTTCAGCAAGCCCGTGGTGATCCTGCCCTGCCAGCACAACCTGTGCCGCAAGTGCGCCAACGACGTCTTCCAGGTGAGCCCCGTGCCCGGGCCGGGGGGCGCCGGGGGATGGAGGGGACGCTGGTGGACCCCACCCCACCGTGGTCGTCTTCCCCTCCCAGGCCGCCAACCCGTACTGGCAGAGCCGGGGCAGTCTGATTTCGGGGGGCCGGTTCCGGTGCCCCTCGTGCCGCCACGAGGTGCTGCTGGACCGCCACGGCGTCTACGGGCTGCAGAGGAACCTGCTGGTGGAGAACATCATCGACATCTACAAGCAGGAGTGCTCCAGGTGGGCGCTGCCGGCGTGGCCGGGGGGCACGGGGGGTTATGGGGACACGGGGACGTGGACATGGCCCTCTCATTCCCCAGCAGCAGCACTGAGAGCCCAAGAGATCGCACTGGGGTCTTTCTGCTCAGCGATCCCCAATTCGAATCTTTTCCTGACTCAAATCTCCCTCCCTCGACTCAAATCTCCCTCCCTCGACCAAAATCTCCCTCCCTCGACTCAAATCTCTCTCCCTCGACTCCAAACTTCCTCCCCGGACCCAATTCTCCCCTGTGCCCAGCAGTCTGTGCCGCTGGCTGTCCCAGGGGGACGGCGGGTCCCTGGGGGGTGGTGGCAGCCCCTGGTGCCCTTGCTGGAACATTCGGTGGCAGATAAGAGGTGTGGGGAAGGAATCCAGGCTCTGCTGTGACAGGGGCTGATAAGGGGCACAGGGACAGTTTGGGGGGGCCCAGTGGGTACGAGGATGAAGCTGGGGGGGGACAGAGGGGTCACAGGTTCTCGAGGCAGAGCGGTGGCCCCAGCCAAATCCCCTGAACCGCTGTAAATATTGTGTGAGAGCCATGGGGACGGGGACGATGGCACGTGGCAGGTGTCTGGGGGGCCGGGGGGGCCAGGCTTGTCCCTGTTTCAGAGCGCTGGCTTGTCCCCGTGTCCCTCCTCGCTGTGGATGGGACGATTGAGCTGCAGCCCCCGTCTGGGACCCCCGGGGGTTTCTGGGTGTCCCCACCCCGGTCACACGATGGGTGACAATAAATCCGGGCAGCACAGGGCTAAAATTAGGCACTGGCGCAGCTCCTCTGGATCGCAGCCCCCCCCCGTCCCCAGTGCCACCCCCTGCCATGCGTGGCTTAAACTGGGTCACGCTGGGGCTTGCAGAGGCACGGAGCTTGGTGGCTCCCAGAGGAGCAGCTGTGGGACAGCGCCGGGATCCGGCCTCTTCCCTGGGCACCTGATTTTGGGGCGACAGAGGGGGCGTCACCGCGGTGGGGGTGACGCTGACCGTGGCGGCGGGGGCGTCCCCGTAGCGGGGGGACATCGCCCCGGTGTGGATGTCACCGTGACGGGGACGTCAGCGCGGCCGTGCCACCCTCTCCAGCAGGCCGCTGAAGAAGGGGGAGCACCCCATGTGCAAGGAGCACGAGGACGAGCGCATCAACATCTACTGCGTCACCTGCGAGGTGCCCACCTGCTCCATGTGCAAAGTCTTCGGCGCCCACAAGGACTGCGAGGTGGCCCCTCTGCAAACCGTCTTCCAGGGACAGAAGGTGCCGTGGGGGGGACCCGGGGGGGGCCGCGGGCCATGTGCTGAGCCGGGACGGTGACAAATGGCTGCGGGACTGGCTCACGGGGTATTAATAGCCCCCGGGTGGCTTCGCCCAGGAGACAGACTATATTTAGAGCGGCTGCTGAGGGATGTGGGGGAGCAGAGCTGGGGACGAGCCATGCCCAGCCCGTCCCCAGGCTGGGGTGGGAGCAGTTCCTGTCCCCGCAGCAGCTGAAACTTCTTCTCTCTGCTCGCCAGACGGAGCTGAACAACTGCATCTCCATGCTGGTGGCGGGGAACGACCGCATCCAGACCATCATCTCCCAGCTGGAGGACTCCTGCCAGAGCACCGAGGTGAGGAAAGGGGGAAAGGAGCCCCCCAAAAAGCCGGGAGTGAAACCCTGGCCGGGCGTGGCCGGGAGTGGGGTGGAGCAGGGATGTTGCAGGCGCCGGAGGGACGCGCAGTGGCATTCCTTGTCCCTTGTCCCCGCAGGAGAACGGCGAGGCGGCCAAGCGGGAGCTCTGCGCTCGCTTTGAGGCGCTGGCGGCGCTGCTGGAGGAGAAGAAGGCGGAGCTGCTGCAGCGCATCTCGCAGGAGCAGGCGGACAAGACCGCCTTCATCCAGAGCCTCATCTGCCAGTACAAGGAGCAGCTGGAGAAGTCGAGCCGGCTGGTGGAGACTGCCATCCAGGCAGCCGAGGAGACCGGGGGGGCTGCCTTCCTCATGGTGAGACCCCCAGACCCGCCCCGGGGGTCCCGCTGCTGGGGACGGCCTGGTGGCTGCTGTGGCTTCACTCACCTCCTCTTCCTCCCTCTTCTCCTCCTCCTCCTTCCCCTTCTCTCTCCGCACAGAATGCCAAGCAGCTCATAAAAACGTAAGTGCTCGAACTGGGCTAATCTCCCTGATCCAATCCCCGAGGATTTGGCCGGGGGGAGCTGCCCTGGTGCCCCACGGTCCCCAGCTCAGCGAGGGGACGGGGACACTCAGGGACACATCCGTGCTCTCCCTGCCCAGGATCGTGGAGGCCTCCAAGGGCGGTCGCCTGGACAAGATCGAGCAGGGCTACGAGAGCATGGACGCCTTCTCGGTGAGCCTGGAGCACCTCACCGAGGCCGTGCACGCCTTGGACTTCCAGCCCGGTAATTCAGCCCCCAGCACCCCCTCACCGACCCCCACCCCGCTGGAGACACCCTCTGCTTCTCCTGGCGGCTCCCGGTGACCTTTGGCCGCTTGTTTGCAGCAGAGGAAGATGAGGAATACTTTGACGGGGAGGAAGAAGAGGTGGAAGAGAACGCGGCGCCCGAGAGGACAGTGATGGGTAAGGGGCAGAGCACGGCTGAGCCCGCCCAGGACCCTCAGCACCCACGGCGGAGCTCTGGGGGCTTGGGCTCTCCTTGACCACCCCATCCTCTCCCTCGGCAGCTTCCCTGTAGCCACAGCAACGTTGCCGGCGCGGGAGAAACGCCCCCGGGCGCAGGATGTCCGGCGACAGCTTTGGGATGGGGGGGACACGCGGCAGGGCCCGGCAGCCTCGGCCCTGCCCCAGCACAGGACACTTTTCTATACGGGTGCAAACAGGACAATTCCGCACGTTTTGTAATTCCCTTGTTTTGTATATAATTGTCACGGATTTGAAATTTGTGTATTTTGTAAAGAAAATCGGTGCTTTGGGTGGTTCTTTCCTTCCTCGCCTCTCGCGCTGGGCACCGGGCATGGCTTTGTCGGGCTGGTGCCACCGGCAGTGTCCCTGCGGGGCAGAGGGACACCTCCCTCCGGTCCGGCTCTTAATTTCCAGCCTCATTAGCACCTCTGGCAGGGCTGGCAGCCGCTCCTGGCCGCCCGCCCGGGATGTAACGGGTCGGCACCCGGCAGGATTTATCTCCTGGGGATGGGATGTCCTGTCCAGAGCTTGCCCCGGGCTGGAGATGTGGCTCGGGGGGGCTGAGGATGCTCCGGGCTGGGCCAGCCGCCGAAATGGGGATGTTCTCGGCACAGAGCTGCTGGTTTGCTGCTGACTGAGCTCAGAAATGCGCCTCGGGTGGAAGAACACACCATCAATGCTAACATACATCCTAAACGCATAAATACCCCTTAAACGCTTCTCTCCTGCAAAAACCTGAGTCCTGCTCGGAGGGGGCCGAGGGGAAACTGAGGCAGCACCCGGAGCTGAGCCACAGGGGCAATTAGCCCCAGGGTAATTAACGCTGCTCACCCAGGGCGGGGCCCTGCCGTGGAGGGGGGTCCAGGCTCATCCATCACTCGGCTGGATCCAAACTGGGGCGTTCCGAGGGCTCCCCAGAGCGGGGAGGGGGGATCACCGTGTGCTTTGGAGGGGACACGGGGACATTCCATCCCTCTCTACACCCAGCCCGGCTGTGCAGCTCCTAGGGACGCTCGGGGTTGGGGTCCCAGCGCAATCCCCCCCCCCAGCAGCAGCCCCCCGGGCAGCGGGCGAGGGGGCCCAGCCTGGGGCAGGCTCCGCGGGCGCTTTGCAGCCGGCTTGGCCGTCCCTCCTCCAGCCGGGATTTGCACACGAATCCCGGCTCTTCACACGAGCCAAGGCCACCGGCTGCCACCAGCGCCGGCCACACGCCGGGGTCACCCTCGCCGACCCCCCCCGGGCCCGGAGGACGATGGCAGCGGGCGACGAGAAGCGGCACCTCCTGAGCGAGGGCGCCGGCGGGTACGGGGGTGCGGGGGGGCTGGGGGTGCCCCTGTGCGGGTCTGGCTGGGGGGCAGCGCTCAGGGTGCACCCGGAGCCCCCCGGCCCCAAGCCGCGCCCTGGCCGGCAGGTGCTACGCGGGGGGCTGCGCGGGAGGACGGGCAGAGCGCGGCGCAGGGACAGGAGCCGGCCCTGGAGCTGGGGACACGGCGGGGGCAGCACTGCCACACGCGGGGACACGGCGGCCACCCCGGCCAGCAGCAGCGGGCGCGCAGGAAGCTCTACCTGGCCGCTGGCATCTGCCTCTTCTTCATGGTGGGGGAAGCCGTGGGTGAGTGCGGGGTGCCGCCTCCGTTGGGGTCCCCGGGGGGGTCACCCCGAGCCCCTCTCGTCCTGATTCCCTGCTGGGGGTGCGGCCAGAGCTCCCTGCTGGCTTTCTGTGGGTCAGAACACCCAGTGGGGCCCCGCCGTGGCGCGGGGTGAGCTGAGCTGTGCCCAGGTCGGGGCAGGACCCCTGCCATGTCCCCCCGGTGTCCCCCCGATGTCCCCCCGATGCCTTGTGTCCCCAGGCGGGTACCTGGCACACAGCCTGGCCATCCTGACGGACGCTGCCCACCTGCTGACGGACTTTGCCAGCATCATGATCAGCCTCTTTGCACTCTGGGTGTCCTCACGCCCCCCCACCAAAACCATGAACTTCGGATGGCACCGGGCAGGTAACGCCGTGGCCCTGTCCTGGGGGGGCCGGGGTGCCCTCCCCGAGTGCCCCAGGGGCTTTGGGGTGCCCCGAGGGGCCCGGGGAGCCCCAGCAAAGTCCTGGCGCCACGAACAAGGCAGGGGCACCGCCAGCCCTGGGCAAGGAGCGTCCTGGGATGGGAGCCGGGTGCCCACACTGTGCCCAGCCCTGCCGGGGACGGCGCTGGGGGTGGCAGGGCAGCGAGGCAGCCACGGGTGGGGGTCTCTCCGCAGAGATCCTGGGAGCCCTGCTCTCCGTGCTCTCCATCTGGGTGGTGACGGGGGTCCTGGTCTACCTGGGGGCCCAGCGCCTGCTCTCGGGTGACTACGACATCGAGGGTGGGGTCATGCTCGTCACCTCCGCCTGCGCCGTGGCCGTCAACATCGTGTGAGTGCTGCCACGGGGTGCCGGGGGGGTCCCCTCCCCGAGCCGGCTGGGCCCCGGGGTGCCAGCGCTGCCCTGCCCGCAGGATGGGGCTGGCTCTGCACCAGACGGGGCACGGGCACGGCCACGGGGCAGCGGGAGAGCAGCCCAGCGCCAGCGTCAGAGCCGCCTTCGTGCACGTGCTGGGGGACCTGCTGCAGAGCCTCGGCGTCCTCGTCGCCTCCTACATCATCTTCTTCAAGGTCTGGGGGTGACGGGGAAAAGGGGGTGATGGGGAAAAGTGGGTGATGTGAGATAAGGGGTTGATAGGGAAAAGGAGGTGATGGAGGGAAAGGGGTGATGGGGGAAAGGGGTTGATAAGGAAAAGGGGGTGATGGGGAAACGGGGTGATGTGAGATAAGGGGTTGATAGGGAAAAGGGGGTGATGGGGGGAAAGGGGCAATGGGGGAAACGGGGTGATGGGAACAAAGAGGGTGCTGGGGCAAAGGGGGTGCTGGGGAAAAGGGGGTGCTGGGGGCAAAAGCAGGTGCTGGGGGCAAAGGGTGTGTTGAGGGCAAAGAGGGTGCCGGGAAAAAGGGGGTGCTGGGGGAAAAAGGGGGTCTGGGGACACAGGGACAGGCAGCCCAAGGCCAGGCACAGGGCGGGACAGACAGGGCTGCGTGCCCGCCCTGCTGCTCCCAGTGGGGATTTGGGGTGGGGTGGCGCTGGCACAGGGGTCTCACCCCCTGGCACCCCCTCCCCAGCCCGAGTACAAGTACGTGGATCCCATCTGCACCTTCCTGTTCTCCGCGCTGGTGCTGGGCACAACGCTGACCATCCTCCGCGACGTCCTCCTCGTCCTCATGGAGGGTAGGGACCCCCCGGGGGGGGCTCTGGGCGGCGGGGACACCCACGGGCGCCCCGAGCCCCGTCCCTGCAGCCGCCGCGGCTCTGCCCCCCAGGGACCCCCAAAGGGATGGATTTCAACGCCGTGCGGGAGACGCTGCTGGCGGTGCGGGGCGTGGAGGCCGTGCACAGCCTGCACATCTGGGCTCTGACCGCCGCCCAGCCGCTGCTCGCCGTGCACATCGCCATCAGTGAGTGCCACCGAGGGGCCGGGGGGGGCGCAGAGGGGGACAGAGCCACCAGGGAGTGCCACCGAGGGGCCGGGGGGGGCACAGAGGGGGACAGAGCCACCAGGGAGGGTCACAGAGGGGCCGGGGGGCCGGGGAGGGTCACAGAGGGGGACAGAACCACCAGGGAGGGTCACAGCGATCAAGGAGTGTCACAGCGGGGGGACAGGGGTGCCAGAGCCACCAGTGAGTGTCACAGCAGGGGACAGAGCCAGCAGGAAGGGTCACAGTGGTGGGACAGAGCCAGCAGGGAGTGTCACAGCAGGGGGACAGGGGTGCCAGAGGCTGCTCTCGGTGCACGTCGCCCTCAGTGAGTGTCACAACGCCAGGGAGGGTCGGGGTTTCCCCGCACCCCCCATCCCCAGCTTTCCCCCCCGCAGACGCGGCTGCCAGCGCGCAGGAGGTGCTGGAGGAGGCCAGCTCCCGGCTGCAGGGCGCCTTCCGCTTCCACAGCACCACCATCCAGGTGGAGAGCTACTCCGAGGAGATGCGGGACTGCCGGGAGTGCCAGCCCCCCCGCGACTGACTGGCCATGTGCGGCAAATAAAGCAGAGCACGCGGGGCTGCGCGGGGACGCTGGCTCTGGCTCTTATCTCCGCTATCTGCGGGAGCCAAGGACACACCCAGAGCCGCGGCAGCCCGAGAGCGGCTGTTGGAGGCCACCTAACACTCCGTGTTTCTATTCAGCTGGGAGGAAAGCCAGCTGAAACGCCCCTTTTCCCTTCTGCGGCGAGCGCTGCGAGGCAAGGGGGTGCTGGGCTGCGCGGGGGCTGCGGGGGACCCAGCTGGAGCGAGGGAGGGAGGTCACACGCGGCTCTTATCGCTCCTCTGTTTGCTCTCGGGAAGGTGAAGGACTCTCCTGCCCGGGTAATTCCCAGGGTGACCACGGCAGAAGTGTTGCGGCACCCATAAGCCGCAGCTCCCAGTGCTCCCAGTGCCCCCAGCGCTCCCGGCGCTTCCCGCACATCCCACAGCCACCACCCGGATCCTTCCTCTCCCCTGTCCTTTATTGCACCGGTAAAAGCCGCTAACGAGTAAAACCCCGTCAGCAGCAGCGAGCCGGACCCCGGAGCGCTCCGAGCCCCGACCCCGGCCGCCCTCAGGGCTTCTCCAGGCTCGGGTATTTCTTGCGCAGGACGGAAACCTGGTCCTTGAAGAGGACGGGGTCGAGGCGCAGCCGGGAGGACACCAGGGGCATGCGGCCGAACCAGTCGGCCAGCTGGTTGAGGCAGTCCCGGCGCCGGGGGAAACGCCGGCTGCCGCCCGCGCCCTCCGCCTGGGCGGCGGCGGCGGAGAGCGGGGCCGGGGGGCTCCCCGCAGCCCCATCGCCGCGCCCCGCCTGCTGCGCCACCCCCTCCTTGTGCTGCTTGCGCTGGGTCACCTTGATGGGCGGCAGCTTGGTGACAGCGGCCACCAGCACGTTCATCAGGATGTCCTCGCAGGCGGCCAGCCCGTCCACCAGCTCCCGCAGCCCCGCGGGCAGGTACTCGGTGAAGAGGCTGTGGTAGTACCTGCGGGGAGAACGGGGTGAGGGGCACGATGTGGCCGAGCCCCCCCGGGCCCCGCGGCCCCGCCCCGGGCGGGTACCGGTGGTAGAAGGCGGCGGCGGTGAGGACGATGGAGAGCTCGTTGGTCCATCGGGAGGTGCAGCCCCAGCGGCCCCGCTCGGCGTCCCAGAAGTGGCTCTGCGCGGGGAAGCCCACGATGCGCTCGGGGAAGCTGCGCCACACCGAGAAGGCAAAGTCCACCTGGCACGGGAGGGGCACGGTGTCGCCCGCCGCAGTGCCACCCAACACACTGCCACCCAACACAGTGTCACCCGCCGCAGTGCCACCCGCCGCAGTGCCACCCGCCGCGGGACCTGCGGCAGGGGACCGCCGCTGCCCCTGAAGGACGCGGGGACACGGGGACAGCCCCGTGGTGACACTGAGCACCCGAGTGGCCTCACCTCGCTGGTGGAGAGGCTGGTGTCCTCGTCCAGGCTCAGCACCGCGTCCGTCTGGATGGCCCCGAACGGGAAGAAGCGCTCGCTGAGCTGTGGGGGGAGGAAGGACAGCTTGGTGCCCTGGGGTGGCTGTCCCTGTCCCCTGCCCGTGTCCCTGGGCCCTGCCCGTGTCCCTGTCCCCTGCCCGTGTCCCTGGGCCCTGCCCGTGTCCCTGTCCCCTCACCTTCCTCCTGCCCTGGATGACGGTCAGAGGCACGCTGCTCTGGGGCCATTTCCCGCTCGGGGGCGGTGGCTTCTCGCAGCTCCACAGCACCACGATCTGCAAAGGGGAGGACACGTGTGGCCAGCAGGGTTTGGTGGGTTCTCTGCTCCAGCCCAGACCGTCCCAAAACCACCTCACGGCAGTCTGGACCGGGATAAACCCCCAGCTGGTCCCGCCTCCACCCCAAAGGGCTTGGGCGACAGCTCTGCCCACCCAAAGGTGACAACACCAGCCACCCCCTCCATCCCTAAACCCACCCACCCCCTCTCCCGGGTGCCCGCAGGACCCAGCCCCATCATCCCGCCGATCCCTGGGGGCTGCACCGGCTGCCGCGGGACTCCGCTCCTCCCACCTGGGCGCAGTACCGGGATCCTGAGACCGCCTGGATGAGCCTGAGGAGGGGCTGCGACAGCGACCCTGCTTGCGACACCGCCCGGATGAAAGCCGTGAACTTCTTGGAGGGGCTGTAGCCTGAAAAAAGGGTGGGAAAGGGACGGGAGAGGTGTTGGGCACGCCCCGAGTTTGCGGGGCTGGGCCGGGGCAGGCAGGTCCTACCGTGGTGCAGGTAGTAGAAGGGAAAGTCCCCGGGGTGGGTGGAGAAGTCCGGCAGGACCAGGAGCCCCCCGGGCAGCGCGTTCCAGAGGAAGCGGGAGCGGGAGCGGTGCGGAGACAGCCGGTCCTTGATGATCTGCCGGAGGCCCCAGTGATGCTCCCGGCACCCCGGCAGGTGACCCGGGGAGGGGGGTTCGGGGTGGGGGGCTCCTCACCTCCAGCGTGGTGTGCACGATCTTGTCCACGGAGGAGAAGTAGGCGTCCCACAGGAACTGCGTCTGCTGCTGGAAGGCCAGCACGCGCTCGGGGGGGATGCAGCGCACGGCGGAGGGGATCTGTGCCAGGGGCAGCGGGGTCCTCACCTCAGCTTCCCTCCCTCGAGGCTGGGCTCCTCACCTCGACCATCCCGACCATGCCACGGGACAGCCCCTGCCCACGGATGTGGTGCCACACCACCCTCCCCCTGTGGGGCTGCACCTCCTCTCCCTGGGGCAGGATCAGGCCCAGGATTCCCAAGGGTTTGTGCCCAGGAAGATCCTCCCCACCTTCCCCCCAGGATGAACAGACCCCGGGACCGCAGCTGGGGTGGGACCCCCATTCCAGGCTGGGTCAGACCCTCCTGCATCTGCCCACAGGGTTGCTGCCAGGCTCGGCTGCGAGGGGATCCCCCCCAGACTTGGCTGGGGGCTCCACCACCGCTGGCACTGGGTCTGGGGTCTGGGGCTGGCGTGGGGCAGGATCTGGGCCCGGTACCTGCAGCAGGAGCCTCTCGCTGCCCACGACTGCAGCCTTGCCCCAGTCGATGGCTTCGGCAAAGGGCAGCTCCCAGCCGTCGCTCAGCAGCACCGGGATGCAGGCGGCCTGCGGAGGGACCCCGCAGGCTGGGACAGAGCCCCCGGACCCCGGGGAGGGGGTGGCCCGTCCCCCTGCCCACCCCGTACCTGCAGAGCTTCGAGGAAGCGGAAGGAGCCCAGGCGCCTGCCCCGGGGCACGATGCAGAAGGTGGAGTTGTGCAGCAGCTCCTGGTAGTCAAACCTGGCGTGGGAGATGGGCTGGGGGTCAGGCATGGCCCCCTCCCCTCCTGTGAGCACCCCGGGAGGTGTGGAGCCAAGCCAGGGCAGGGTTGGGATCGGTCTGGAATGATCTGGGCTCTGAACATCCCTGGTTTTGTGGGAGCAGAGATCTCCTGGGTGCTGGAGGGATGGACCTGGGCATCCTTTAAAGAAGGGGGGTCAGGAAGGGACCCCAGTGCCCTCTAAAAGCATGAGCCAGCTCCTCCCACCCTCCAGCAATGACACCCCACGCAAGGCCACCACCCGAGCCCCCGAGCCCGAAACTGCAGCGACTCCTGTGCCGTGCCCAGACTTGCCGGGCAGGACCAGCCCTGCCTGCCCTGGCAGCGTTCGGGGGGGGGCAGGGGGTGCCGGCAGCGCGGCCCCCCCCGCCGGGCTGGCCCGTGGGGCTCTCAAAGCGCCTTCTGTGCCCTGGTGGGGAGAGGCTCGGCCGCTGCCGGGTCCCTGCGGCCGCGCCGGAAAATCCAATATTGACTTTAGGTCGGGACAGACCCCGTCTGTTCCTGCCCGCGGGGAGGGGCAGCCGCTCCTGCAGGGGCTGGGGGGGCTCTCGTGGGCCAGCCGGGTGGCTGGGGGGCCAGAAAGGGCCCTTGCAATGTGTCGGTCCCCGGAGGAAGGGTGTCCCTGTGGTGGGAACGCGGCGCCGGTGCCAGGCTGGGAGCTGAGGCTGTGTCACCTCCGCGGGTGCCGGAGCACTCGGGCACGTCCCAGCGCTCCGGGATGTGGGAAATCAGCCCCGATGCCAAGGCACAGAGTTTCACAATGAAACCCGCCTCTGGATGAGCCTCCCCAGTGTCTCCAAAGGATGCCAAAATCCTTGACCCGTCAGCACCCCGGCCGGGCAGCCGGGGCGGCGACAGCGCTCAAACAGACCCCCTGAAACCACAGCAGCGACACCCACATCCCCGGGGCCAGACCCGGCTGCCACCTCTCCTGGGGACCCCGGACCCTGCCAGGACCCCCGGCAGCTGCGGGGCTGGGTGGCAGCGGGACCCGTCCCGGGGTTCGCCCTCGGCGGCGGCCGGTGCGGCGGGGCTGGCGCCGGCCGGGCTGCGGGGCCGGGGGCTCCCGATGGAAATGCTCCGCTCCTGACGCGCTGCGGTTTCCGGGCAATCGCCCTCGGGCCTTCCTTGTTTTGTCAGCAGCCGGGACGGGCGCCCGCCGCGCTCCCTTCGCCCGGCCCCTCGGTGGCTCCGGCCGGGCACGGTGCCACCGGCACCGGCGGCTCCGCAGCCCGCGCTGACTGCTCCGAGCGGGGGCAGCGGGGCCACAAGCCGCCCTTTATCCCAGAACAGAACCGGATTGTTCGGGGCAGCCCCTCGGGCGTGAGGAGGATGATGGGATCCCAGCAGGGCCTTCCTCCGCTCCCCGAGCGGCTTCCACCGTTCGCACCGGGTGAACGGGGCCGCCGGGGTCCCGCTCTGTCCCCTCCCCGCCGGCCTGTCCCCTGCCCCGGTGTGGCAACACCTCCAGGCCAGGAGGGCATCGGTCCCCGCGGGAGTCGGGCAGGGCCGGCCCTGTGGCGGTGCCGGTGGTTTTGTGCCCGGTGTCCCACAGGGACTCGGGGTCACACACGAGCACGCCGCCCGTGCCGCGGCTCCTCATCCCTCCCCTGGCCAAAGCCGTCCCGGGAGAGGCGCAAATCTCGCCGTGTTTGCAAACAGCATTAGGGGATTACCTGGGTGGGCGGATGGGGGGGAATTCTCATCCCGGGGCTGACCTGGGGCCCCCTGCCCTGCCAGCCCCACTGTCCTGAGATGCCCCATCCCAAAGAGACCTCGCTGCGAGTGCTGACCCTGCTGGGCTGGCGGCACCCTCCAGACAGGGCCATGTGGTGCCTGACCCACCCCAAAGCCCCGGCTAATCCCAGTGCCAGCACCCCCAGCTCCACTTTTACCTCCCAGTACCTCCTAAGACGCTTTGAGGATGATGCCCCAAGTGGCCTCTCCCCATCTGCTCTGCAGCCGGCTGCCTGGGGGATGTCCCCGGGCAGTGGGATGGGCACCTGCCCGTGGTCTGTGGCATGGGGTCTGTGTTTACCAGCCCTGGATTCGGCAGCTGCTGACGGGTCCCAAGGAGCTGGATGGGGAAGTGAGGAGCTGGCACTTGTCCCTGCAGAGTGGAACCCCCCAAACTCACAGAACTTTGTGCCCCAAATTTTTCCACCAGTGTGTCCACCCCACGCTGCTGCCACCGTGTCCATTTGTGACGGGGGGATTCAGGGGGACCCCCACCCACCACCACCGGTAATTGAACTCAGGGCTGCCCACACTGGGACGCCCACAGGCCCGCCAGTTTTGTGGGATTTTCAGTGGAGCCGGTGAGGGGGGGATGTTTCGGGCTCATCTCCAAGAGAAACGTTTATGTTGGGGGAGAGAGGGAGGGGGGAGAAGAAAAGCGTCATTCATCAGCGTTCGGAAAAAGGGAAATCGTATTAGAGGCGGTGGCAGCGATTGCAGATAAGAGCTGCTCGCGCCAGATTACTCCAACTTTAATACAGGCAGGAAAGCCCCGAGCAGTCAGCGCCTCGCTGCCCACCGTGCAATGAAACCCTCATCCCTTCCAGGAGAACCCCAAACTTCCCTCTCCGGAGCTCCAGCCGCCACAGACGGTCACGGCTGCACCCCGCAGAGAGGCAGGAGCATTTGTGGGGTGTCCCACCGCCCCAGACCCCCATTTCCCCCCCCCCAAACCCGACTCACCTTTCATAGTCGACGTTGTCCTTGTCACAGCGCGCGTCCTTGTGCTTCTCCCAGTCCTTGCCGTGCTTGCAGGTGGTGAGGGAGATGATGTCCTTGCCGTTGTGGATGTGGTGCAGCGCGTTCCGCGTGCCGGAGCCGATGCCCGTCAGGTACCTCTTCCCCTTGAACACCAGCAGGTATTTCTTTCTGGGGGGCACCGAGTCCCGCCGCAGCCGCCCCGCGTCCCCGCCGCGCTGCGGGTGCTCCTTGGGGAACAGAGGGATGGAGACGTCGAAGCCGGGCCGGAAGCTCTGGCTGTCGAAGCTGGCCCTGGCCAGGATGGCGTGGCCCGCGTCGAAGCCCAGCTCGCCGCCGTAGCTGGGCCAGGTGCCCGAGTAGAGGTTGAAGATGAGGTGGTTGCGGCCGCCGTTCCAGAGCGGGAAGCCGCGGATTTTCTCCTGCACGTCGCGGACGTAGTGGCCCGAGAGGCGGTCGCGGTCCAGCGTGTCGATGCCGAGGATGAAGAGGCAGGCTTCCTCGGGCCGCGGCGTGTGGTAGCGGGAGCGCTCGATGGAGCTGAGGATTTTGCCGTAGGTCTCCGAGACGGGCTGGCCCCGCTCCTGGGGGTAGGCGAACACTTTGAAGCCGTTCCTCTCGCACCTGGAGAGGTCGAAGCAGGTTTCCATGCGGCATCTGCTGCCCCTGTGGCCGCTCAGCCACGCCGCCCGCCGCTCCCGGGGGGACAGCAGGGAAGGGTCCCCATCCCTCTGCAGCTCCTCGGGGTCTGCAAAGCTTTTGAGGAGGGAGCGATCCGTCCAGCGGGGCCAGCTCCTCCGGGCCTCTGCTTTCGTCCCGGAAAAGAAAGCGAAACGGCGCAGCTGATCCCCTCCGAAGAAGAAAAGCAGGAGCCAAGAGGCAAGGAAAGTCAGGAAAATGTATTTCTTCCTGGTCTGCATAGGTTCACACGCAGCCCCAGCTCCTCATCGGGCTCAGGGGGGTGCCAGAGTCCGGTCAAGAGGCCGATGTTCCCAACCCCGAGCGGGTGGTGGGACGGCTGCCGGCCCCCGCCACTGTCCTGTGAGCTCGCAGCCTGTGACAGTCCCCACTTTCTGCCCGCTCTGCCCGGGGCTGCGCTGGCTCCTCGGGACGGTCCCGGTGTCTGGCTGCAGAGCAGAGCCCGGTGTCCCAGCCGCTCACTTCTCCGGGCCCCCGAGCCGCGACAATGACATTTCCATCGCTTGACCCAGCTTCAAATCCCTGGGGAAAGGGAGAGGTCGCCTCGTCACCGTCCTGTCGCCGCCAGCCGTGTCGCCACAAGTGGCTCCACACATCCCTGCGGCGGGACTCCCCTCCCCAGCTCCCCGGGGAATAAAGCCAGGGAATGAACCCTCCCGCAGCCGCCGGAGCCCCCCTCCCTCCCCGGCTCCTTCCCCCCGGTTCCCCCGTTACCTTCGGGGGGTCGCGGCCCCGGGTGGGTGTCGGGCCGCGTCCCGGAGCGCCGATGGCCGGCTGCCCGCGGCTCCGGGCTGCATCCCCGGCCGGGCAAGGCGGCGGAGCAGCCGCCGAGCGGCCCCGCGGGGCTCCCGGTGCGCGGCCGGGCGGAGGAGCCGCGGCGGGAGGCTCCGTGTGCGTCCCCCTTGTCACCTTGTCCGTCTGTCCCTGCTCTGGGCTCTCTGTTCCCGTGTCCCGCCGGTGCCTGTCCAAGACCTCGGCTGCTCTCCGCTGTCCTCCTGTCCCTTCCCGGGACTGGCTGTCCCCTGTCCGTCTGTCTGTCCCCTCGGGGCTAACTGTCCCGCAGTCCCCTACCCCTCTCGGAGCTGGCTGTCCGCTGTCCGTCTGTCCTTTCGGGACTATCTCTCCCCCGTCCCCTCCCAGATCTGGCTGTCCCTCGTCCGTCCGTGTGTCTGTCCCGCCCAGGGCTGGCTGTCCCCTGTTCCCTCCGGGAGCTGGCTGCGCGCTGTCCGCCGGTCAGTCCCCGCGGGGCTGGCTGTCCCCGTGCCCGTGTGGCTGTCCGGGTGTCCGTGTCCCCCTGTCCGTCTGTCCCGGGGGTCCCGCGTCCCCCCCGCGCTCCACGGGCCCCCCCCGCCCGCGTCTCTTACACGGCGCTCTGGCCCCGCCCCCTCCCCTGTTCGCCCCGCCTACTGATCTTCCATTGGCTCTTCGCTCATGGGAATGGGCGTGCCCCGGCGGAGCCCCGCCCCACGGCGCGCGCCCACGTGGGACGGGGGGGGGAATCCTCGCGCGCGCCGGGGAGTCCCGGGGGGGCGGGGCTGGGGGGGACCGACCCCGTGTCCCCCTGTCCCCATGGACCCCTGTCCCCGTGTCCCCCTGTCCCCATGGAGCCCGTCCCCCTGTCCTTCTGTGTCCCTGTGTCCCCCTGTCCCCGTGTCCCTCCGTGTCCCCCTGTCCCCCTGTGTCCCCCGTCCCCGCAGACATCTGTTCCCGTGTTCCCCTGTCCCCATGGACCCCTGGCCCTCTGTCCCCCTGTCCCCATGTCCCTCTGTGTCCCCCTGTCCCCATGTCCCTCTGTCCCCATGGACCCCTGGCCCTCTGTCCCCCTGTCCCCGTGTCCCCCTGTTCCCATGGTCCCCTGTCCTCATGTCCCCCTGTGTCCCCCTGTCCCCGTGTTCCACTGTCTCCGTGTTCCCTTGTCCCTCTGTGTCCCTGGCCCTGTGTCCCCCAGCTCCCCTGTTCCCGTGTCCCTGCGTCCCTCTGTCCCCTTGTCCCCGTGTCCCCCTGTGCCTGTGTCCCCCTGTGTCCTCATGTCCCCCTGTGTCCCCCTATCCCTCTGTGTCCCTGTGTCCCCGTGTCCCAGGGGGCATAGCTCGGTCCCCTGGCCTGTCCCCCCAGCTCGGACGGTCCCTGTGCTCGCAGTGAGCCCAGCGCGGGGTCCCCGCAGCACCAGGACCCCCGGGGGTCCCCAGTGAAGCCCCCAGCCCCGCTGGGCTCCGCTTGAAGCAGCCCAGGCTGGCCCCAAACCGCCGAGCTGTCGCCGTGACCGACACCTCCACCCAGGACCCTCTCCCGGGGTGGCTTTGCGGGCTGATTTGGGGGTGTTTGGGGGGGCTGACCCCATTCCCGGAGCCGTGGGCCGGGCCTGGCAGCCCGGGCAGGTCGGGGCTCGTCTCTCCCACCCCGTCCCGGCATCCGCGGCCGCGGCAGCCGCCCTCGCCCTGCCCCGGCGGCCGGGCAAGCCGGGACCGGAGCGCTGGATGGCGGCCACGGGCGGGACAGCCCGGCCAGCCCCCGCACCGATGGCCCAGGGCTCGGGCTGCGCTCCCCGCTCCCTGCCCCGGCCGCGGGGACCCTGGGGACACAGCCAGCGGCAATGCCGGGGCTCTGTCCAGCGCCCGGCGCGTGCCTCAGTTTCCCCGGTCCCGCAGGGAGCCTGGAGCGGGGCTGTGCGAGGGGGGATCGGCAGGGACGCTTGTCACCGAACCTTTGGGTATTTATTTGCCAGCCCGGCTGGCTCGGCCCCGCTGGGAATTAATCCCGGCCGCAGAGGGGATTACTGGGGACCCGGGGCCGCTTTAGCTCCAGAAAGAGGATTAAGCGAAGGACAGGGAACGAGGGGATGGGCAGCGAGAGCCCCAGGGCGCCGCTGGCCTCTGGGGGGGACAGGGGGACAGTGCTGGGGACAGGGACGCAGCTACAGACACGGACAGGGCAGCCCTGGGCTTGGGGTGCTGCCCACGGAGGGGCCACGGGGGCACTGGGGGTGTGCCCCGAACTGGGGGCACTGGGAGCCGTGTCCTGTCCTGGTGTCACTGGCAGCTGTGACTTCATGCTGGTGACACCGGGAGCCGTGTCCTGTCCTGGTGTCACTGGGAGCTGTGATTTCGTGCTGGTGACACCGTGTCCCGTCCTGGTGTCCCTGGGAGCTGTGATTTCGTGCTGGTGACACCGTGTCCCGTCCTGGTGTCCCTGGGAGCTGTGATTTCGTGCTGGTGTCCCTGGGAGCTGTGATTTCGTTCTGGTGACACCGCGTCCTGTCCTGGTGTCGCTGGGAGCTGAAGTCCGGGAGCACGGGAGGCGCTGGGAGCTGCGGGGCAGAGTTCACTGGGGGCACTGGGCAGTCGTGACTGGGAGCTGGGAGGGCACAGAGGGAACCTTGGAGCTGGGAGGGCCCTGGCAGCTTGGGAGGGGCACCGGGAGCTTCTGGGGAGCACCGGGAGCTTCTGGGGAGCACCGGGAGCGTCTGGGGAGCACCGGGAGCTTCTGGGGAGCACCGGGAGGTTCTGGGGAGCACCGGGAGCTTCTGGGGAGCACCGGGAGCGGCGTGGGTGAGCGCGCTGGGAGCTGGGGTGGAACTGCGAGGCACTGGGAGCTGCGGGGAGCGGTGGGAGCTGTCAGGAGCACTGGGAGCTGGGGCTCGCCGGGAACTGGGGTGGAACTGGGAGCTGCGATGGTGCCTGGGGGCGCTGGGGGGAGCGCTGGGAGCTGCGATGCGCTGGGAGCTGTAGCCCAGCTGAGTACTGGGAGCTGTAGTCCGGGCTCCCAGCGCATACTGGGAGCTGTGGTCCCGGGCCAGAGCCGTACTGGGAGCTGTGGTTCGGGTCCGGGGTCGCGTCCTGCCACCCCCGTGGGTGCCAGCCCCGCACGGACCCCTCGGCAGGGCTGTGCCCCAGCCCCTGTCCCCACCCTCCGCAGGTGCCCGCGGGGCCGCCCCACGGTGCCAGTCCCGGGAGAGGAACGGGGGGGGTCTCACCCCTGAGCAGCCCCCAAGAGGGGGTGGAACCGGGGGTCGTGGGGTGGCTGGGGGGCTCTGGGCTATGGGAGAGGGGTGGGGAAGGGAGCAGGGAGCGGGTTGGGGTCCCCGGGCTGGGGGACAGACACCGAGCCCGTGTCTCTGCCCAGGCTCGGCTGCGGCTGCATGGGGGGGATGCTGGCGCTGCCCCCGGGGCAGGGACCCCACCAGGTGGGCTGCACGGATGTCATGGTGGGGCACACGCGGCAGGTACGGGGGGCACAGGGATGGGGATGGGCACAGGGACAGGCTTCCCTGCAGAACAAGGCGGTGCAGCCAGCTGGTTTTGGACACGGCCACCACCCTCTGTGCCGTCCCCACGGTGTCCCCCTTCCTTGTCCCCCTCAGGGGCTCCTCCTCCGCCTCTTCTACCCGTGCCTGCCCCGGGCAGGGGCCACGGAGCCGCTCTGGGTGCCGCGCCCCGAGTACTGTGGGGGCCTGGCCGATGTCACCCTGGGTCGCCGCTGGTGCTCCCCGCTGCTCGGCATCGCCATCGGTGAGGGGGACACCCCATCGCCACCCTGGGGGCTCCCCGGTCCTTAGGGACCCCCCCTCCGGTGGGGTTCAATCCCTGGGTGGATGCCGCAGGCAGGGCTGGGCTGAGCGGGCTCTGTGGCACCCACTGCCCGTGTCCCCCCCCGTTCCGGGGGTTTCCCGTCCCCGCAGGCTCCTGCAAAGTCCCGGTCAGCTGGAACGGGCCCCTCAAGCCCCGCAGCAGTGGGTACCCCCTGATCATCTTCTCCCACGGCCTGGGAGCCTTTCGGTACCGTGAGCCCTGAGCAGGGCAGGGACAGGGGTGCGGGGACCCTCCACGGCCCCGCTCAGAGCTGCCCTGAGCCCTCTGCTCCCATCTCCCTTCCAGGACCTTGTACTCCTCCATCTGCACAGAGCTGGCGTCCTGGGGCTTCGTGGTGGCAGCGCTGGAGCACAGGTGGGTGCCCGGGTCACCACCAAGCTCCTGCTGGGGCAGGTGGGACATCGTGCCCCGGGGGGACCTGCAGGTGTCCCCTTCCCTCCTGCCCCACAGGGACCACTCTGCTGCCACCACCTATTGGTGCCCGGCAGAGGCAGGGGCGGAGGAGTGGCTCCCCTTCCAGCGGGTGCCCCGAGGGCAGAAGGAGTTTTATTTCCGAAACAAGCAGGTACCAGGGCAGGGGGGGTCCAGGGTGGCCAGAGAGGGGGGTCTGGAATTCCTCCTGCATCCCTGGGGATGCTCTTCCCGATGCTGCGTCGCCACCGTGCTGGGGCTGAGCTTTCTCTTTGGAGATGAGAAAAATGTGTCCAGCCTGTTTCTCTGCTTCCTGGGGTCCGTCTGTCCTGCTCCAGCTGACCCTGGCAGGAGCCAGGCTGGGCTTTGCCGTGGCCCTGGATAATGTCCCCCACGCCCTGGGGAGAGCAGGGCTCGGTGCCCAGCCCAGCTCTGCACCAGCTGCTGGGTTCGTTCCCACTGGGATTTTTTCCTCTCTGGGATTATCCCAGACAGCTGCTTGCTGGGGAGCAGGGAGGTTTCCTGCTGAGCCAAGTTCCCCCCCTCTGTTTGCTTCTGCCTCATTTAAAAGGACAACAGCAAGTGAAGATTAGCCGTGGAAAAGCTCTCTAGGAACGGAGGTGCTTTTGGCAGCCCTAAATCACCTCCCAGGCTGTTATTTCTGCGTGTGCTCTGCCTCACGGCACATTGCACAGGAGAGGGAAACAGCTCTCCTGAACCCACCGGCAGAAATGGTGAGGGAGAAAGAGACATAAATGATAGGCAGAAGGAAATGGTTGCCAGGTCAATCTCCATTGTGGCATTTTCTGTGTTGCAGGGAGCAGGAGAGAGGTTTTCATTGGAGGTTTTTGTCACTTGTCACCTTAAATGTGCACAGACAGCAGCTCTGGTGTCCTTAGGGCGGCTGAGGACGTGGCCTCAAAGTCGCTCCAAGTCAGGGCATCCTCTCCCTGAATCATTTGGGATTTTAGGATGCTCCTGGGTGCTGCCCTAAGCTGGGTTTTAGGGGGACACCCAGGTTTGCTCCTGGGTCAGGGGTTCTGGGGTTCCTGTGGGGGTTTGGAGCAGGGGATGGCTCGGCTGGGGCGCAGCTGGTGAGGATCCCGGGCTCTCCCTCCTCTGCTTCCTCCCCAGAGCAGAGACTTCAGGTCATTTCCAGCTGTCTGCTGGCCAGATTAGCTGAATTAAGAGTAAACCCCGAAAAGGGTTTGGTTTATTGCACCCCAATAAACGCGCTGTGTCCCGCGGGATCCCACTGCCGCCTCTCGCCTGCTCCGGGGTTTGCTGTGGTTCAGGGAGAGCCCCACGGGACAGAAGCACTGGAGGAACGGGCCTGGGGGGCACTGGGGGAAGGTGTGACCCAGGTTTGTGTGTCGGAGGAGCTGGGCTCACCCGGCAGGGGCTGGTGCTTCCAGGTTCACCAGAGAGCGCAGGAGTGCGTGCGGGCGCTGCGGCTCTTCCAGGGCATCGCCGGCGGCACGTCTGTCCCCAGCGTCCTCCCCCAGGACTGGGATCTCTCCGTGCTGAAGGTATCTGGCCCTGCCTGGGGGGGCTCTGGGTGCCCCTCGGTGCCAGGATCGCTCCTGGCTGCCTGAGGCTTTTCCTGCTGGCACAAGAAGGGTGCAGAGCCCAGCCTCCCTCCCCTGTCCCGTCACACCCGCAGCGGGACATTCTCCCCTTCCAGGGGGACTCCGCTGCTCTTCCCTTGGCTTTTCCTTCCCCGATCAGACGCCTCCAGCCGCGAGGTTTGGGCTCAGAGCCCTCAGCCCTGTCCCTTTTGCAGGACAATCTTGATGTGACCAAAGTGGCCGTCATGGGCCATTCCTTCGGGGGGGTGACAGCGGTGCTGGCCCTGGTGAAGGAGCCCCGCTTCAGGTGAGGCGTGGCAGGGATGAAGATCTGCGGAGGCTCCGGGGCTCATCCTCCTCACCGTGGCGGTGCCTGTCCTGCTGCAGGTGTGCCGTGGCTCTGGATGCCTGGATGTTCCCTCTGGAGCACCTGCTGTACCCGGAGGTGCCCAGCCCCGTGCTCTTCATCAACTCCGAGCGGTTCCAGACTCCGGAGAGCGTCGCCAAAATGAAGAGCTTGAGCTCCAGGAACAGCCAGACCAGGATTGTGACCGTGCTGTGAGCCAGGGGCTGGCACCCACCCGCTGCAGGGAGCACCCGGGGGCGTCCCAGCAGGGAAAGCTCGGGGTCCTGCGGCGCGTCCCGCTGATGGGGATGGGTTTGGGGTGGGAGGGAAGCATCCCAGCCTGGCTGTGCAGTGACACATCCCTCCCCTGGCCAGGGGAACCGTGCACGAGGACCAGACCAACTTTGCCTTCCTCTCTGGGAAGCTCTTCAGCCTCATCTTCGGCAGGAGGGGCACCCTGGGGCCCCACAAGGCTCTGGCCATCACCAGCCGGGCAGCTCTGGCCTTCCTGCAGAGGCACCTGGGTATGGGGGGAGCAGCGAGGGACTTGGGGGGCTCGAGAGCTCCCTGCTTTGGGGGTGTGGGGCTTGGGGGGCTCGAGAGCTCCCTGCTTTGGGGGTGTGGGGCTTGGGGGGCTCGAGAGCTCCCTGCTTTGGGGGGCTGTGGGGCTTGGGGGGCTCGAGAGCTCCCTGCTTTGGGGGTGTGGGGCTTGGGGGGCTCGAGAGCTCCCTGCTTTGGGGGTGTGGGGCTTGGGGGGCTCGAGAGCTCCCTGCTTTGGGGGTGTGGGGCTTGGGGCTGGTGCTTCCCAAAGCACAGGGGGGCAGTGGCTGCCCCTCGGTGGCTCCCGGCGAGGCTGTGGTGGCTCTGTCACCTGGAGGGGACGTTGTGGTGGCCCTGTCACCTGGAGGGGAGGTTGTGGTGGCTCTGTCACCTAAAGGGGAGGCTGTGGTAACCCTCTCCCCCCCTGTGTCCCGTGCAGAGCTGCAGGAGCAGTTTGGACAGTGGGACGAGCTCCTGGAAGGTGTTGGGGACTCGGTGGCTCCGGGTGCACCGTTCAGCCGCTCTCACCTGTAGCTGCTCCTGGGTTTGGGTTTGGGTTTGGGTTTGGGTTTGGGTTTGGGGATGGGTTTGGGTTTGGGATGAGTTTGGGTTTTGGGATGGTTTTGGGATGGGTTTGGGTTTGGGGATGGGTTTGGGTTTGGGGATGGGTTTGGGTTTGGGTTTGGGGATGGGTTTGGGGATGGGTTTGGGGATGGGTTTGGGTTTGGGGATGGGTTTGGGTTTGGGTTTGGGGATGGGTTTGGGTTTGGGTTTGGGGATGGGTTTGGGTTTGGGGATGGGGATGGGGATGGGTTTGGGTTTGGTTTTGGTTTTGGGTTTGGGTTTGGGGATGGGTTTGGGTTTGGTTTTGGGTTTGGGGTGGGTTTGGGGTGGAGGGAAGCAGCCCAGCCCGGCTGTGCGGTGGCGCTGCTGCCGGCAGGGGCGTGCTGGCAGCGGCAATGAAGCTTTGGAAGCACCCGCAGCGCATCCCGGGCCACACCGGGGGGGTCAGGGGTGCTTTTGGAGGGGAATCCGATCCTCAGCCATCCCGGGAAGGGCTGGAGCCGCGGGAGCTGCAGGGATTTGTCCTGTGCCGGGAGAGGAGCGGGATGCTGGGCACGGAGCCGCCGCTGCGTCTGTCCCCATTGTCCCCGCCGCCATCCCGGGGAGGAGCTGCGGGCGACAGCGGGGACAGAGCGGCGGCAGAGCCCGTTCTGGGGGAGGAGGGGGTGGGAAGCAGCGCCAGTGCCGGAGGTGTTCGTGTCACCTCACGGCAGCGTCCTCACCTGCCTGGCGCTGCGGGAAGGACGAGCTGGGGATGCTCCGGGGTGAGCTGGGGAAGGCGCAGCACGGGGGACATCCCTCAGGAGAGGGGACATCCCGCAGCACAGGGGACATCCCTCAGCGCAGGGGACATCCCGCAGCACAGGGGACATCCCGCAGCACTGGGGACATCCCGCAGCACAGGGGACATCCTGAGCTGGCTCCACATCCTCTTTCAATGTCTCCTCCCCTCCCCAGCGACCCACAAAGGGCCGGTGTGAATAAACGCGCAGGATTTTGCCGCTTTGGAGCCTTCCAGGGATGAATTTTCCAGTGTTTTGCACCCGAAGCAGCGCTCCTGGCCCTGGGCTCAGGCCGGGGTGTGGCGGCCCGCGGGGACGGGGCTGTGCTGGGGTGCCCGGGGGACGTTCAGTGTCGCTGGATGTGACAAATCCCGCGGCTGCGCCCGCCAGGTGCCGGCTGAGCAGTGAGAGGCGGTGGCAGAAATCAAATCCCGTTTTCCTGCCGGAATGGCTCCGACGCTGGGAATTCTGCAGGGCTCTTATGTAAAGGCGTTCGGGAGGGGGTGGCGGCCACCGGCTCCGCTCGGGGGGCTGTGGCATTAACCCTTCGGCTCCCGGGGAGCTCTGTCCCGTCCCCGGTGCCCCAGGATCCTCCTCCCCGGCCCCACATCCCCGCGCTCCCCCCTCCAGAGCTGCCCCCACCCCGCTCCCACAGCGATTTTGTGCCTCTGAAGAAAAATCCTGCCTGAAAAGAGATGAATTCCCCCTTCCCAAGAGCAGGAATTCATTCCCAGGGATTCATTCCCCCTTCCCATGAGCAGGAATTCATTCCCAGGGATTCATTCCCCCTTCCCAAGAGCAGGGATTCATTCCCAGGGATTCATTCCCCCCTTCCCATGGGCAGGAATTCATTCCCAGGGATTCATTCCCCCCTTCCCATGAGCAAGGATTCATTCCCAGGGGTTCAGCCACTCCCGAAGGTGAGCTGTGACAAACCCATCACTCCCAGTGCCCCTATTCATCCTCCTTCCTCCTGGTTTCTATCCTAAACCTGCTCTGGGACATCCCTGGGGTCACTGGGGATGGTGACACACTGTCCCAGCTGTGTCCCCTCCACACTCCCGGTGGGGGTGACTCAGGAGCAGGAAAGGCCTTGGCACTGTTCAAAGGCTGCTCAGACACAACAAAACATCTTTGTGCTGTCAGCCCTGCGTTCAGCACAAACCCAAACACGGCCCCGGCCCGGCCTTTGCACTGACATTAACCCTGGCCCAGCCCAGAGCCAGCACGAATTGCTCTGCTGGGCTGGGGATGGGTGAGGAAGGGTTTGGGATGGGCGAGGAAGGGTTTGGGATTGCTCTGCTGGGCTAGGGATGGGCCAGGAAGGGTTTGAGATGGGCCAGGAAGGGTTTGGGATTGCTCTGCTGGGCTAGGGATGGGCCAGGAAGGGTTTGGGATGGGTGAGGAAGGGTTTGGGATGGGTGAGGAAGGGTTTGGGATGGGTGAGGAAGGGTTTGGGATGGGCGAGGAAGGGTTTGGGATGGGTGAGGAAGGGTTTGGGATGGGTGAGGAAGGGTTTGGGATTGCTCTGCTGGGCTGGGGATGGGTGAGGAAGGGTTTGGGATGGGTGAGGAAGGGTTTGGGATTGCTCTGCTGGGCTGGGGATGGGTGAGGAAGGGTTTGGGATGGGCGAGGAAGGGTTTGGGATGGGCGAGGAAGGGTTTGGGATGGGTGAGGAAGGGTTTGGGATGGGCGAGGAAGGGTTTGGGATGGGGGAGGAAGGGTTTGGGATGGGTGAGGAAGGGTTTGGGATTGCTCTGCTGGGCTGGGGATGGTGAGGAAGGGTTTGGGATGGGTGAGGAAGGGTTTGGGATGGGTGAGGAAGGGTTTGGGATTGCTCTGCTGGGCTGGGGATGGGCGAGGAAGGGTTTGGGATTGCTCTGCTGGGCCTGGGATCATTCCCATCGGGGTTCTTGGGGTGTCCTGGGCTGCTGCAGGCTGCCCGAGCCACCCTGGGAGTGTTTGTGGCACAAAGCAGGAGTTAAAGTTCATCCCAGGATGTGATTTGCCTCCGGCACCAGCTCAGTTGGGGTTTGAATGTGAGCTCTGGGGTGTCACACCCCCAAACCCAGAGGGATTTTGTTTCTCAGGGGTGTGGGGAGGGAACAGCAGCCCCGTTCCTTTGGGGGGCCAGCCCGGGGAGCCCCCAGCTGCAGGATGGCAGCCCCAAGGGCTCCCTTCCAGCCCAGCATTCCAGCCCTGCTCCCATACTCGAACCCGTGGCTTTAAAAATTAAAAAAAAAGCCCAGCCCCAAGCAAAACAAACGCTGCTGCCCATTGATATTCCCCTCACAGCTGTGCCTGCAGCGTGGCTGGGGTATGAATGGACACATTCCTTTTCCCCACGGCTTCTCTGAGCTCTCCCACCGAAGCTTCCCACTGAAATCTGGAATCCCACAGTGTCAGCACAGCTCCTCACAGCCCAGAGTCTCCTTCTCCTCCTCCCAGGAGCCCCTTCCAGGGCACATCCCTGCAGCAACCCCAAAATTCCAGCTCCAGCCCTCGCTGCCATCCACACAAATCCTCATTTGCTCAGTCGGAGCTTCCCTGTTGGTTTAATTAATGCAAATCCAGGCTGGTGTTAAACCTCCTTGTAATCACCGTAAGGCTCTCCTGGTTTTTGCTGGGTATTTTTTTTTCCCCCCTTTTTCTTGTGTTTTTAAGGAAAACAGTGAGGCCTGGATTCCCAACAGCCCGAGGAGGTGCAGGGCCCTCCCAGCTGAGCCCTTGGCAGCTCTGGGGCTGTGCCCAGCCCCAAAGACCAGCCTGGACACAGGTGCAGTGCTGCCCCAACGCCAGGCAGCCCCTCCTGGAGCAGAATTCCCCAAATCCCTTTGCCTGCTGGGGATTCGCTCGCTCTCACGCTGGGTTTTTTTCCCACTGCGTCGCTCTGGGCAAGATCCCGGAGGAAAACCAAGTTCCTGTCTGTCTGGAGTGAATTTTCATCACCTCACCCTCGAGCTGAGGAGCCTGCACGCTCCCGGTCACGAGGGATTCAGCTCCACACTTCCATCTTCCCGAGTTCCTCCCACGCTGGGCCAGGACGGACCCTCGGGGTCTGCAGCGGCTCCGAGCTGCAGGCTCAGTGCTCTCCCCACCCCTGCCCCCCAAAAATGCACCCCCAGAGCCCAGCCGGGCTCCTGTGCCCTCGGCAGCAGCACCCCAGGGGTTTTTGGGGCCCAATTTGGTTTTCCCAGCAGTTTTCCCTCAGCCCCGTTTTGGGCTGGAGCCGCTTCTTGCTACGCCAGGGATGATTCCTGAATAAACGGGGGGGGAAAGGGCTGAGGAGGGAAACTGAGGCAGAGGAGGGGCGGTGTGAGGTGTGTGTGCTCCAAAAAGCCTGAAATGGTGCATTTTGGGTGGGATCCAGCTTTCCCCCATGTTGGGAAGCACAGGCTGAGCTCAGCCCGTGGCTGCTCCTGCCTTTCCCTGCAGTGTGCTGGAGAGGAAAGTGAGGAGCTGGGCGAGCAGGAGACCCCAAATCCTCATTTTTAACCCTTTAGGTCTTATTTTCACCTCAGAACGTGGTGCTGAGACTGCCACCAGCCCTCCCTGGGTGACGCCAGAGCCCCCAGACCCGTTCAGGCTGCCTCACCCCCTCCTGTCAACATTCACCGCACAAAGCCTCGGCTGGGGGTTGTTTTTGGGGGTTATTTATTTTTAATTTAATTAAAACAAAGCCCCTGTGTTGCCCATCACACAAGGGTGCCTCTGAGGGTGTTGATTTTGGCGTGGAGCAGCAGATTGCTGGTTTATTGTGTAAAAGATGGATGTTTTTTCCAGCAGAAAGCCTGGCTTGGTCTGTTCTCACAGCCACAGTGGATGTGTCAGGTTCTTTTGTCTTTTAATTTATGTATTGATCTATCACGGGCTCAAATTGGTCGGGGAAAAAGGGATGAGGAAGCACAGGGCAAGTGTGAAGTGCAGGAATCGTTCCTGTGCTGGTATTGCTGAGATTCCAGGGGCAGGGAGCAGCAACGAACCCCTTTGGATGTGGAATTGTCAGGGCAGACAGGAGGGGAGCTGCTCCTCGTCCTGAGAGGATCTGAAATGTGGAAAAACAGATCAGGACTGAAGTCTAAAAATCGAAAAAAAACCCCACCCCAGGCTCGTTTCCTCGGCTCACAAATGCCGTGGTGAGAGACCCCCAGTGCCTGGTGGATCCCCCCCATAAACACCTGCAGATACTCACAGGGAAAGCAGCCCTGGCTGCTGCTCTGGCTCCTCCTGCCTTCCCTGGGCGTGAGGAGTGGGGGGCACCTCAAAATTCCGCCTTTTGGCCAGAACTTCAGCACCTGAGAGCTGCAAACCTAGCTGCTCCCCAGGCAGGAGAGCTCCTGGAAAATCGAACGCTTCCCACTGGGCTGTGCCGGGGAAGCTGCTCCGATTTGGGGTGCCCCGAGGGCTCTGCCCCCAGGATCATCGCCACATCTGCTCCTTGCGGGGGCTGAACGGAGCCCGTTCGTTTTGTTCATTTGATTTTGGGGAAGCCATACTCCTTTAAGAGGATTTCCATCCCTCAGCTCCTCCCCTCGCGACACTTCCAAGCCACATTTTGTCCTGACAGGGTGGGAGTATTTTTAACCGTATCACGCCAGGGGAGTATTAATAGCACAACGGGCTCGCTGAGCTGCTGCTGGAGCCGAATCCAGATCTGAAATGCAAGCGACTAATTAGGAGCTGGGGAATAATTAGTGCTACACCCAGCTTTTTTTTTTTTTTTTTTTTTTCAGCTTCCCCCCACCCTGTATTTTCAAAGACCCACAGAAGGGTCTGTGCTGGAATGTTCCGCGGCTGTTGAATATTTCATAGCTCCTCATGCATCGCTATTCCATGGGCTTGCCAGGATCCCACCGTGTCCTCTGCAGCATCCCAGGGCCAGGGGCTGCCTCTGGCGCTCCGGCCATGGGGTCAGGGCATGGAAAAGCCCCAAACCCAGCCCTGTCCCCGTCCTGCTCTCCCGCCCGGGCCCTGGTGCTTGCTGGGCTGGCACTCGGGGATTTTTGGGCTGCCTGGAATAGCAGCAGAGCTCCAGGCTCCAAGTGGAAAGGGGAATTTGCGGGCTGGGCTTCGGGGAGGAGCAGGGAGGGCGCAGAGAAACGGGTCAGGGCACGGCTGGGAGCGAGGAGAGGGCCTGGAGGGCTCCCAAAATGGGTCTGGGGGCACGGGGAGGGTGGGGGGCAGCGCCCACAGGGACCTGGGCTGGCTTCGGGCAGCAGAACACACCTGCAGGGGTGGGAACGTTGGGAACACACCTGCAGGGGTGGGAACATCAATCTGTGCTGGATTTAGGCAGGAGAACACACCTGCAGGGATGGGGATGGGGATGCTGAACACACCTGCAGGGATGGGGATGGGGATGCTGAACACACCTGCAGGGATGGGGATGGGGATGGGGATGCTGAACACACCTGCAGGGATGGGGATGGGGATGTTGAACACACCTGCAGGGATGGGGATGCTGAACACACCTGCAGGGATGGGGATGGGGATGTTGAACACACCTGCAGGGATGGGGATGGGGATGCTGAACACACCTGCAGGGATGGGGATGCTGAACACACCTGCAGGGATGGGGATGTTCAGAACACACCCAGGCAGGGCTTGGGGCTGTCAACCCCCATTTTCCAGGAATTAAAGGATGGAAAACACCCTTTTCCCCCCCATTTTTTCAGGCTGGAAGGGAATTCTGCCGTGCCCAGCCCAGGTTGGCTCAAAGGCAGGTGTGTTCAGGGGATGGAGCTGCTCGTGGTGACAAACCCTTATTTCAGGGCCCTTTCTGAGTGCTTGGGTATTTTTTAGGAGGGAAGCAGCGTTCCTGCAGCCTTTGTTCTTTATTTCATTAATATCTGACGTTCTCCTTGTGCTCCAGAGCTCTGTCACCCCCATCCCCCGGGATTTGGGCACCAGGCAGTGCAGTCCCCTGGCTGAACGTGACATTTCAGGGCTCTGTTGCCCCAATATCAAAGCAATTAATTGATATTTCCGTCCCTGTCGCTGCAGGCGTGGTCGCCATCTGTGCTCAGCGCTTCTCCTCCTCTCATTTAAGGGAGGAATTAACAGATTTCGAGTGAATTTCTCAAAAAAACCCAACCTGTCTGACCGGCAAAAATTCAATTATTTCCAACAGCGCGTTGGGAAGTGCAAATTTATTCAGAAGGGAACGTTTTCTTAATGGCGTTTTTCAGCATAAATACAGCACCAGCCTAAACACCTCCAGTAAACAAATATCAATTACCTTAAACGCTTCCTGCCTGTGGAAAAGTGAGGGAGACACTCCCTAAAAACCTCGGTTTGTCCTTCAGTTCCGTGGGCTCCCGGGCTGCGTTTGGATTAAAATGCATTTTTATCTGAAGATCAAGAATTTTTAAGGTTGGGAAAAAGCCCTGTGAGATCACTGAGTGGATTGGAAGAGATCTTGCAGCCCTTCCCCACCTCTCCCTTTAAAACACTGCTTCCTCCTGGTTATTGAATCTCTCAAACTGACCCGCTCGGGTCAGATAATATTGGATTTCTAGTTTCAAAATAAACTTTGCTAATTCAGGGCTGCTGCCAGCCTGCGAGTGTCACTAACCAAGGTGCTCCAAAACATCCTCTGCTTAGCAAATAAGCCGTCACCCCCTCCACCAGCGCCCGAGGCTGCCAATTTAACACCCAGAAACCACATTTCCTTAGTGGAGATTAAATATTTTTGCAAGTTAAAAGAGCTGCCGTGGGCTGAGTTGTCACCTAATTGTGTCAGTCTCTTTGTGGGGTGTTTTGATGAGCACAGCAGAGCAGAGGCTTTCATCTCCGGGCTGGATCTGCTCACCTCACGTCCCAGATTCCCACCCACCAGCATTCCTCTGGGTTTTGGGGTTTCAGCCCCAGCAGGGTGGGCTGGGATGGGGCTGAGGGGTCCCAGGTTGGGTTTTTGGTAGGGTTGAGCCCCCCAGAGCACTGAGGGACACGGCTGAGGTGGGTGCTGTCCTCAGCAGCTGGGATTCTCCAGGGCCGCTGGTGACATCCCTGATCCACAGAGCCTTTGTCCTCCCTGCTCTGGGAACATCTCCTGCTGTGATCCTTTATTTTCCTCAAAAGGCAGAAATCCATCCGGCAGAAATTCATCCTGGTGTTAATTTTGGGCCTGAAGTGGTGTTTTTCTGCTGCAGCCTGTCTTGGGGCTGAATGTGACGTGTTGGGGGATGCTTCTCCCACTGCTGCCTGCTCTCTTCGTGGTAAAACTGGGATTAAAGCAAAAAAATAAAAAGCTTTTGTGGGTGATAAGGAATCCAGTAGATAAAAACCACCCCAGCCACACACTGAGGAGGGAAGAGTCTGTTTGGAACCGCAGTAAATGTGTCAATGAACACAAATCAAATGCAAATTAAATAAAAGCTTTTCGTACGCTCCATTCTCCTCGAGATCAGACGAAAATAAATTCCACATAAACAAACGGGGTTTATGAAACGCTCCAAAAATAAAACCACTCCTGCAGCAAGGCCAAAAAACGAGATTGCCTCCGTGTCTCTCCACCTGCTGGGAGCTCTTGCTCCTCTGTGTGCCTCGACAGCGCTCAGAGGTTTTGGTTCAGATCAGAGCCAGGGGTGGCAGGCGCTGGGGAAGAGCCTCATCCCAAAAGATAGGGCATGGAAAATCCCAGAGCTGAGAGCAGATCCCAAATCCCCTCCCCAGCTCTGTCAATAAGTTTCCTCTTACATAAGAGAGTTCTTACCCGAAGGAAATATTTTTGGCTTTTAAGCCAATCTGCAAAGGAAGGTAAGCTACAGACCAGTCTTTTTTTATTATTATTATTTTATTTTTTAATTTATTTTTTTTCCACTTTTTTTCTCTTTTTTATTATTTTTTTCCTTTTCTATTTATTTTTTACCCCTTTTTTATTTCCCTTTTTATTTTATTTTTTTTTCCTTTTTCCCTTTTTTTTTTCTTCTTTTTTCCCCTTTTCCCCTTTTTTTTTTCTTTTTTCCTTCCTTTTCCCCCCAGAAAACCAGCTGGGAAGTGCTGGCATGACTCATAGCTTCCTCTCAGCCTGCATCCCTCCTCCAAAGGCTGAAAAGGAAATTTCCTCCTCCCCTCCCGGGGCTGAGCACTGATCAAGACCCTCACTCAGGTACAGCCCAAAAGCCCCGAGCCCAGGAATCCTCATTTCCTCTGGGAAATCCGGGGATCATCCCAGGATAAGCTCATTGATTGACTCAAAAACATTAATATTAAACCCTCCCCCCGCTGTTGGGCTGCAGGGGCGATAATTAATAAATAATCAAGTCCAACACAGGCCAATGGCAGGGGCTCCTGCCTTGGTCCCCACAGCGTTTAATAAATTAATAAATGATTAATAACTGATCAAGCCCCACACAGGCTGGTGGCAGGGGCTCCTGCCTTGGTCCCCACAGCGTTTAATAAATTAATAAATGATTAATAACTGATCGAGTCCAGCACAGGCCAATGGCAGGGGCTCCTGCCTTGGTCCCCACAGCGTTTAATAAATTAATAAATGATTAATAACTGATCGAGTCCAGCACAGGCTGGTGGCAGGGGCTCCTGCCTTGGTCCCCACAGCGTTCCATGCCAGCACCCGAGGTGTTTCCCTGGAAAACACGCGTGCTGGGGGTGCCAGGGATGGGATTTCCCAGGGCTGGAGCTGCCAGCAGAGATCCCCAGAAAGGGATCGTTGGCCCCAAAGGGCCCTGCAGGTTTCAGGTTGCAGATTTGGGGCCTGGGATCCCCAAAAAGGTCCTACCACACTGCTGGAAGATGGCTCTTCCCGTGCCCACCCTGCCTCTCCCAACTCCAGCAGCTCGGCTGGATGTGGTTTCCATGGAAATAGACGTCAGATCAGCAAAAACCAGGGCCAGGGTTTAAAATAATCTCTGTTTTGAAAGCTTCCTGCCTTTGTGTCACAATATTACCCTTCCGCAAGGTAGGATCCCTCTCTTTTTGGTGCAAAATCTTTGGGTTTAAGGGGGTGCTCGGCAAGGGGGGGTCCCAGATAATCCTATTTTTGGGACTGAGGGTTGGAGGCTGCCGGGCTGGGCTGTAGGGGAGGGTTCTGCTGTGTGTCCATCTGCCTTTTGTGTGGATGGACCCTTGGTGTGGCCGGAGCGAGGAAACCACCACGGGACGCGCCCGGGGTTGATTTGTGAGGGACACGAGGGCACGGAGCGACTTTGTTGGGAGCAGATTTGGGAGCGAGGCGCTTCCAGAGGCGTTGTCCTGGGGAGGGGACGCTCCAGGGCCGGTCCCTGGGGAGCCGCCGTGCCCATTCCATGGCATCTGCACAAACGGGGTTTGTTCTAAACGGGCTCGGCCTCGCTGGTGTCACCCCAAAGGAGAGCGTGGCCCCCAAACGCTGTGGGGCCACAGACCCTCTCTGGTGGCCGTGACCCCGGGATGACCAAAGGCACTCGACGGTTGTCTTGATGATGACCAAGAGCCCTGAAGTTATGGTGGCCCTGAGGCGGCCATGCCCTTACGTGGGTGACTGTGTCTCTGACGTGACCGAGGGCTCACGGCAAGTGGCCGTGCCTCTGAGGTGACCGTGGCTCTGGGGTTACCATGGCTATGAGGTGACCGTGATCTTGTGGTGACCACGGCTTTGAGGTGACCATGGCTCTGGGGTTACCATGGCTCTGAGGTGACCATGATCTTGTGGTGACCATGGATTTGAGAGGACCATGGCTTTGAGGTGACCGTGATCTTGTGGTGACCATGGCTCTGGGTGACCATGGCTCTGAGATGACCATGATCTTGTGGTGACCATGGATTTGAGGGGACCGCGGCTTTGAGGTGACCACGGCCATGAGGCGACCATGGATCTGAGGGGACCACAGCTTTGAGGTGACCACGGCCACGAGGTTACCATGAACCTGGGGTTACCATGGCTCTGAGGCGACCATGATCTTGTGGTGACCATGGCTCTGGGTAACCATGGATCCAACATGACCATGGCCGTGAGGTGACCGTGGCCGTGAGGTGACCGTGGCTCCGCTCTGACCATTCCCCTGTCGGGCCTGACACCCCTGCCCGCCCCACCGCAGGGGTGACACACAAAGGGAATCCCGGCAGCTCCGGGGGCAGGAGCGGGATCCCAGCGCGGGGCTCTGGGGGCCGGGGGGTCCCTGAGGACCGGGGGTCGTGGCGGTTCGGCCCCGCACCCCCGGTCCGGCCCGGGCCGAGCGCGGGGGCCGCCGCCCCCCTCTGGGGGCGAACTACAACTCCCGGCATGCCCCGCGCGCCCGGGGGCTGGGGGGGGCTCGGTTGTGGGGGGGTGGGCGCGAGCCCCCGCAGCCCCCCCCCCACCCCCCCGCGGCGGGCGGCACGTGCCGGCGGGCTCGGCCAATCGGGGCGGGGCGGGGCGGGTCACGTGCCTTTGTTTGGCGCTTTTGTGCGCGGCGGGGCGGGCGCGAGCGGAGTGTGGCCGGAGCGGCGGCGCGGGCAGGTGGGTGCGCGGCGGGGCCGCCGTGGGGGAGCGGGCACGGGCAGGGCCAAGGCCGCGGGGCCGTGCCCGCCGCACCCTCCGCGTCTCGAGATAGGCGGAGGAAGGACAGGGGAAGCGTCGGTGCTTTGCGGGGGTCCGGCGTCCCGTCGGTACGGGCGGTGGAGGGGTCCCCGGGGTGGGTGTCAAGGTGAGGGGGGGCTGCGCGGCGCTTCTGGGGCGCTCGGGGCGGGGGTCGCTTTTGTCCCCGCTCGCGGGCATCGCGTCGCCGCCCGGTTTTGGAGCGTTGCGGTGACAAAGGGAAGGGAGACAATGGGGGGGACTGCTCGTACGTGTCCCCGTTCCCCCCGCGCCCGGATCGCTGAGGGGAAAGGGGTGGCTATTGTCCCTCAGCGCGGGGCGACGCCCTACCCGCGGCAGCGGCGCCCCCTCCCCTCTCCGCCATTGTTAGTGGGGAAGGGGCGGTATCCGGGCGGCCGCGCCCCGACGCCATCGAGCCGAGGGGGACCCTCTGGGAGCCCCCTGTCCCCGTGCGGCTCCCCGGCGCTCCCCGTCCCCTTCGCCCCGGAGGGGCTGAGGCGGCGGTGAGGGGAGGGTGGGGGGGCGGCCCCGCACCTGAGGCGGGGGGCGGCAGGTGCCCGGATGTTGGCGCTGGCCCCGCCCCCTCCCTCGAGCCCCCTCGCGCGGGCGCGCGCGCGCTCTCCCCGGCGGTTTGAATTCGGTGCGGTGGGCGGGCCGGGGGCGGGGCCTCCGCCGGCGCCTCGGCGGGGATTGGCTGCGGCCGCGGGGGGGCGGGGCCGGGGCCGCGCGGTCCCCGCTCCGCGCCCCGGCCCCGCCCGCGCCCCATCTGAGCCCCGAAACCCCCCCAAAAAAAACCTTTTTTGTCGATTTTTTTTCTTTTTTTTTACACGGCTTCTAGACCTTTTTCTGGCATTTTTTTACGGCGCCCCGTTTTCACGAGCTGTCCTGGGCGGTGTACGCCCTCGCTGTCTGCCGCGGTGTGAAGCATCTGACTTGAGCTGCGCAATTAAAACCGAATTTTAAATGAGCTCGATTGCGCACATTTCAGATCCTTCGGGAGTGGCAGGAATCCTAGCTGTGCTGTCCTGTGGTGCGTCATTTTTCTATTCGGCGAGCTCTTTTATGTGTGTGAGAGCAGTGCAATCCCCATAGCCCCGCGCTGAAACGGGGGTCTTTGTTCGAGTACCTTGAGGTGGAATAAAACAGATTGAAGATGCTCGAATATCACACAGCTCCTGCAATTCCGTAACCTCTCCAGTATTCCCAGCACTGTCCATCAGCTCCACAAAATGCCTGGAACCACTGACTGCAGTGACCTACCTTGTGTGCCTTTTGTTCAGCAGCTCTGATTCTGTTCAGCAGTTTTTATTAGAAGGAGCAGGTCCCCGTGCTGGCTGTTGAAAGGCACATCTCTTTGTTACCTAGGAACCCACCTGACTGACCTTCTCCCAGGCTTGGCTTCTGGAGTCTGATTTTCTTGGCCATGGCTACTTCTGGTAGGTAGAATTCTGTGCTAAATGCTCTTGTGTCCTTTTTTTTTCCTTTTGTTGCCTCCTAATTTCTTCAGGAATAACTTAAACCCCAAATCTAGTGAAATAAGCCGCTGTCAGCAGGCTTTTCTCCCATTTGGGCGAGGCTGTTGAAGCCGGGTGGTTGTGAAAACACCCCAAAAGAGGAGTCTGGCAGCAGATGGGCTCCGCTCCCTGCAGCCATCTGCTCCCTCGGCAGAGCTGGCTGTCACCGAGGCAGCTCGGGGACCACGCGGGTGCAGCTGACACCGTGCAGGGCTGGGGGAGAGAGCCCTGCCTGCAGATCGCTCCAAAACCTGATTTTTTTCCTTCCTGGCTCTCTCAGGTTGCAGGCAAACGCCTGGAAATTCATCCTCGGGTTTGTCACTGGAGGGAGAATGGTTTTTGGTTTGAGCTAAAGGGCTTGTTTTCACCACTTGGGATGTCGAAGGGGAAATTAGACCAGCAGGTGCTCGGGTGATGCACGATCAGGGAAGGGCTGCAAAGGAAACTTCCTCATTTTTGAACAGTGTTGCTGTGCTGAAAACAAAACTCCTGTTTGGCTGCCCTTCCTCAGGGAACTTGGTGGTGCTGAACGTTGGAAGGCTGTTCTTAATGCCACCTGAGGCAGTTCCTGCATAAAACACTCGCTTTTCTGGCATTTTCCCTGCGTTCCCAGACATCCAGGTGAAGGAGCTGGAGAAGCGAGCCTCTGGGCAGGCCTTTGAGCTGATCCTCAGCCCCCGCTCCAAAGAGGCCGTGGCAGAGTTCCCTCTGTCTCCCCCCAAGAAGAAGGATGTGTCCCTGGAGGAGATCCAGAAGAAGCTGGAAGCGGCCGAGGAGAGACGCAAGGTAGAGCCGGAGCAGCTGAAGTGAGCTCTGCTCCTCCAGTTCTGGGGCTCTTTTTGGGCTAAGTGGGGTTTTCTGTGGCAAACTGAACATTAATGAAATCCCTTTGGAAGCTTTGTGGTCCTGGTTGTGGTTCCAAAGAGGTTCTGAAGAAAAGCTGGGAGGGAGCGGGGCTGGGAGGGGCAGCTCCTTCAGGAAGAAGCTGTTTTGCTTGTCTCTAACACCAGAACAGATGAATTTTCTCCCAGAAAACGCAGCAGTGAATCTGTAATGAGAAGTTGGGGAATAAATGATCTGAGTGATGAAAGATGTGGCTGAGGGTGCAGCCTGGAGCCCTGGAGGGTGGCGAGGCTTTGATCCGAATGAGCCTGACCTGAATCCCAGTGATCCCCCACTCTGAGAAGGGAGGATCTTCAAGGAAAGCTCTTTCAGTGTTAACATCAAAAAAAAACCGTGTTCCCTGTGCAGAAAAATCCCATTTAGCAAGAAGGGCAGGCAGTGACAGAAGCTGAGCTGGGCAGGGTGTGGTGGGGACGTGCAGGGCCTGTGGGACGTGGGGAGCCCCGGAGCTGGGGCACCCCCTCACAGCCCAGCCCGTGTCCCACCAGTCCCACGAGGCAGAAGTGCTGAAGCAGCTGGCGGAGAAGCGGGAGCACGAGAAGGAGGTGCTGCAGAAAGCCATCGAGGAGAACAACAACTTCAGCAAAATGGCAGAGGAGAAGCTGACCCACAAAATGGAAGCCAACAAAGAGAACCGTGAGGCACAAATGGCTGCCAAGCTGGAGCGCTTGCGGGAGAAGGTGGGTGTGGAGCCCTGCCAGGGGGAGCTGGCCCTGCTCCCTGCTGCGAAAAGCAGGCAAAAACCTCCAGAGGAGGAGGAGGGTGCCCTGAGCAGGTGGGGAGGGCTGTGGTGGCACAGCGTGGCTGTGGAGTCTGCAGAAGGCTCTGCAGAATTGCAGCTCTGGGCGAGGGCTGGGTGGAGCTGGGGCAGGCTCTGCCCTGAGGCTCCACCCTGTGCCCTTCCCCGGAGCGGGGTGCTCTCCCCGGAGCCCGCTCTGCTCTCCCCGGAGCCCACTCTGCTCTCCCTGGAGTGGGGTGCTCTCCCCAGAGCCCGCTCTGCTCTCCCTGGAGCGGGGTGCTCTCCCTGGAGCGGGGGCTGCTCTCCCTGGAGCGGGGTGCTCTCCCCAGAGCCCACTCTGCTCTCCCTGGAGCGGGGTGCTCTCCCCAGAGCCCACTCTGCTCTCCCTGGAGCGGGGTGCTCTCCCCAGAGCCCGCTCTCCCCTCCCCGGAGCTCACAGCTGCTGCTGCTGTTTTGCAGGACAAGCACGTGGAAGAGGTTCGAAAGAACAAAGAAGGCAAAGACCCCGGCGAGGCCGAGACCGACTGACTCCGTTCTGGAAACTGACTCTCCCCCTCCTCCCGACATCCAAAGACTGTACTGGCCAGTGGTTTTATCTTTGCTTTTGGTTCGGTTATATATATATTTTTTTTTTACGTTCCTTAGAAACTGATGTAGAACTGTAAAATTAGATCCAAACTGTACACTTGCTTTGGGGGCTAGAGGGGAGACCTTCCATGTGTCACTTTTCTAAAGTGTTGTCTTTCCAGTGTAGCTTTTTCTTCTTGTTGCATCCTTTTCTACGCCAGCGCGCTCGCTCCCGGGTTGATGGCGAGTACTGTATCAGCTCTGTAAGACCTTTGTGCAAGGAATCTCTAGTAACTGTTCCATGCTGAATATCTGTTACACTTCAAACAAAAATCTGACTGTCCAGTCTGCTCCGATCCTGCTGTACCGAGTGACTCAATAAAGCTGCACAGTGCTGTTAGATCTGCCTGCCTTCCTCAGCACCGGGGCTGGGGCGCGCACAGTGGCCCGAGGCTGTGACAATCAGAGCTTTGTGTGACACCTCAGCTGGGGGCTGTTTGTGCTGCTGGCCATCCCAACAAACGGCCCTTGTTGCCCGGGGCTCTGGGGGACAGCGTGTGACACGGGGGACAGCGGGCCCCTGCTTGGCTGCCCCAAGGGGCAGGGCTCAGGGGAATCACCTGCCCGCCGCCTGCTCTGTTCCTCCTGCCTGGGAGAAGGGAGGGGCTCTGAGGAAAGATGGTTTTTAGGTGGATTTGGAACAAAATTGCTGTGTTGCACCCCAAACCCTTCCCCTGGGGATACCCACAGGGAGCCGGGCTGCCCTGGCGTGTGAACCTACCAGCCTCCCCAAAAAGAACCCTGCCAGAGCCTGTGGAGGTGGCACTGGTGGCTCTGGTCTCAGCCCTTGATTGGGCTTGGCTCCCGGGTTTGTTTTCAGTTTAACTCCACACCTGGAGCACCTGAAGATGGAAAACCCGTAGAGAACTGGGTTTTTAGGAGACTCGGGGAGTCCAGGGCCCCGGGCCTGTGCTCTGGGCTGTGCTGGAGAAGGAGCTGAGGTCGGGATGCTTTTCCCGTGTCCCAGCGGGCTCTGTGAGCTGTGCGTACCCCGAGCTGAGCCCAGAGGAGCGGCGGGACACACACCGAGGGATCGCCGGCAGGTTTGGAGGTACGAGAGAGGCTGGAGAGAGGCTGTGCTGCTCCCTGCTGGGGACAGGGGCGGCCCTGGGGCTGCCCGGCATCGCCGGCAGTGAGGGAGGAACCTGTGGGGTCGGGCTCTGCCGAGCAATGGGGCCAGGGTCTGCCTGAGAATGGGGTCGGGCTCTGCCCGGGGCCGGTTGGGGTCGGGCTCTGCCCAGGATGGGGTCAGTCTCTGCCCCGCAGGGTGAGGGCAGGAGAACGGGGCTGAACTTTGAGGCTCTGCCCGTGAGTGCGCCCAGGAGCGAGCTGAGCGCCTGGCACGGCGTAATGGAGGCTGGAGGGAGCCCTGGAGCAGCTCCCGAGCACAAAATGAGGCACAACCAGCAATCCAGACCCCCAGATCTTTATTTTAATGTAGTTCCCTGCTGAGGAAAGAGTGTCCCGAACGCCATGTGGGGTTTTTTCTCCTCTCTCCACACGTGGGGGAGGAGAATGGCAGCTCTGCCAAAGCCCAAATGGTGCTGGAGCCCGGATCGCTGCTAAATGCGAGGTTTAGGCTTGCCAGAGCTGTCAGAGCTCGGCGCGGGCCTGCTGCTCCCTCCTCTTCCTTCTGCCTCACGTGTCTGCCGAGCCTGGGCTCAGCCGGGCTCCAGGGCCGGCTCGGGGGTCTCTGATGCTCCTGGGGGAATTCTGGGGGGTGCGAGGAGGGAGAGGACAGCAGTGACCTGGGCAGGGAATGATCAGGGCAGGAAAACAGAGCGCAGGGTCCTTCTGGGGAGAGCTGGGCTGGAAACAGGTTCCTTTTAAAATAATAATAATGTAAAAAATAATTTTAAAAGCTTCTTCCAGCTGCCGCGAGAGGGAGGGAGGGAGGGATGCGGGGCTGAGAAGGGAGGAGCTCCGAGGGGCTGCGGGGCCGCGACCCCCGGGGCCCGGCCGGGAGGAGGCGGCGGCGGGGCCGTGCTGCGGGTGCCGGGGGCACCGGGAGGGGACAGGAGCCAAAGCCCGGCTCATCCCCGGCCTAAGGGAGGGAGAGCCACCCCGGGCTGCCCAGGCTCGGCAGGGCTGGAGCCGCCGCTCTGCGGGGCCTCAGGTGGGTCAGGGGCTGATCGGAGCTGCAAGGAGCCCGTGCCGGTTTGGAAACGAGAGCCCGGCGCGCTTTAGGAGCTGCGGGAGGCCGTGCCGCCGTGCGGCGGGAGCGAACGGCGATGTCAACAGCCGGGGGCGAGTCTTTATCATCACAGAAAAATCCAGCGGGTGGGGTGGATGCTGCTGGGCAAAGGAAACGCTGCGGAGGAAGCGCCAGGCGGCTGAGGCAGCGTTACCGCCGGCTCGTGGGGAGCTGGGGGCTGTTATTGGAGTACGAGGCACATGAAGGATTTCCAGGATGCGCTCCCTTCGTAGCGGAGCGTTGCTCAAGGCTCGGTAGCTGGGAAGAGCTCGGCGAATTAAATCCTGCTCCGACAAGTTTCGGAGGAGCTGAAGTAAACACCGCTCCCTTCCCCTGGCCGCTCCGGACTCGGCATCTCCCGGGCCGCCTCTCCCGCAGGAATTTCTCTTCTGGGAGCCGCAGCGGGGTCGAGCTGAGAGCTGAGCCCCTTCCCCTGCGCCTGGAGGCAGCGAGGCAAGTTCTCCGGGCAGCGTTCGCTTCCAGGCTGCCCGCGGAATTTAGGTCAAAACTGAACTTGGCAGGTTCTGCTTTTGCCCTCTGCCCGCGGCCTCACTCGGGGCTTTGCGGTTCAGAGCAGGGGCAAGTTCACGGGGTGAATTTTCCCCTGGCAGCCCCAGGAAGTGGCGGCTTTTTGGGAGGGTTCGGGGGGCCAGGGGAGGGCTGGGACGGCCGGGGTGAGGAGCTGCCCCAGCCGGGGAGGGCTGGGACGGCCGGGGTGAGGAGCTGCCCCAGCCGGGGGAGGTGGGGATGGCCGGGGTGAGGAGCTGCCCCAGCCGGGGGGGCTGCTTGGGCTGTGGGGCCTCTCTAACCCGGCCAGGTGGGCAAAGGGCACTTGGGAGGGAAATGGAGCAGCAAAAACCCTGGTTTGTTTTCTTTTTTCTGCATCAGTGCCCCTTGGATTCAGGCAGGAATGAGTTACAGCCTAACTTTGATGAGGAAATTACAGAGTTCTTTAAAACAAACAGTCCCACCCCCACCTCCTCCCGTTCCCAAACTTTGAAGAGCTTTTCCTGTCCCTGAAATGAGGGCACTTGTCTGGGGTTGGGGCACAGATCAGCACTGGGGCTGGACGTGAACCAGGTTTTCTTCAGGACTTGTCTGAGAATCTCAGGAAGTTTTTATGAAAAGGCCGAACAAGCTGGCAGGGCTGCCTTTCACGGGGTAAGGAGAGCAGCTTCCCGAAGGTAAATATGGAAATTCCCGCTCACAAAGATTCCACGGCTGGACCTCGGTGTGCGGCAGGGCCAGGATGTGGGAAGCTGCTTGGCCAATCGGGAGCTGAAAAAAGGAGGTGAAACTCCAAATGCAGGAGTTGCAGCCTCTGTTATTTGTTAGTATTTGTGAGGACAGACACTGCAAACAGTTTACAGGAGGGGGAATCTGGAGGGGGAGGTTTGTTTGGGACGCTTGGTTTGTTTAGCTGTTCCCAAACGACAGGGAAGGGGGTGAGCCAGGCACTGGTGTGTCCTGGTGTGTTCACTATTGTCCTTTAGCCCCAGCCTCGTTCCTCGGGGCTCTTAAATCTCCCTCCAGCCTCCTTTCTGTCACTGTTGGGGATTCCACGGGGAAAATCCCCAACCAGAGCACTTGAACACCCCCTGCTTGTTGATTATTACATCAAAACCCCTCCTAAACCCCACAGCCGAACTCCCTCTCCTTCCCCAAGGTGATTTTGCAGAGCGAGGACGCGGAGTTTGGCCTGGCCATGGCCGCGGCGGTGCCACAGAAGCTGAGCCAGCTCTTCGTCAACGTCAGGCAGCTGCCCGCGCTGCTGGGGCCGTCCCCGGGCACGGTGAGCAGCGCCGAGGTGCCGCCGCTCTTCTGGAAGCCCTACATCCACGGCGGCTACCGGCCCGTGCGCCAGACCTGGCGCTACTACTTCCGCACGCTCTTCCAGCAGCACAACGAGGCCGTCAACGTCTGGTCCCACCTGGCGCCCGCCCTGCTGCTGCTGCTGCGCCTGCAGAGCCTCCAGCAGCGCGTGGACTTCGGGCAGGACGCGCACGCCCGGCCCCTGCTCATCATCCTGGCCGCCTCCATCACCTACCTGACCTTCAGCAGCCTGGCCCACCTGCTGCAGGCCAAGTCCGAGTTCTGGCACTACAGCTTCTTCTTCCTGGACTACGTGGGGGTGGCCGTGTACCAGTACGGCAGCGCCCTGAGCCACTTCTACTACGCCATCGAGCCGGGCTGGCACCGGCGCGTGCGCGGCTTCTTCCTGCCGCTGGCGGCGGCGCTGGCCTGGCTGTCGTGCGCCGGCTCCTGCTACGCCAAGTTCCGCTTCCACCCGCGCTGCTCGCTGCCCGGGCGCCTGTGCCAGGAGCTGCCCTCGGGGCTGGCCTACCTGCTGGACATCAGCCCCGTGCTGCACCGCCTGTGGACCGCGGCGCGCCCCGAGCCCGCCCTGCTCTACCACCGCTGCCAGGTGCTCTTCTTCCTCGTCGGGGCCTTCTTCTTCTGCCATCCCTACCCCGAGAAGTGGTTCCCCGGGAAGTGCCACTTCTTCGGGCAGAGCCACCAGATCTTCCACGTGTTCCTGGTGCTCTGCACGCTGGCGCAGATCGAGGCCGTGGTGCTGGACTACGAGTCCAGGAGGGAGATCTACTCCTCCCTCCAGAGCGGCCTGGCCCACGACTTCTCTGCCCTGTTCCTGGCCACCGTCGCCTGCTCCGTCCTCACGGCCACCTACATGGCCCGCAGGGTGAGGAACAAGCTGGGCCTCAAGGCAGAGTAAAGAAAAAGCGAGCTCAGCCCAAATGCAGCCCCAAGCCCCCAGCTGCCGCTTCAGGGACTGTTACTCAGCAAGTGCTTCCTCTAGGGAATGAGAGATGCTTTTAATGCTTTTTTAATCCAGCCTAAGTTCCAGCTTGCTCATAGAATGGCACACGGGTTCAGTTCAGCTCTGAATAAACAGTTGAACAAAGTGTCTGTGTGCCCTGCTGGGCCGGGGACGGCTCTGGGAGGCTGCCAGCTCTCCAGCACCAGATAAGGAGAGGCCATCTGGCCCCCGTTAGACTCTAAACCATGGAACCAGACCAAGGCTAGGCTGTTTAAACCACTGACCTGACAAATTAATTTGTTATCACTTCAGGCCCCTCCTGTAGGGCTGAGGGAGCTGCTCAGAGCTGTCCATGCAGCGCCAGGGCCCCGCCCTTTACCCCCGGGGGCCGGATGGGCACGGCCCTGCCCCTGAAAGCGCAGGGAGAGGAGGGGCTGGTGCGGTGGGGAGCCGCAGCACGGGGTCCGGGCTGGGAACAGGCGGCTGTGGATGTCCCGCCGTGGACCTGGGGAAACGCGGGGACACATCGAGCACCGGGGCCGGGACCGCTCTGAGGGGACCCCGCCGCCACCGCCCCTTATATATGGCAGGCCTGTGTGGGCGTGGTCTCATTACATATATAGCCCCGCCCTCACCTCCCATTGGCCCGTCCCTGAGGGAGGCGCGTGCGCAGCGCGCTTTGGAGGCGGGGCCAGCGGGAGCGGGAAAACGGGACCGGGAAAAAACCGGAACCGGAAGCGGGGAACGGGAACGGACCCGGAAAACTGGAACCGGGGAAACACCGGAACCGGAAGCGGGGAACGGGAGCGGACCGGGGAAAGCTGGGACCGGGAACCGGGCCCAGGCCCGGTCCCGCGCAGCCCCCGGCAGCCCCGGGATGCGGCGGCGGCGCGGGGGCGGCGCGGCCCCGGCCGAGGCCTGCGGGGTGTGGCTGGACACGGCGGAGCTGAAGCGGGGCCCCGCGCGGGTGAGGCCCGGGCGGGCCCTGAGGGGAACCGGGGCGACCGGAGGGGTCGGGCCAGCCCCGGGGGACCCCCGGGCCGGGCTGAGGCGCTTCCACCGAACCCCGGGCCTCATTCGGGGAGGGAGGGGAGGGGAGGGGAGGGGAGGCTGCGGGAGCGGGGCCGGGGAGGGCTGGAGAGGGAGGGCTGAGGGGGGACCCCATGAACCCATAAAATGTCCCCAGGGTGTCAGGGGGACCCCATGAACCCGTAAAATGTCCCCAGGGTGTCAGATGACAATGCCAGGCTCTGTTCGGGGACAGGACAATGAGTCAGGACATAAACTAAAGCACAACGAGTTCCACCTCAACGTGAGGAAGATCTTCTTTCCACGAGGGTGCAGAGCCCTGGCACAGCTGCCAGGGAGGGCTGGATGTGCCCTGTGGGGACATCCCAAAGCCACCGGGACGCGTCCCTGTGCCACCTGCTGCAGGTGACGCTGCCGGGCAGGGGCTGGGCTGGGACACCTGCAGAGTCCCTCCCCCCTCAGTCACTCCGGGATTTCCAGCCCAAGTGATTGACGCTGTGGTAATTATCAATGATGGCTAATCATTATTAATTAGGGTCAGGCGGTCGCGGCTTCCGGGGCGCGGCGAGGCGGGAGCTGCGGGGCAGAGCTGGGTTTGTGTCTTTATGGATGTATTCTAACGGGATATTTTTATTTTTAACCTTTTTCCCGTGTTTCTCCGCAGCCCCCCGGAGCCCGCGCCGCCCCGAGCAGGCAGAGCCCGGCACCGCGGGCCCGGCAGAGCACCATGGCCCGGTTCCTGCGCGCCCCGCCGGGTACACGTGGGCACAGAGTGCTGGGAATGGGAATAATGGGAATGGTGGGAGTGCTGGGAATGGTGGGAATGCTGGGACGGGAATGGTGGGAATGCTGGGAATGGGAATGGTGGGATGGGAATTGTGGGGTGGGAATGCTGGGGTGGGAATGCTGGGAATGGTGGGAATGGGAGCGGTGGGAATGGTGGGATGGGAATTGTGGGATGGGAATGCTAGGAATGGTGGGAATGGTGGGAATGGGAATTGTGGGAATGGTGGAATGGGAATGCTGGGAATGGGAATGCTGGGCAGGAATGGTGGGAATGCTGGGAATGGTGGGAATGGGAATGGTGGGAATGCTGGGGCGGGAATTGCTGGGGTAGGAATTGCTGGGCATTTTGGGGTGCAGAGGGCAAAGGTTGGAGCTGCCAGGAAGGAGGGGCTGGATGGTCCTGGGAGCCATTTTCTATGGGATGGTTTCAGAGGGAAAACTTGGATTTTCCATGGAATGGTTTCAGAGGCAAAATTTGGATTTTCCATGGAATGGTTTCGGGGCAGCTCTGCCAGGCCGGGGCAGGGCTGGGGAGTTCGGGGGTTTTTGGTCACTTTGGGGTTTTTGGTCACTTTGGGGTTTTTGGTCACTTTGGGGTTTTTGGTCACTTGGGCAGCTCTGGGGTCGCACTGGAGGGGCTGTGCCAGGGCAGCTCTGCAGCAGCAGGGACCCCGGGGGTGGTGGCACCGCTGGGGACAGTCCCTAGGCACGCTCGGGGACAGCAGTGGTGCTCAGGGGGGGTTACCCCTGGCCGTGGCTCTGCTCTCAGCAATTCCCTGCTCTTTTCAGATGGAGGGGACAAAGAGAACCGCGGGCCAGCTGCCTGCAGCCCGGCCGGGCCCGCGGGGGCTGCCCCGCCCGCCCGGCCCCTGCGGATCCTGGCCTTGCCGCCGCTGCAGGGAGCCCGGGAGCAGCCCCCCGGGGCCCAGCAGGGGCTGCGGGGCACGGCCCGGGCAGGGCAGACGCCTCAGGAACCCCTGGAGCTGCGGGGGAGTCTCAGCGTGGGGCTGGGGGGCGCTGCCCGGGGCACGGCGGGGGCAGGAACAGAGCCGGGGAGTCTCCTGGAGAAACGGCCCCGGGGGGCAGGAAAGCACAGCCCTGGGGCACAGCTCCTGCTGGGACAGACCCTGCTGGGGCTGGGGACACAAACCCTGCCCCGGGGGCTGCTCCCAGCGGGGTTTGCTGCTCTCCCCAGAGCCCGGGGCCGGCTCAGCCCCTCCGGGAGCGCGGCCAGGTCCTGGCAGGGTCCTGCAGGCAGCTCTTCTGCCAGGGCTGCCAGGGGAGCAGGGTCACTGCCCACAGGGACAGGGCCAGGACCAGCCCCCCCAGGGCCAGCCCCAGCCCCACCAGGACCAGCCCCAGCCCCCCCAGGGCCGGCCCCAGCCCCCCCAGGACCAGCCCCAGCCCCTGGCAGCCCCCAGAGCCGGGCTCTGAGCTCCTGTTCACGCAGGACTCGGAAGGGCACAGGGTCATTAAGCACTGGTGAGTGAGCCAGCCTGGCCCTGGCAGCACTGGGGGTGCTCCCAGCTGGGAGGGACCCCCTGGTGCAGCCCCCAGCACCTCTTTGCTCCTGAGAAGCTGCTTTAATCCAAATAAAACACTGCCGTTTGTTGCTGAGGGTTTCCTGTGTCCCTGTCCTGCCCAGGGGGAGCACAATTCCCGGAGCAGGGAGTGCTGCCAGGCCAGACCCCCCAGATCCTGGAGCAGAGGAGCCCTGTGGGGACAGGGACAGTGACACAGCACCCAGGGGCCCTGGGGTGCACCCAGCAGGGGAGGAGCTCTCCCTGGAACTGCAAACTCTTCATCTTCTCTGCCCCAGAAGGCTCTTCTCTGGTTTTTAGGGTGGGGATGATGGTTTTGTTTTTCAAGGACATCAAGGAGGATGAAGAAAGGCCCTGGCACCTGCAGAGCTGGGATCCCAGCCCCACCCCGAGCCCATCAATAACCCCACGGACACTGGCGTCTTATTAAGGCTCCGTTTTATAGAAAGGAAAAAAATCCTATTTTCAATCCAGCCATGGGGGCACCGCAGGGGGCGTGGGGCTGGGGAGAGCTCTGGGTGAGGCAAGTGCAGCCACAGCCAAGGCCAAGCTCCTGCCCTGGGTGCTGGGGGTGCTCGAGGTGGAATAATAAAACAATAAAACAATGAAACAATGAACCACAGGCTGGGGCCAGGGGCTGCCGAGGGGACATTCAGATAAGGCCATTCTGTCATGCAACTGTGGCTGATGGGGGAGAGAAGGAACACCCAGGGCACAGAAACCCCTCAGCCCCGAGCCAGGGCAGTAAAATCCCTTTCCCACCGTGGTCCAGCAGAGCCCTGGAGGCACTCGGGAGCTCAGCAGCTCCGCGCCACGCTCGGGTGAAGGGCTGGGGTCTGTCCTGGTCCTCCTGGGAACGGGAGCCGGGTCTGTCCTTGCAGCTCAGCTGGAACCTAAGGGAAAGGGCAGGTGCAAAGGGCCTCATCCAGCAGCACTCCAGGAGATCCTCACAGGCACCAACACCAAAACACAGCTGGAAAAGAGCTTCCATCTTCTCAGAAAGGTTTTTCTTAAATAGGACAACGCACGGAGAACACACCAAATCCCATTTCCTATCGGAGCGGCCGCTGCACAAAGCACGTGTGATCAATAAAGAGGCTCAGTCCTTGCGAGGAGCTTTTGGGAGCAGCAGCTCTGCTGGCAGAGCCAAGAGCAGCAGCGTCACTTCTCCTTCAGGGCCAGGTCCTCGTCCTTCAGGGCAAACTTCCTCCTGAGCACCTCGGCGATCAGCACGGCCGGGTCCTCCTCCTTCAGGGAAGGGCGGCTCCTGAGGGGCACAGAACCCACTGCAGTCAGCACAGAGAGACAAATTCATCACTGACAGCCCTGCCTGGCTCCTGAGGGGCACAGGGCACTGCAGCCAGCCCAGAGAGACACAAATTCATCACTGACAGCCCTGCCTGGCTCCTGAGGGGCACAGAACCCACTGCAGTCAGCCCAGAGAGACACAAATTCATCACTGACACTCCTGCCTGGCTCCTGAGGGGCACAGGGCGCAGAACCCACTGCAGCCAGCCCAGACACAGCCAAACTCCTGCCCAGACAGAGCCAAACTCGTGCCTGCCAGCTCTGCCTGGCTCCTGAGGGGCACACAGCATTGCAGTCAGCCCAAACAGGACCCGAATTCCTCACTCACAGCTCTGCCTGGCTCCTGAGGGGCACACAGCATTGCAGTCAGCCCAAACAGGACCCGAATTCCTCACTCACAGCTCTGCCTGGCCCTCTGCAGGGCTCCCCTGCAGCTTTCATCATGAGATGCTGTCACAAGTGGAGGAGGTGCAAGAAAAACACCACAAAACAACAAAAAGGGGAAATTCAGCTCCAGGAACTCGTTTCGTGGCTCCAGGGGGATCCTGGAAATCTCATCCCCAAAGCTCTGGGTAATTCCCATTCCACTGTGCTGATAACAAGCCATCAACCCAAAACCTCATTAATTATTTGCAGCCTCCATCCCCTCTGTATAAACCAACCCTCAGTGAGCTGTCTGGGGGAAGCCCTGGAAGCTTCTGGGTTTTTTTTTTTCCCTGATTTTGCTGCACTCTGGGTTTCTGCTTCCCTATTTCAGCCGGGGAGGTCCCAGGCATTTTCCAGCAGGGCTGGTGCAGATTCCCTTCCCCTACACCAATTCTCCTCTCCCAGGGCAATCTGCCTCCTGCAGCAAGTTCACACAAGCAGCTCCTTGTAGAGGATTGTTTCACAGGAGGCCAAGCCTCAGTTCTTCTCCCCCAGGTGCCTTGCTTTTGTTCACAACCTGCAATAATAACCTCAGAGCTTTGGTTTTTTCATAGCTGAAGCCCTCCCTCACTCAGAAAACATTGTGAGAGATTGAAACATTCCTAAAAGACAAAAAAAAAACCCCAAAGCCTGGAATATTTCCACCAGACACTGGAGCAGGCACATTTCTGCAAGTTCCTGAACCTTCCAAGGCTGAGTTTAAACCCCAAGGCTGAGTTTAAGCACTGACTCCTACAGAGCAGCAGCAGAGAAACACGGGTGTAATTATCTTTTCAAGCATTTTTTTGCATCTTTAAGCACCTTTTTTCCTCCACTTGAAGAGCACCTGACCCTCTTGAGGCCTCCCAGTGCTGCCCAGTGCAGCTGGGGGAGCCCAGGGGCTGCTCCACAACCGCACCAGAATTAGGAATTAAAGCTCATCACATAATGAACAGCAGTAATTAACTTAATTCTTCAGCTACCTGCAGCTCTTCAGACAGCTTCAACTGAGCTGTAATGACCCCAAAGCATCGTGGCTGCGTGCGGGGAGGCTGATGAGGGCAGAAGTGGGTGAGCTGCAGCCTCGGCGTGGCAGCACTGCCTGCAGGAGCAGGGGCCTGGAGCTCCCCAGGAAAGCAGAGCAAAGGGTGAATTCTGGGGGGAAGGAGCTGTGACAGCCCTGATGCTCTGCCTGGGGACGCTGAGCCTGTTCCTCTCACCTGACTGGAATTTTTTCAGTGCTGAGGATGTGGTTCCTCGCAAAGCAAAGGAGGAGGCAGCAATGGTGCCCAGCCCCCAGGCAGGGTGGTTTTCTGGCAGGAATTCACACAGCAGAATGCAAAGCTGAGCCTGGGACAGGCAGGTGGCACGGCCAGAACCGGAGAAGAAGCTTCCCAGCTGGGCAGGAGCCTGTCCATGGAGCAGCTTCAGGAGCTCTCACAATCAGAACTTGTCAATTCCTCACGAGACAAGTGCAAACTCACCCTGCCCACGCCCAGAGCAGGGCAGGATGAAGAACCACAGAAGCTGAGAAGCTCCACGTGCTAAACCCCTGAATATTCCAAGCTGGAAAAGCTGCTGAGCTTCCCGACTGCCTGGGAATGGGAGGTGGGCTAAGAGCAGCACTGTCCTCGCTCTGAAGGCTGCCAACACACCCAGGGCATCTGGGCAAACACAGCTCTTTGCCAGGTGAGCGAGCTGGAACAGCCAAACATTGCAACAGTTTAAACTCCCCTCCACTATTTCCTATCCAGGAGAAAAAAAAACCAAACCAAAAAAAAACCAAACCAAAAACCAACAAGACTCAGGAATGAGTTCCCAAGCTCTGCTCCAACGAGGTATTTCCCCCATGAAAATTCTCCATGATTTCCTATCCCAGAAAGACAAAAACCCCAGGAATGAGTTCCCAAGTTCTGCTCCCAGAGGCTTTTCCCCCAGGAAGGAAGGACACGGAGCAGCACAGAATTAAAGGAGAATTTCAGGAAGCACTTACAAATCTTTGCTCTGCTTCATCCTATGGATGTCTTTGAGAATTCCCATCATGTCAGCGAAGCTGCTGGCCTTGGAAAGGGACACGGAGTCCTCCTGCTCGGGGTCCCGGGGCTCGGGCCGGCCCTCGGGGGCGGAGCAGAGCGGGGGCAGCTCGGCCACCGAGGGCGGCTCCTCGGGGCTCTCCAGCTCCGCCTCCTCCTCCGTGATGTCGCTGATCACGAAGGACGTGGTGGACTGGAAGGAGGGACCAAAGCAGTGCACAGGAGAAGAGGCGTTCGAGCTCCCTGGGGATAACAGATCTGGGGTCAGCTGGGCCGAGGCTGGAAGAGAAAACAAGAGGGGGACGGATGAGCTGGCAGCAGCGCACGTGGGACAGCTTTTCCCCAGCAGAACAGAACGTGAGCCTCAACACAGCCCCTGAGCTGCCCCCAGAGCCAGGAGCCCACCAAGGGAGCTGCTGGGAAACAACTCTGAGTGAGCTGGAGGAACCACGGAGCTGCTGGGAAACAACTCTGAGTGAGCTGGAGGAAGCAAGGAGCTGCTGGTTGCCAGCCCTGAGGGAGCTGGAGGAGGCAGAGCTCAGCCCCAGCAGGATCCTGCCCCTACCTGACTCCGCAGCCACGATCCTGGCGATCTGGCTCCGCAGGTGGCTCAGCTCATCCTGCAGCTCCGTGGTCCTGCTCAGGGCTGGCAAACCAGGTTTCTTCAGGGCCAGCAGCTTCTCCTCCTGCTTCCTCAGGTTGGGCACCGAGGCGTTTCTCTGGATCACCGTGAAGGGACTCGGCTTCCACTTGTGCTTCAGCGGGCGAGTGTCACTCCTGGGGACACAAACCTGTCAGTCACCGAGTCCAAACCCGTCCGTGACAAAGCCTGGCCTCCCCTGAGGGCAGCAGAGCCTCCGAGGAAACAAACGAAGCCTCTGCGTGCCCTCGGAGGGGCAGAGGAGCTCTCTGCAGCACAGGGAACACAGGAAACTGTGGCTGCCCCTGGATCCCTGCAAGCGGCCAAGGCCAGGCTGGACAGGGCATTTCAGTCCTGGGAGAGCTCACCCCTTCCACTTCCCGGCCAGAAATCGCCCTGGAGCAGGGGTTACTGTGCCCAGAGCAGGGAGTGAAACAGGGCATGGCTCGGGCTCCTGGCTCTGCCGACAGGAATTCCTCTCTGGGTACTCTGGCATTTTTTTCCCCTCTCTGGGGAAAAACGTCTTTCAAGAGGCACCACATCAGCCCTGAGGGGCCTGGAAGTTGCAGTCACCTGAGCTGAGCGTGGCCTGAGCTCTGTGCCAGGGAGCAGCAGAGGAAAACCAACCTGACCCTGGCGTAGGTCTCCTCATCGTCCGCTGCGATCCACACGATGTCAGCCAGGGTGGGCACGGGGGGCACGTCACCCAAGTACAGATCTGAGACGCTGGGCAGGACCTGGCAGGAAGGAAACGCTGCTGAGGAGATGGTGTTTGCTCAGCCGTGTCTGTGCACAGCAGCGATTCCAGCAGTTCCCTTTAATCTGCACAATTGTTTGAGCTTTTGGAGCTGGGAGAGGAATCCTCCGTGCTTCCCTGGGCAGCCCCTGCTCCCTCCTGCTGTGTGAGTGAGGCAGGAGGGGACACCTGATCCAGCCAAGGCCACGTGCCACCCTCTGCCACTCCAAGTGCCAGCCCCGAGCTCCAAGGGTGACGTCAGGGACTCCACAATCCTGGGACCAGACCCAGAGGGCACCCGGCCCCTTGGAGGTCACACAGCAAAACCCTGGGGCAGCAGCTCCACCTTTCCACGTCCCTCAGCTCAGACACTGCCTGAGCAGGGATTTCCTCAAGCTGCCAGTGATCGCTTCACGAGAACAGAATGAAAGGAAAGAGAAATATAAAAAATTATAAAAAATTATTAAAAATTCACTGTACTGGTGCAGGTTTTGTGGCTACAACTCTGCAGATGTGTGGGGGCAAAACAGCACCTGCTGGCACTGCCTGGTCCTGCCAGGGGCCACTGACCTCGAAGGTGGCCCTGGGACAGGGCTTCAGGGGGAGGTTGGAGCCGATCATCCTGACCACGCTGCGAGCCGAGCCATGGGGCTTGTTCTGCCAGATGGGGATGGTCTGCAGGAACACAGCACACAGTCAGCACCCCCGCGCCGTGCCCTCCTGGAATCCGTGACCTGGAAATCCTCCTCGGCTGCCAGAGGCTGCTCTCAGAGGCACTGTCAACAGGCATCTTCACAAAGGAAAATCGGCAAAAGGAGGAAAACAGCCACACGCCAAGGGCCCAGCAGGAAAATGACACCCAAAAAATGTCATTCAAGGGACACTGGAGGGGCTGGACCGGGTCACCTCCAGGGGTCCCACCTGGCCTGGGATAAGGCTGAGCATGGCTCGGGTGACAGCAAGTGACAATTCTATGCAGCGCCTGTCGCAGCCCAGGGCACGGGGAGCAGCCCTGGAGAGTGCTCTCAGAAAGAGCTGCTGCAGAGCTCTCAGGACACTCTGAGCTGGAGAGCTCTGCCCACGAGAGCTGCAGGGGCAGGAGCAGCACCGGGCCCTGCACGGAGAGCACACGGGGACAAAGCTCAGCCCGCAGCACACCCAGCCATGGATTTACTGCTGGATTTGTTCTGTGCTCTGGGCCTGCACTGCTCCGTGCTGACACACCCCAAATTCCTGATGAGCCCTTCAGACCGAGCCTCTGGGCTGGGGTAGGGGGGGACAGATCCCTGCCTGGGGACAGATCCCTGCCTGGGGACAGATGCCTGCCTGGGGACAAGGGCAGGGACAGGACAGATCTCAGCCTGGGAATAGACCTCTCTCTGCCTGGGGACAGATCTCTGCCTGGGGACAGGACAGGGAGGGGACAGATCTCTCTCTGCCTGGGGACAGGGGCGGGGGCAGTGCCCGGGAGCTGCTGCTGGGGAACGGCGCCGGGGGAAGGTTCTGGGGCAGCTCCCGGGCCAGGTGCCCGCGGCCGGGGCTCGGAGGAGGTGCCGGGGCCGGTACCGGGGCAGTGCCCGCTGTCCCGCCGGGGCAGGTACCGGGGCGGTACCGGGGCAGGTACCGGGGCAGTGCCCGTGTCCCGCCCGTGTCACTCACGGCCTCCGCGTCCATCTCCGCTGGCTCAGCGCCGGCCGCTCATCGCCCCGCTCCGCTGCTCACTGCAACACACAAGGGGGGCTCAGCACCGCCCGGCCCGGCCCGGCCCGGCCCCCCGGGCCCCCGGTACCTGCGGGCCGGCGGCGCAGCTCGGGCCCGCTGCCAGCGGCCGCTCCGCCGCCATCGCCCGGAACCAGAACCGCGACCCGCCCCGCGCCTTCCGGGGCCGCAGCGCCTGCGCCGCGCGGGGACAGCCCGGGGACAGGGGACAGCCAGGGGACAGCCCGGGGACAGGGACAGGGACAGCCCGGGGACAGGGGACAGCCCGGGGACAGCCCGGGGACAGCCCGGGGACAAGGACAGGGACAGCCCGGGGACAGCCCGGGGACAGGGACAGCCAGGGGACAGGGACAGCCCGGGGACAGCCCGGGGACAAGGACAGGGACAGCCCGGGGACAGCCCGGGGACAGGGACAGCCAGGGGACAGGGACAGCCCGGGGACAAGGACAGGGACAGCCCGGGGACAGGGACAGCCAGGGGACAGCCCGGGGACAGGGACAGCCAGGGGACAGGGACAGCCCGGGGACAAGGACAGCCCGGGGACAGGGGACAGCCAGGGGACAGGGACAGCCCGGGGACAAGGACAGGGACAGCCCGGGGACAGGGACAGCTCGGGGACAGGGACAGCCCGAGGACAGCCCAGGGACAAGGGACAGGGACAGCCCGGGGACAGCACGGGGACAGGGAGGGAAGCGGGGACATTGGGGACACCCTGGTGCAGGGGGGACATTGGGGACCCCCGGTGTAAAGGGACATTGGTGACACCCCCGATGCCAAGGGGACACCCCGGTGCCCAGGGGACAGTGGGGACACCCCGGTGCCAAGGGGAAATTGGGGACAGTGGGGACACCCCGGTGTAAAGGGGACACCCCGGTGCCAAGGGGACATTGGGGACATCCCGGTGCCAAGGGGACAGTGGGGACAGCCCGGCGCGCCCCTCGCCCCCGCAGCGCGGCGCAGGAAGGAGAGCGGACGCCAGCTGAGGATGCTCGGATGCTTTTACCGGGGCCGCTCCGCCGCCCCTCCGGCCGCCATCGGCCCGGGCCCGCCGCGCTTTGGGGCCAGGGCGTCACCAGGCGCGGCAGGGCCGGCGGCGGGACCCGCTGCAACCGGGACAACGCGCGGAGGCAACGGAGAACGCTCGGCACGGACCGGGGCAGCCCCTGCCCGCAGCCCGGCGGGGACAGGGGACAGGGGACCGGGACACGGGCTGTGACCCCGCGGGAGCCCCCCGGCTGGGGGGTGGCTTTGGGGTGCCCCTGCCACCGTCCAGGCTCATCCGAGAGCGCTCGCAGGTGGCTGCGGGGAGCTCAGGAGAGAACAAACAGCGACTGGGGGATCCCGAGGATGGAGCCCTGCAGGGATGGGAGCGCCCCGAGGGTGACAGGAACTGTGGCACGGCCAGACCCCAGCCTGTCCCACCGGGCAGTGAGAAAGTGCAGAGCTAATGCATAGTTACAAAGCCAGCGCCGAGAGCCAGCCCGGGGTCATTAATTCAGCTCACTAGAGCAATTAGTGGAGTGGCACTGGTTCAGCCCGGAGGTGCAGCTAGCTCAGTCCCCAGACTCGGGTATGGACACTGGGGCAGGGAGGGGACAGGGTGATTGCCACCCCCAGGCTCCTCCCAGGACTGAAAATACCTGGGCAGGAAAAAAATAAAGGAAAAAAAAAAAAAAGGCTTTTCCCTTAATTTGGTCCAACAAAATTGTGCTTCAGAGAGCAGAAAAAGCATCACCAGCCAGGGCTGGGTGCAGGCAGCTACTGAGGATGCTCTGTCCCCTCACACGTCTGTGGCAATATGCCTTGAAACCCGTTTCACTTAACCTTTCCTTCTCCAAATTACAAAGTGATGCTCGTTCCGTGCGCAGGCATTGGCACAGAGCAGGAGCAGCTGCTCCGGGTGGCTCCAGGTAAGGGAAAATGGCTTTGTGTCTGGACAATCTCTTTGGAAAAAATTCCTGAAAATACCTTCTTGTACTTCTGGCTTTCAGAACTGCCCAGTCCTCGCCCAGGTGAGGATCTCGGGGCAGTTCCCAGAGGGAGCTTCATGGTTCCTCACCCAGCACCAGCTGGAAGCCCAAAGCAGACAGGGACAGAGCAGCAGCTCCAAGGGGACCCAGGGAGAAGCTCCCAGAGCTGCTGGGGAGGGAGCCCTGGCAGGGAGGGATGGGTGGGACACTGCTCACTGCTGTGTCCTTTAGCCTGGGGGAGCTCCTGGGGGCTCAAGCTGATCCTCACCTGACCCCTCTGATGCCCTGGTGCCACCCTTGGGACACAGACCCTGCCTGAGCCAGGCCACCAGATCACACAGGGCACTGGGGGCTGCCACAGTCCTGTCACCCAGATTGTCACCGTCAGTGTCCAGAGCTGCCCGGGACGCCCCGGGGGGAGCAGGGAGCTGCCCAGGGCTGCTGGCTCTGTCCTCAGTGGTCACAGTGGCAGCGCTGCTCCCTGCACGCAGCAGGGCCCGGCAAGCAGCAGCTCTGGGCTTGCACAGTCCCACCAGGCTCAGCAGCTCTGCAGAGGAGGGAGGGTGGCTGGCACGCCCAGGAGGGGCGCTGGGAGGGATTCAAGTATTTGCACTGCTGTAGAAATGTGCCTGAACGGAGAAGGGCGGGCTGTGGGAACTGGAACTCGGGCTCAAACCAAGCTCCAGAGCACAGCCCCGGCCTGGGACCGCCTGCAGCTCAACACCAACGTCTGGCACGGGCACGAGGAGGATTTGCTGTAACCAAAATAGATCTCTGAAGTCTTTGGCCATCTCAGGGGGGCATTCAGGTGCCCGGTTTTAGGGCTGCAGGTAGGGTTTTGCTCTGTGCAGCCCTTCCTTCAGGAACTGGAGGTAAGTTGCTGTTGAAGGGTCTTCAAAATTGCTTGAGAAACTAAAGATGCTGCTTTCAACATCTTCAGGCTTCATGGAAGTAATGTCCAGGAAATAGTTGGCATTGATGTGGTGGATCTGGGAAAGAAAACGGATGAGAAGAGACTTCTAAGGGTCAGAACAATTCCCCCTCCCCTGCCTTGGCCCGCAGCCAGCACAGAGGTGACAAGGCTGTAACAGCTCCCACAGAATTCTTTCCAAGTGCTAATTCAGGAACCAGAATTCAGGTCTGAAGATCAGTCAGAGAAAAATGTGTGATCTTCCCCCAAGGGTGCTGACCCTTTGCTTAGGTTAAGAAGAAGATGAAGGTGGTTTGGGAAAAATCATGGAGCTGGGAAAAGGGGACACTGAGACACTGTCACAGCCCACAGCCTCACGGGGACAGCCAGGGGACCCTGCAGCTGTGACCAGCTGGTGTCTGGGCAGCATTAGCCCAGCCCAGCAGAGGCAGAGTGTGTGGGCTGGTTAAGGGCTGATCTGCTGTGACCAGTTTGGGGAGATGAAAGTGCTGGAAGGTGCTGATCAGGAGGTTTTCTTCAAAGGATGAGCACAAAGGGCCATGGGTGCAGGAAACAAAGCTACAGTGGCTTCCCAAAGCTCAGGGACAGTGAGGAATCACACTTGGTTCAAGCCTGTCCTGCCCCTGCCCAGAGCTGCTGCTCTGTCTCTGAACTAAAACACATTTGTTTCCCATTTCCAGGTGGAGGAACAAAGGCTCGGGGGCAGTCCCAGGTGTGGCAGACCCTGCAGAGAACAGATTCCATGAAGAGCCCAGCCTTACCACCGTGCCATTGGGGAGGCAGATGATCATCTCCACAGGGAAGTTGTATTTCTCCAGGTGCAGCTTGGCCAGTTTGCTGTAGAACTCATTCTCTCTGTTGCTCTGCAGGGAGATACCAAACCCACACACTGGCACAGCCCAGAAGTGGCAGAATGGCACAGGGGGAGCCCACAGGACACGGGAGAGGGGCAGGGAGGGACAGAGAGCTGCTCTGCAGTGCCATGGTAACTGGTACCATTCTCACAGGCTGCTTTCCCTTTCAGGCTCCCTCTCACATTTCAGCTGCAGATCTTCTCCCCAGACAAGAAAATCACCCCATCACAGGCACACCAGCAGCCCGATGCCAGCCTTTCCCAGAGTCTCCAGCTCTGTGACTGATCCCAGCTGACAGCACAGGCTCAGAAGTGGGGAAGGGCTCAGTCAGGAGCCCCAGGGTTCAGACAGTCATTTGGTTATTTGGTCGTCCCCTGGGCTGCAGGGGAGTCAGCTGGCTGATGGCACCAGAGGCCTTGGGCAGGGCTGTCTCACAGAGAATCATCTGTTTTAGCTTTAAACCTGGCACCAGGACAGAGCCAAGGGGGTCACAGTGCCACTTCTCAGCCTGCCTCCATCTGGTGTCTGCCTGGCCCCTGCTCGGAACAAAAATCCCCCCTGGCACAGGAGGGAGCTCCCCCTGCCCTGGCACCCCCAGCAGAGAGTGAGCCTCACCTGCAGCTCCTCCAGCTCCTTCACCAGGGACCAGCTGCTGATGAAGCTCTCGTTCAGCAGGGCGAGGATGGGCGAACTTTCCAGGACGGTCTCCCGGAGAGTTCGCCCCGAACCTGGCACAGGAAGAGGCACAGGAGGCTTTGCTGGGTTTCCTTAGGTCACTGTCACCGTGCTCGATGCCACCTGCTGAGTGCCAGCTGACCCTGGTCCCCCCAGCCCTCCCCGCTGTCTTTTTGCTCCGTTGCTGGCAGCTTTCCATGGCTTTTGTTCCCTACAGGTGCCGCTGGCAGAGAGCGCTCAGCAGAGCAGAGCCCAGGCACAGAAGGCCCAGGAGAAGTGAGCCATGGAAGCCACCCCGAGTGCCACTTGCTGCTCATGCCAAGCACAGCCCGGTGCTGAGGGTTTTTCAGGGCAGACAGGACTGAAGAGACCCTTCCCCTCCCACCCATCCCTCCTGCCCAACTTGGCACGGAAGCTCTGAGGCACTGAGGGGGAAAAGCTGCACATCGGGCCGGCCCCAAGGCCAGGCCTGGCTCTGGCCTCTCCTGTGCAGGTGCCAGGGACAAGGCAGACAGAGCAGGGGCCCTTTTCCCTGCCAATGCTGCCTCTTCCCCAGCAGGAAAGAGGAAGGGGAAAGACCAGAGCCGTGTCTCCACCTCGACAAAGGCACCTGACTCACAGCTTGTCTCAGACAGAGCTGATGCTGCCACTGGGCAGCTGAGCTCCCATCAGTAACTCCCATTCCCACTCCCATCAGAATTCCCACTCCCGTCAGGAATTCCCACCCCCAGCTTTGTCTGCTCAGCACCTCCAGAGCCAAAGCAAGTGGGACAAGGTTTCCTGCTGGCCCCCGGGCTGCTCCCTGACCCCCCATCCCTCCATCCTCCTCACCTCAGCAGCTCTGGTCGTCCAGGGCACCCCACAGCAGGATGGAGTGCACCAGCTTCTTCTCTGCTCGTGCTCTCTCAAAGGCTTCTGTGAAGGGCAGGTAGGAGATCTGGGGGCAGAGGGACAGCGTGAGGAACAGGCCCAGCTCCAACAGGAGCAGCTCTGAAGGAACCAGACCCAGGGGTGGCACACCCAGAGCTCAGTCTGCAGCAGGACCTGCAGATTTAGATTGGTGACAACTGTGGTGGTGTCCCCAGAGAGGGGGACACCTCCTGGGGAGCCCTGACCTCACACACCGCAGAGAGCATCTGCACCAGGGTGGCCAGGCTGTCTGCAGCCCCTCCTCAGCTGCAGGGAAATCTGGCCTGGAGATATTTATTACAAAACCTCCTGAAACAGCCCGAGAGCTGTCTGTGGGAGCCTGCACAGAGCCTGCTCCAACCACCGCGATGAAAGGAACTGATATTCACATCTTGGCAGCCTGAAGGGACATTTGTAAGCTCGGGCACAAGGAGGCAGCCACCACGACGTGTCCCTTCAGCCAAGGAAGCGGTGACAGGCAGCGGCCATCTGCTCCACAGGCTGCTGGCATGTTAAATGGTTTGGGTCACCCAGAGCTATAAATTTGTGTCTGGCTGCAGGCTGCAGAGGCACAGGCAGATCGTGTGCTCTCTGCTGATAAGGAAAGCTCGGTGCACAGGCACCTGGAAGTGAAGCCAGAGGAAAAACCATTTGTAAGCAGCACAATTACCTGCCTGCTCCAGAATCACAGCAGCAGGCGCTGATAAGAGGCAGGAAGGATGAGCCTACACCCACAGTGCAATCCTGGAGACACCTGACATGGAGGCTTGGCTCCTGCCTGTGCTGCTGTGTGACCCCAAACGCCCTGGGACACCCCCCCAGTGCCCTGGATGCTGCTCGGGCTGTGGCCTCTGGACTCTGCTGGCCCTGCAGGTCACTGGATGGCTCAGCGAGGACAATCTGCCCCAAATCATTGTGCCAAGGAGAGCCCAGCCCCTTCCTCACCTTCTTAAATGGATACATGGCCACTTCCAGCCTGTGGGCTGCCTCCTGCCAGGGGATCTCCTGCTGCCAGGTGATGTCCTCGAACACGAACTGGATGGGCTCCCCCGAGGGGTCCCTGCTGGCCAGGACCTGCCCGTTCTCATCGTGGATCACCGTGGGCACCGAGGGCCCTGTGGATTCCAGCTCCATCTGCAGGGGAACAGGCTGGCTTGGACCCTGCACTCAGCCCTCCCCCGGTTCTCCAGGACAGGATACAGATCCAAAATAACACCGTGCAGCTCCTCAGGAAGGTACAGCTTGATCTCCCATCTCCGAGAGAGAAATTTCACTTTTCCAGTGAAATGCCAGGAGAGGAACTTCATTTCCCTCAGTGTGGCTGCACTCTCTGGGTTGGAAATGCACAGACTGCACGGTCCCACCTTGCCAGTGGAGACTGCTGGCTGTGGGACACCAGATCCCCTCAATCATGAGGATCTGCAGGGCTCATTGGAAGCTCTTGCTTGTCACCAGCTCAGCCCTGGGAAGCCACGAGAGGGAGCAGCAGGAAAAGCTGCCCAGGAGCTTCCCCGTGGTTCCTGCTCTGGTACAGCTGAAATGATTCTGCTAAATCTGCCTTCCTGACTTCTGCCAATTAAAAATAATCACCACTCTAGTTTAGGAGAACATGGGCCTGTTGAATTCAGCTATTCAGAATTCTGCCTTATGTTTCCTGTCCCAAGAGCTGGGATTACCACAAAAAAAAGGGGAACAACCTTGTGCACTTTCTAAATCCAGACCCACAGCTGTTCATACCCTGCTCTGGGCTCAGGGCCTGGGTTCAGCTCCTCATCTTCCCTCCTGCCCGTCAGGCAATGTTTTAAAAAAGGAAAAAGTCTCCGAAAGCTTAGGATTCAACCCACACTGAGGGAGAAAGGAAAATATCAGAAGAGCTGCCAACAGGGCTGCAGAGGACAGAGATAAATGGAAATTCTACTGTTGGGCTGAAATGACCAAGGGCAAGCTCTAATGGGGAACGGGGCCACAGAGGCCCCACAGCTCAGGCCATGGCAGCACAAACCCCTGAGGAGAAGCTGCCCAGTGTGGAGCACAGGCAGAGGGCACAGACCTGAGGCAGGTATCCAATGTCCACTTCCATGTTGCTGCTCTCGCTCGCCCCGTACAGCCACTCCATGTCCACGTTCAGGGACCTGCACGGGAACCCACGGGTCACCCAGGGCTGAAGCTGTGCAAGGGCAACCCCAAACCGAGGGGAACATCCTCCTGCAGGGTCAGCACTGGAGCCAGAGCCTCTGCAGATCTCTGTGCTCCCTGCAGGAGCACCAGATCCTGCTGGAGCAGGGCCCAGGCACCCACTCAGCACTCTGGAAAACACCTCTGAGCTCTGTCAAATGACAGGAGAGAGATGTCTTTGCTCCCTCTTCCCTCCCAGCACTTCACTCGCACATTCTGATCCTGCTGAACTTTTAAAAGTGTTTTTTTGGAAGCAAAAGGCTGCTGGCAGAGCCCAAAGTGTCTGCTGGCTGCAAGAAATGTGCTGACAGAGCCACTGGGGTTGAGTCGCCAGGGTAACGTTGTAATAGAATTTTCACCCTTGTCATGGGCAAAGAGATTTGAAGCTTCTTCCCCCTGAAAGCTTCCAGCTCCTTGCCAGAGAGCAGGAACGAGCTGGTGCAAAGCTCTGCACACAAATCCTTCACCTGTCAGACTCCAAGCAAAAAAATCTGCTGGAGGAGGAGCACCAGGCCTTGCTGAACTTCAGTGCTGCAGCCAGTCCTGCCACACCCTGCCTGTCCCTCCCAGCACCAAGGGACAGTCACTGGGGTGTGGATCAGGCCCTGGATGGCTCAGGGATCCTCAGTGATGGAGAAATGCATTTACAGGCAACTGCAGAGCTCACATCACTCAGATTTTTCAAAAAATGAGAGGAAAACGGCTGTACCTGTTGTTAGGGACAAAGAGCCTGAAGTCCCTGACGTGGGAAGAATCCTTGGACAGGACAATGTAACCTGTGAACTGCCCCGGGGAAAACCAGAAGGGGAAGTTTGGTGGCTCGTTCAGCTGGAATTCAGCGTGGATCCTGAAAGGAGAGAGGAGCCATCAGCTGGGACCCTGCACTGCAGCTGACAGCAGGGAAAAGCTGTCCCCAGGCACCTGAAACCATGAACCTAGACTGGGCAGGACAGGCGGAGCTTAAAAAACTTTTCATGTCACACAGTGAAGAGGGTGAAAGACTGGAATGCCATGGGGCAGGAGCATCTCCAGGATCCCTGGGGCAGGAGCACCTCCAGGATCCCTGGGGCAGGAGCATCTCCAGGATCCATGCCTCCTGGAATTGGGCAGCCAGGAAGGATGAAATATTTCATCATTCCTTGAAACACAAGGACAGAATAAGGCCCCTTGAGCCCACCCTCCAGCTTGCTCAGACACATCAAAGCTGTGTGTAACACTGCCACTAAACAATTCTGTGGACTCTCCCCCTTGGAAAGACACTCTGATAAACCTAAATCTAACGAAATTCTTGCTAGCCAGATTCTCCCCTTCAGCCAGGGGCAGTCCAAGGGTGATGCCCTGCACGAGGACAGTGACACTGGCAGCACAGGTGACCTTTGGCTTGCACCACCCTCTCAGCACAGCACCCGGTGTCCCTCAGGAACACGCTGCACGTGCCATGACTGCCGTGCCCTCTGCCAGGGCTCCCGGCAGCCTCCTGCCCTGCCCTGGGACAGGGGACAGCCCCGGGGCTCACCGGAACGCTATGGTGTAGTAGAAGCTGCTGCTGGCCTGGATGCAGGCCACGGCTCCCTGCGGGGCAAAGCGCGTCTTGACGAAGGGCCGCGGGTGGAACATGCTCAGCAGCTGGTGGATGATCACCTGCAGGGGGAATGGCAAGGGCAGAGTGAGAGCTGTTCCTCCACACAGCCCCAGAGCAACGCCCACCTGAGCAGGAAGGCCAGAGAACGGCTGTGATTTAACACCCGGCTCAGAGACCGACCTAATCGCACGCCAAGGTGACAAAGCAAGGCGCTGCTGTCACAAATAAATCCATCTTCCACGGCTGCTGTGCCACTGCCGTGCTCTGCAGCTTTCCATCAGCCCAGGCAGAACAGCAAACTGATGTGCAAGGCTGCCTCCACCAATGCCTCGGCCTCTGAAGGGGTGGCAGTGCAACCCCTGATGCCAGCAGCGCCCGCCTGCACCCGGGGCAGGGTGTGCACAGCCTGGCTTCACCTGCTGAGCACACACACAGTCCCACCTGGCACCTCAGGGCTCACCTGGCCACCGTTCCACCAGGAAGGATCCCATCCCCTTCTGAATAACCCTCTCTGGGAAAAACTATCCTCAAATGCCACACAGCTAACAAATGAGATGAAGTTACTCGAGTCAGCCTCATCTGGCTGCCACAGACACACAGAGCTTTTGCCTGCTCTCAGGTTGGCCTCCAGTTTAGGTGCTCCTGGCTACACGCCACAGAATTCCTGCTTCCCTCGGAAACAGGGATACACGTGGACAACCTGACTTTCATTTCTCACCTCTTTGCCCTTGGGAGGTGGAGGGTAAAACCTGTTGTTGGAGAGATAGCCGGTGAAGATGTTCAGCTCGCTGGGAATTATCCACCAGGGATCCCCAAGATCCAGATTATCCTTAGGAGGCAGAAAGGCTTTGAACTGCCTGGCAAGCAGGACACTCCTAGGGGCTGCTGGGGCTGTCCAGTTCCTGAGCCCAGACAGAGCCACATGAGAAATCTGGGAACAAAAGATGCTGTCAGAGCCCACAGTGCAGCCTCCCAGTGTGCAGTGATGTCATGGATGCAGGGAGGCTTGGAAAAGGGGGGGAAATGCATCACATCCCATATTCTTCTTACCCCACCCAAAGGGTGTCAGCCTTCAGGAATGTGAGCAACACCAGAGCTGCTGCACTCAGCCGAGCAGAGCCAGCTCTAGCTCCTGCTCCCAGCTCCCAGGAAGGGTGCTCTAACTGGGGCAGGGTGCTGAAACCCTGAAATGCCGAGGGGGGCAGCGAGGTCCCTGTCACAGCAACCCCCACGGGATTCAGCAGGACCCTGTCCCCTCCCAGCGTACTCCTGGTGCTGTTGCCAGCCCCCCAGACGTGTTTATCCCAGAACCCGTGGCCTGCAGGACACCTACTCCCAAGAAACCATCCTTGCTCTTCGTCATGGTGTCCATGAGCAAGGGCTGGAATTTGGCCACGATGGACAAAGTCTCCCCATCTGGATCCAGCACCTCCTCCTCAGGTTCTGGGACTGGAGCAACCCCTAGACAAAAGGACAGGAATTCAAGCACTGTTCCCCCTCCCTCCCCTTTGCAGCAATTGTGATCACACGTTTATCCTGGCAAATCCAGGGCACTGGAGTCTCCAGCTGTCCCCACACAGCAGAACTCAGACCCCTTCTCAGGCCAGCTTTGGCTGCATGAACTGAAGAGGGAGGGGATGGGCTCAGTGGCTTTAAAGTGGGACGGGGTGGGTTTAGGTTGGATATTGGGAAGGAATTTCTCCCTGTGAGGGTGGGCAGGCCCTGGCACAGGGTGCCCAGAGCAGCTGGGGCTGCCCCTGGATCCCTGGCAGTGCCCCAGGCCAGGCTGGATGGAGCTTGGAGCAGCCTGGGACAGTGGGAGGTGGCCCTGCCCATGGCAGGGGTGGCACTGGAAGGGCTTTAAGGTCCCTCCCAGCCCAAACCATTCCATGACTCCCTGTTTCCCTGGCTGCAAAGCCCAGGCAGGCTCACAGCCCCTCTGAGCGATCCCAGCACGTGCTGGAGCCGGTCCAGGAGAGCACAGCAAACCCTGTCTGTGTCCCCACTGTCCATTGTCATCCCCACACTCCTCCCTGGCTGGCACCAGCAGAGCCACTTGCTCTGAGCTGACACAGCCTCCAGAGATGATCTCCCACAGCTGCCATCCAGGAGAGCTGCCCCAGCTGAATGGAGCCTTTGGCCTGGCCTGGGCTGAGCTGGATTTGCTGCATTCACCCATCCCAAATCCCCTTTAAGCTCCACACAAAGTAACTTATGTACTTTGCTAGTCCAGCAATGGGATCCTCCACCTTGTAAAAACTGCACTTTGTCACAGTGATGTCTGCTGCTTAAGCCTTTCCAACAACATGGAAAGCTTCACAGCCTCTCTTCGTGGAAACAAGGCCCAAACCAGCACCCAGAACACAAGAAAGTGAATAAAATAGTGAATTCAAGCCGTGGGGTTCACTGTGTGCAGGGAAGGCTCTGGAAGGCAGACAGGAACCCACCCGTGAGCTTCTCAGCGATGGGTTTGAACTCCTCTGGGCTCAGGTACAGGTCCTTGTTGGTGTCCAGGGAGGAGAAGAGGAACAGCCCCTCATTCCCCAAGGACTTCAGAGCCAGCTCCTGGTTTGGGAGGAAGAGGCAAGAGAGACTTCATTGGAACCTCCTGCAGGAGTCCACTCTGGCCCCTCTGGAGTTAATCCCACTCTTCCCAGCCCATCCAGGGAAAAGACTCAGCCCCTTGGCAGGATTTGGTGCTATTTGAGGCGTCCAGGAACTGCTGGCAGGAGGATACAGAACCTACATCTGCCTGAGTAATTCCAGCCGAACCCTTTGCTCACGTTCAGTGTCTTTTGCCAGAAGAATTCCCCCCTCTTTCCAGCTAGCTGGTCCTAAAGCTGCAGACACTGGGAGCACCTGGAGGTGCTGATGGCTGGGATGAGCTGATGTGCAGACTAACAAAGGCAGTCAAACATGTGAGCACCACACTCCAAGAGCACACAGGGAGTGAGCTGAGTTGGAATTAGAAACTTCCACTCACGGTGGGATCCACTGCAGCATCACTGCCCTGCTCTGGTCGGTGCCTCTCCAGATCTCCAGCCCTGGAACTGCATGGAATATTTTGGCCCCCTGCTCCCTCAGCCACCCATCAGGGAGTCACAGAACCCACGGCCTTCTCCAGAAACTTCCACAGGATCCCAGCTTCTCTGTGCCTCAGTTTCTCCCTGTGCCAAGCCCTCACAGGGCTCACCAAGGTGATGACTCCCCCAGAGCAGCCCCAGAAGGGCTCTGGATGCTTCCAGACATTTCCACTCTTCAGTCTGAAGGGAAAGAGACAACTTGGAGGCAGAGCAAGAGCTCCAGGTTGGTGTGAGGGGAGGGACAGACACAGAGCAGGCGAGACAAAGCCCTCAGTGCCAGCCAGCCCCTGGCACATGCCCCAGGATGCAGCAGCTTGCCCTGCCACCCCCGGAGAAGCCTGGAGCTGGGAGCACAACCACTCTGCATTCTGCTGCTCACCCTGCCTGCTCTCCACTGCCTGCAGCAGCAGCACCATCCCCAGAGCTCCTGAGCCAGTTTATTTTCCATCTGTTGCCTGCCAGCCTGAAGCAGCACTAATGCAGCCTGGAAGGCTTTGCTCCCATCAACTGCAGCTACAAAAGCACTTCAGAGCCTTCCAGGGCACTTCCAGGGCTGAGACTGAAATAAACTAGAACTCAGCACGAAGATCTGGATGAGGACATGGCCAAGGACATGAAAAAATGAAGGGAGATGTTTTTTTGTGCACAGGGACAATGCACTGTGGACTGCCCACAGTTAACCTGCTTTTACTCCCTGAGTGAATGGAGATGAGCATCCTGGGCTCTGGAAACAGGCAACAGCTCTGCTGAGCACCTGGCTGCAGGCGCTGCACACCTACCAGGGTCACACAGGGCTGTGCCAGGCTCCAGGACCTCTCCCAGCTCCGGATCTCACCTGTGCTGGCACACAGATCGTGGGCTGGGAGCCAGCGCAGGGCCCTGGGCAGGGAACAGGAGCTACGGCCCCCTCAGCCCCGGTAACCAGGTTCTGGTGCCCCTCAGCCTTGCTACGGCTCCCTCAGCCCAGGTTCTGGTGCCACTCAGCCTCCGTGCCCAGGTTCTGGTGCCCCTCAGCCCCGCTGCCCAGGTTCTGGTGCCACTCAGCCCCGGTGCCCAGGTTCTGGCGCCCCTCAGCCTTGCTACGGCCCCCTCAGCCCCGGTTCTGGTGCCCCTCAGCCTCCGTGCCCAGGTTCTGGTGCCCCTCATCCCCAGAGCCCAGGTTCTGGCGCCCCTCAGCCTCCGTGCCCAGGTTCATGGTGCCCCTCAGCCTCCGTGCCCAGGTTCTGGTGCCCCTCAGCCCCAGTGCCCAGGTTCTGGTGCCCCTCAGCCCCGCTACGGCCCCCTCAGCCCCGCTGCCCGCCCGCTGCCGCCGCCTCCCCTCACGCTACCCCGACCAGCCGCGCCCGCCATTCCCCCTCCCTCCGCCCGTCCCCGCCCCTGCCCGGTGCCCGGTGCCCGGTGCCCGGTACCTGCTGCCGCGCCGCCTCCGCGTCCCGGTAGTACTTGACGGCCACCAGCGCGGCGAGCAGGGCCAGGGCCAGCGCCAGGCGCGGAGGGGCCGGCCCGGGCCCCGGCCCCGCCATCGCGCCGGGCCCGCGCCGCGGAGCCGCCATGGCCGCCCGGCCGGGGGAGGCGTCAGGCGGGCGAGGAGGGGCCGCGGGGCCCGGCCGCGGAAAAAGAGCAAAAAAACCCTTATTGGTGTTAAATCATCGCCGCTCCCTCAGGGGAAGGGTCTTGGTAGTGTTAAATCAGCGGCGCCCGGTCAGGGAAAAACGTGTTTTATGTGTTAAATGGCCGTCGGTCTGTCTGGGAAAAGATCGTTTTAGTGTTAAATGAGCGGCAGCCGCTAAGGAAAAAAATGTGTTTTAGGGTTAAATCGCTGCCGGCCGGTTAGGGAAAAGCTCTTTTTAGTGTTAAATGAGCGGCACTTGTCAGGGTAAAACCACGTTTTAATGGTAAATGAGCGGTACTTGTTCAGAAAAAAGCACTTTTTAGGCTGAAATGTCTGCTGTGAGGGCTCTTGGGGGGATGAACCCCCTCCTCCTCTGTCTCCAAGGTCTTTTTCTGTATTATCCATGGCAGACAGGGATGTGTATCCATCCCCACATTCCCATTTTATCCTTAATTCAGCTTTTCCCAGAAAGAACAAAACCCTGAACTTGTTCTGCCCTTCCCAAAGCCTTGTCCTGCACTTCTACTCGGTTTACAGCTGACCAAAATGGGTATTTTTTAACAGAACAGGGATCGGTGAGTTCGCTTGCCGTGATTCCGCTGAGGTTTGAGCCCTAGGGATGGGAATTAGGGGACAGGAATGACTTGGCAGTCCTGGGGTGATTCTCCTGTCTCCAGCATCATCCCCACATTTTGGGTCATTTTTACCACCATGCCACATTTTGGGCCATTTCCACCCCAAACTTTTCTACCTCCCGTGTTTTCAGTGTCCCTCCCACAGCCGTGGCATTGCTGTCACATTGTCCCTTAGCGGTGGCTGGGCCAAGACACACAAATTTATTATTTAGACACACAAATTTGTTATTTTAACCTTCCCCACTCCTGGTCCTCCTGCTCCTCCGTGCTCCCAGTCCCCCCATAGCCGGGGAAGATTTCTGCTGCAGGGCCAACAAGAGTGTCTGATCTCTCCGAGGGTAGCAGGGAGCGTCAGCCTGTAATCCTTTGAAGCTCTGCTGGATCCTAAGCCTGCCTAATCGTTTTTGTTTTAGGTTTAAAGAACTCTCGAGATGGAGATGAGCGAGAGCATGACCAAGCCATTAAGGGAGGAGGAGGATGAGGATGAGGATGAGGATGGGACCGGGCAGAGGAGCCCAGCAGTGGAAGCGAGGGGGATATTTGTGATTTATGCGATGATTTATCCTTCTGCAGCACAGCAGAAAGCTTCCCTGGAACTCTGCTCCATAAGGAACCCCAGCGTGGCGATGGGATTAGCAGAGCATGGAAATGGCTCTGGGAGCAGGGGACGAGCTCAGCACCTGGAGCAGATGTGCTCAAAGCTGCCGGGCTCGTGGGGCTGGGCAGGGCTGCTGCTCCCCTGGAATAACCCAGGCTATGGGTTTGGATCGGGATAAAGGTCCTGTTTGTCTGGGAAAGGAGCAGGAGGGGGCCTGGCAGGCTGGTGGCAGAGCTGAGCTGGTTCTGTTTGGGCTCATTTTACACCCAAACCATTCCCAGTCACCACAAAAAGATGAGAAACGGGGATTATTTGATGGGAAAGAGAATGGAAGGCAAAAGGTGAAATAATTCAGGGCGGCTGCTGCTCCTTGAAAGAGAACAAACCCAAGCTGGCTCTGCACTGCTGGGTCCTGGGATTACAGCACGCAGGAAGAATGTTAAACATGCACACATCTGCTGTGGGGCCCACCCAGGCACACCTGGATCAAAGGGAATCCTAAAAATAATAACGGGGAAGATTTCCACCCAGCAGGAAAAACGATCCCAGACTTCCCCTCGGTCAGAACTCCTGGTCTGTGGTGTGGCCCCCGAGCTGCAGGAAACTTCCTCTGGAAGGGTGTGGGATGCTCCCACCCACCTGTGTGAAATGGAAGCCAACCATGGACCTGTTCCTCAAGGAAACCAGAACCACGCTGTTTATTCTGGGGGGTTGAATTCTGCCAGGCAAAGTGCTCCATGTTGCTCCAAGAGCAGGTCGTTCTTATTTAAGAAATTCCCTTAATCCATTATCAGAATCCTTTGAGCTACAAGAGCTCCCCATCCCCAAATCTCCCGGATAACACAGCTCACTCCCAAGATGTTTATTTACCAATAGCCATTCCTCCAGGCCAGGCTTAGCAGGCAGCAGCCTTATCCCTGGGATAATGCTAAGTCCCCATCTGACAATCTTATTTCTCTCGGGGAATTACAAAGGCAGGAATTTAGAAACAACGTTTTCTGTTTTCACAACTTGCTCAAAGCAACTTTACTTTCCCCCAAGTTGCTGAATGAACCAGTTGTCACGAGGCTGTCACAAGAATGAACAAAAATGTTCCATGCCCCAGGGCCACAGAGCTTTGCAGTGATCAGAGGGAATGCTGATCCCAGACCCAGCAGTTTGGGAGAGCTGGGAATTGCTGTCAAACACTGCCCAGATTCCCCTGGAAATCAACTTCTGCCGCACAAAACTCTTTAAATCCACTCTTTAAATCCAGTATTGTCTCATTCCAAGCATGGAGTGACTGGTCTTTCACAGGATCAACCCCAACAGGCTTTTTATTTTACAAGACTTTTATTCTGTTTCACAGATCTGACTATTACAGCAGTAAAATTATTACAAGTGACTCGTAACATTTAGTTCCAAATAAAAGTAGAAAAACACAAAAGAAAAAAAGATAAAGGAAAGTTAAATGAGATGTGATGGGTGGTAAATGTGTTTTAAGAGCACAGAAAAAAAAAGTATATAAAAATACATCAGGAGCAAGGATTTTGCAGCCAAGTTTTGGTTTAGTTACAGCGGTGACACCAGAGTCACAGAATGGCTGAGGCTGGAGGGGTGGCCCTGTCCCAGTCCCTGCTCAGGCAGGGCCACCTGGGCCCCAGGGCTGTGTCGCCTGTCCCTCAGAGAGCTCCACATCTGCTCTGCTGCAGCCCAGGCTGAGCTTCCCCCCCTCCCTGCTGCCCTCAGGATCCTGAACTCACCATCCACGGCCTCTGCAGCCTTGGGTGTGGTTTTGGGCTCAGCAGAGCCCCTCTGTTGGCTCCTGTGTCCCTTGCAGGAGGAATTTATCACCAACCCACTCCAGAAGCCTCCTGGGCTGCTCCTGAGTTACCCCTGCAGCAGGGATCAGGGTGGTTCAAGTCTCCCCCTGAAATCTGCAAATTCCAGCCTGGGGCTGCTCCTGTCTCTGGAGGGTCTGATCTTATTTTCCCACTCAAACATCACCTTTCCCTGTCCTCCCTTCACCCCTGAGCTCTCAGCTGGCTCCTCAGCCATCCCCAAGAATTCCAGCTGCTCTCCCACACCAAGGACAACTCCCCCTCCTCGTTCTCCTGAGGAGCCCCCAGAGGCCAGCAGCAGAAAGCCCAGAACACTGAGAGGTGATAAATCCAAGAGCAGATAAAAGGCAGAAATGAACCAGAGAAAGGAAAGGAGGACGTGTGTGTGTGTTGGTGTGTAAAGTCTATTTTATGGCAAACTTCCAGTCCTTTGGCCACTATAAAGCAAAATCAGTGGATTTCATATAAATTCTCTGTATAAAGGAATGTCTATGAACTGTGTACAGTATGGCCCAGAATAAACATCTCATCATCAGCTAACAGAGCTCCTCACAGAGGAAAAGAAGGTGCTTAGTCATGGTTCATCTTCCCAAGACAATACTGTCCGCAATTGGACTAGTGCCCCAAAACACCATTTCAGGAACAACAGGGATTCCTTCAATGGAAAGGAAAAGCAGAGTCTGCCCAGGCCGGGGGAGCAGGAGCTGGGCAGGGCCTCAGGGCTGCCCTGCTGCTTTCGAGTCCGTGTGGTTGATGGGCAGGGGGTGAGCCTCGGTGTTGAACACCCAATCCTCCAGGGACAGCACGTCATCTTCACAGAACAGAAGATAGAGGTACCTGCAGCCACAGGAGAGGACACAGGGCTTGGAGGAGCCCAGCAGGGCTCCAGGCAGGCACGGGCAGCAGCATGTGACACGTTCCCACCTCCCTGGAACATCCCCACCCTTCCCATAACCCAGCTCTGGAGCACAGCAGAGCCCTCCAGCCCCAGCCCCGGAGCAGGAGCCCCCAGGGAGCCAAGGGCAGCAGAGGTTCTGTGCAGGAAACTCCCCAAGATCTGCAGCCTTGCCCAGTTTCCCCTCAGAATGGGCAGACTTGGAAAGATCCTGAAAGCTGCTCTGGTTCCAGCCCCCTGCCCTGGGCAGGGACACCTCCCCTGGGAAGAGAAGACTTCTCCCGTATCATCTGAGGCTCCCTGAGCAGCTGCTGCAGGAACTGTGCTGCTCTGGCAGGCCCCTGGGAGCCCAGACTTACTTCAGAGTCTCTGCGAGGAAGAAGCTCTGCTGCATGTTGTCGTGGAGGGCCGGGGTGCTGTACACGTCCCGGATGCCAGAGAAGCCAGCTTCCACCCTGCAGTGCTTCTCCAGGGCCTGGGGAGGAACAGAGCCCTCAGCCACCCCCAGCAGTGCGGGCTGACCCCTCCAGCAGCAGCAGCTGCATTCCAAACCAGTTTACAAATCCAACCCCAGGTTTCCTGTCCCTCACTCAGGGGTTGCTCCACACTCTGGGAACCAGCCTGGCTCTAATGGAACAGCAGCCACCCCAGCTGGGTGATTGGCCGATGGCAGTGCAGCCCACAAGGGAGAGGAAAACATCCTCAGTGGAGAGAAAACTGAACTGAGGCACTTTGTGTACTCCTGCCACATTGCTCAGGGGTTTGAGAACAACTTGGGTTGAAAGGAACCTTGAAAATCACCCAGTTCCACCCCCCTGCCATGGACAGGGTCACCTCCCTCTAGACCAAGCTCCCCAGAGCCCCATCCAACCCAGCCTTGAGCATTCCTGACCTGTCTCAGCATTTAACACAATCTCAATAATTTCCGCTCCTTCCTCCGAGCGAAGCCAAGATTTTCACAGGAACGCAGGGAGCCACAGAGCTCTGTGCCCTCTGCAGCCTTACCTGCACCACCTCCCAGCCCCAGTGCCTGTACTTGGGGTGGTGGGTGAGCCTCCAGAGGTACATGTAGCTCTCCACCACCTCGGGCCGCAGGATGTAGTAGCGCTCGCTGAGCCGCGTGGCCATGGCCTCGCTGCCCGCGTCGAAGCGGAACGCCTCGGGGCCCAGCTTGGTCTCTGGGGAGAAGCACACAGCACTGTCACTGCCAGGGCAGCACCCGCAGGACACCAGCCAGGTGCTCTCAGGCTGCTCAGGACGCCAGGGTTTGCCTAAGGCTTTGCTGAGCCTTTTCCTCTGCGGCGCCTTTGGAGAGAAGGGATCAGGAGAGGCTCAGCAGCTCCATGTTCCTGTTCCCAGCAGCAGCTGCAGGTGTCCAGCACTGCCCTGCTGGGCTTCTCAGCTGCTCTGCTCCACAGAGGAGTTAACCCCTGCTAAGCCTCCCCTCCTGCCTGCAGAGGGGTGTGCAAGCACCGCCCGGAGCCTGTTGGGACCGCCTGGGAGGCAGGGCCAGGGTTCAGCCCCAGCTCCGCTCCCAGCTCTGCCCCAGGAGCTCACAGCCGCCTCTGCTGCACAGAGCACATTTCCGTCCCTTCCACGCACCCCAGGAAAGCCCAGGGAAAGCCCCAGCAGGGCTGCAGGCGCTGCTGAGGCACAGAACCCCCCTGGCAGGCAATGCCCACCCCCCCGGGTACCTGAGCGTGTGTAGGACTCGTGGCAGGTGCTGGTGATCTCTGCTGCCAGCTCCATGTGCCTCTGCCTCCTCTCCCCCGTGCTGTGCTCGGCCCCCAGGGCAATCATGCCCCCAGAGAAGCAGGCCAAGTGGCCCATCTTGTGATCCAGGATGCCACCCCTCCACTCAGCAATGTAGGTCAAGCCTCCTGCAGATTTTTTCACCAAATGCTTTTCTATTGCCTGGAGGGATGAAAATCGGGATTTCAACAGAGTGGACAGCGAGTAAAGCTTACTCAGGGTTAGTTAATGCCAGGAGTGGGTACCGAGGAAACCCACAGACTCATTCTGAAGGTCTGAACCCTTGTTATGAACCATGCCCCCCCCAAAAACCAGAGAGCAGCAGCTGGCTCCTCACCTCCAAGGCATCGTCGTACATCTTCTTAGCTTCAGAGTCTTTCTTGTCTGACATCAGCCAGGATTTGAGGAGGTATTCATAAAAGCTGTCCCCGAGGCCCCCGATGGAGACGTGGTCTGTGGTGGGAAAGGCAGGAAAGAGCTTCAGGTTCGTGACAGACAGTGAGCAGCTGCTTTACAAAGGGGAAACAATCACGTCCTATTTAATGCCCTTGTTCTCTCCTTCCTCTTCCCAGCTTCCTGGGGAGAGCTTGCAGCATTGCTTTTCAGAGAGGAAGAAAGGTGGAAAGTGCAATCAGGAGAAGAATGTTCTGTCATTTTCCAGAGCATTAGTATCCCTTACCAGAACCATTCAGAGGCCTTATTTTACAAGTTATTTATACTGCAACGTGAAGATGCTTCCTGTTTATGGAGCCATCATCATAAATCCAGCCTCATAAACCAAAAGCAGTGGTGGGTATTGATAGATTTCCATCTCGATGGAGCCCCTGGGAGCTGTCTCCCTGCCTCAGGAAAGGAAGGAGAGGTGTTTGGATCCCACAGGGCTGCCAGCGAGGGGCAGTGGACACACTCCTGGGTTTTCATTTGTATTCCAGCCTCACGGAGGGACTCCGGGCCCTGGGGAAGGCTGGGGGCTGCTGGCACATTGCAATGATAAAGTCAGGTACAGGGATGTGCACTGCATGTTTTCCTCTGCAGAAATGAGATTTCCCAGGCTGTCTGCTCAGAGCACCCCCTGCTCTGACCTTACAGGAGGTGCTGAGGGATTGCAGAGTGAAATGGGCCTGGCAGCTGCAGGGTGAGCCTGGGGGGAGCTGCTGGATGCATTTACAGCCTCAAACTGGGGGAACAGCACCGTTCTCACTCTTTAAAGCACTCAAGCACTCCCATTTTTAGGAGAACAAGACAAACGGCCCTCCCTGGACTGAGCAATCCCTGTTAATGAACAGTGTGCCCCCTGGCTCTGCCCCACCCTCATTTCCAGCTAAGCTCCTGCAGCAGGTGTTCAGAGCTGCCCAGATTTTTGTTTCCCCTCTCCTTGTACACAGATAAAGTCCCGAGGCTTATTCCAAATGCTGAATCCTCCCAGCAGCACAAACCAACAGCCATGCATCATTTTCCTGACCTGAAGAGCAAACATCCCTGACACGCTGTGTCCAATGATCCAGGGAATAATCCCTAGCAAAACAATGAGATTAAACACCCGCCTTCCGTGCGAGCAGAGAGGGCAGAGGATTTGCAAACACAGGCTGCCTTTAAAGAGCAGCTCTGTGATCCTGAGGGTGTCATTCATAAACTCACCAAAGCTGCAGCCCTGGTACGTAATTGCTTTCCATATGGCAGCAGCCCTGGCAGCGTTTGCCTCCCGGGCTCCCTGCATCAATAAATCCCTGCCTTCAGCAGGGACTGGGCTGCCACTTCCCACAGGTAACAGCTGCCCTCCCACAGGGGCAGCTCAGCCTCTCCACTGATGAGATCTGCTCCTTCAGCCAGGTCAAAGATACACCTTTTAAGAAAATCACAGCAATTTCAATGGAAACAGCTTCCTGCAAAGAGCTTTAATGGCAAGAGAGAAAATGAGAGCCTGGCCTCTCCGGGGAGCAGGCTGCAGATGCCTCCCTGCTCTGCTCCTCATCTGTTTCTCCCCAGCAGCACTGGGGATGCAGAAGGGGCTGATCACTCTTCTCCCTCCCTGGAATACGGGGGCAGATCCCAAGGTCCCAGCCTGAGCAAGTGCCACAAACAGCCTGTGAAAGTCTGTCTGGAGTCAGGAAATCTCCAGGCCTGCAAGCAGAGGCTGCTTTTAATGTGCTCTGGAAAGCACCACCAGGCCCCTCTCTACATCAGCAAGTTCAGGGCAATGCAGAGAATCTGCAGACAGGAAACAGAATTAAATTTGTGGCAGAAGGGATGAGGGCTTCCAGCACCAAAGGGCAGCTCTGGTGTAATGGGACAGCTGTGACCATCCCAGACACTTTGCTAGGACCAGCCCTGCCAGCTGAAGGTCAGGGATTGCTCACAGCCAGGGCTCTGTTGCCACCAGAGCCACAAAAGCAGCACTGGGAGAGAGGTCTGGAGTGATCCAGCCCAGCAAAAAGTGCAACAAAGCATGGGGACACCAGGAGATGCAGGGCTCAGAGTAACCTGCCTAGATAATAAATGTCACCCACTGACAGGTTCAAACCAGTCTCTGAAAGAGAGTTTTCTTTGGCAACATCAAATCCAGCAGCCAAAACAAGCAGATCAATAAGAGAGCAGAGAGTGGAGGTCACAGCTCAGGGCACGGCTGCACAAGTGGCACCTCCTGCTCCTACCACAGGGCAAACTCCTGAGGAGGGGCACAGTCTGCTCCCTGTGTGTCACCTTCCCCTGGCTGAACTCCCCTGCCCTCTCCAAGACCTTCCCTGATGATTGCTCCAGTGCTGGCTTCCCAACAGGAGGGAAGCAAACATTCTTATCTCATCCTTCCTTCCCAAATGGCTCTGCAGAGCTGCCATGGTAACAGGAACAGGAATGCACAGGAGAATTCCTCCCTGGATCCGAGGGGGAGCTGGGGCTCCTCCAAGCCCAGGTAGGAGAGGTGTCACTTGCTGCACCACTCTGGAGGGGAATCTCACTGTGCTTCCCATGCAGCAGTGCTGACTGCGGGATCCCAGGCTGGGCTGGCTCCCAGCACCTGGGGGATGAACCCCTGTGCAGCCCCAGTTCTCTCTCTGGAGCTGGGACACTCAGCAATGTCCTGTCTGGAGCTGGGACACTCAGCAAGGCCCCAATTCTCTCCCTCTGGAGCTGGGACACTCAGCAAGGCCCCAATTCTCTCTCTCTGGAGCTCAGACACTCAGCAAGGTCCCGATTCTCTCTCTCTGGAGCTGGGACACTCAGCAAGGTCCCAATTCTCTCTCTGGAGCTGGGACACTCAGCAAGGCCCCAATTCTCTCTCTCTGGAGCTGGGACACTCAGCAAGGTCCCAGTTCTCTCTCTGGAGCTGGGACACTCAGCAAGGCCCCAATTCTCTCTCTCTGGAGCTGGGACACTCAGCAAGGTCCTTTTGCTTGTCTCCTGTACCACAGCCTGCCTGGCTGGCTGCTCTGCCTGCTGCTCCCTGGGGAGGGAGGGCAGGCTGGCACGCTGCAGGAGGGAGGGAGGCAGGGAGGGAGGCAGGGATACCTACGCTGCACCCAGCTCCCCGTCACCGGGCTCAGGAAGTTGGGGTACAGGCCCTGGGGCTTCTCCACTCTGCTGAGCACCCTGCGGATGTTCCTCACCTGTGAGAGAGCACAGACAGCCTGGGGTTATGCTCTGCTGCCTCCCTCCCTCCCCAGCCCAGCAGCCTGCACACAGCTCGGGAGGGAGGTGCTGTGGGGCTCAGCCCAATCCTTATCCCAGAAATGGCTCTGGAACCCTGCCAAGCCCCAGCTCAGCTCACTGCCATGGTCCAGAAGCAATCCTGGGAGATCTTGTCCTTCCAGTACCTGAAGGGGCTACAGGGAACTGGAGAGAGACTTTTCCCAAGGGTGTGGAGTGACAGGACAAGGGGAATGGCCTCAAGGTAAAGGAGGTCAGGGTTGGATTGGATAATTGGGAAGAAATTCCTCCCTGTGAGGGTGGGCAGGCCCTGGCACAGGGGGCCCAGAGCAGCTGGGGCTGCCCCTGGATCCCTGGCAGTGCCCCAGGCCAGGCTGGACACTGGGGCTGGAGCACCTGGGACAGTGGAAGGTGTCCCTGCCATGGCAGGGGGTGGCACTGGAGGGGCTCTGAGGTCCCTTCCAAACCCAAATCTGATTGTGTGCTTGGGGATCTGGGTGGAAATGGGAGATGTGAGCGATGCCAGGGGGGATTTTTTCCATGATCCAAAGGGAAAGGAGTGGCAGGGATGAGTGACTCACACAGCACTTAAATTCACCATGTGGTCACTTAACGTGATGAATTGGGGCCTTTAATTTCAACAACAGACAGTTCCTTTAATACCCCAGAACAGCCAGCACTTAACTCTCTAAAGCCTCCCTTGGTTTCACCCCCATTAAATCCAACAGGCCTTTCCCTTAAGGGACCCAGTTAAATTCCATGCAGCATAAATATTCTATTATAACCTAGAGAGCAGCTAATTTGCCCTAAACCTTTTACAAAATCAGACAATTTGCACGCCAAAAGCTGGCTACAGCCTTAAGCCAGTGCTTCCAAGGAAGTTGTCAGGCTCCGTAATATTTGCTGGAGTTTAGGAGCTTGGCATATTAATGACAGGTTTGAATAAAAGACACAGATGGGCTTTAATTCCTGCTAAAATCACCCCAGTCCCAAGCTGGGAGCTCACGAGCTGATCTGCTCCCCTGCAGTAATTTCTGCAGGCTGGGCTGTTAGAGCCCACACCATCCCACATTTCCCTCTCAGGGTGGCTGGGATCCATTTTCTGTGCACACATCAGCCCAGGAGAGTCCCTCAGAAAGGTTTTGCCCTTTTTCCTCCATGGGCTTAGGAGGAGAAGAGGAAAATCTCCTAGGCTGGGGACACAGGTTTGACCCTGGCTCAAAATGCCACGGTTTGAACCCAGAATGAGGATGCAATTCTGGTTTTCAGCAGTGCATCCCCAGTGGTTCCTCATCTCTCCCTTCATTTCCTCACCCTGCTCCCTTTCCTGGCCTCTCCTCAGCCCTCCTTCCCTGGGAGCAATCTGTCATTATCCCTGTCCTCAGGAACCTCAGCCTTGTCTCTGTTTCACATCACCAGCCTCTCTGGATCTTCCCACAGAGTTTCCTGGGTTTCCTGTTGCCCTTCACCCTCTGCTTTTCCCTCCTCTGTACCACTCCTTGACTCATCCCACCCTCACTGCTTTCCATCCACTCCACCCTAGCTCCTCTTTGCTCTCCCAGCTTCTTCCTCCTCTTTTTTTTTTTCCTGTCTCTCCTTCAAATCCCTTCCTTGTTTCACAGCCGACAGACCTGCACTGGACACATCCTGGAAAAGCAGAATTTTGGAGTGTTTTTTGGCAATCCTGTCTGTGTCTGCCCCACTGTGGCACTCTGGACCACCCCGCTTCCCTTGGGCTCACGGGGGCAGCTTGGGTTCTGCCTGGAACAATCTGTGTCCCTCAAAGCAGGCTCCTGAGGGGTCTGCAAGCCCCTGATGGCTGCACCTTGGCCGTGCCCTTCTCTGGGTATAATCCACACTGGGAAAAACACCCCAGGAGGATGAAGAGGCCAACCCACAGAAGGCCAGGCCGGGGGTCACTTGCCTTTTCTGCAAACACCGGGTTGCCAGAGAGCTCGGAGAGGTGCAGGAACTCCAGGTGCAGGGTCCCAAATTCTGCCAGGATGCTGCTTCCAGCAGATGCCCAGCCCCAGCTCCAGCTCATGCCACTGCAAGGAGAGAAAAGGGAGCCCTCGCTGCCAGGAACCACAGCCAGAGCCTGGGGTGGCCCTGCCCCAGGTGTCCTTTGGGGCATGGGAAGGGCACACACAGATTTGGGACACACACACAGATTTAGGACACACACAGAGATTTAGGACACACAGATTTTCAGCAGCAGTTCCAGGGGCACTGAGCTGTGATTTTCCAGAGATTCTTTAGGGCTGGGATAACACACAGACTGCACAAGCTGCATTTCTTTGTGGGACAGGAATCCCTCCTGAACAGCTCAGCAGACAAACAGCTTTGGAGGAGCACTGCCACCCTGCCACACACAGATATTGTGGGATAAAACATCCTCGTGGTGCCCCACAGCTCTGGGTGTCTCTGGAACCCTGCAGACAGGGCAATGTCCTGGAGGGTGCAGGGCTGGATTTAACCACGGCAGCCTCTGTGGGGGCTGCCCCAGAGCCACCTCGGAGGTGTGGTGGCTCCAGTTTTCCATTTCCTGGCACTGAATCCCGGGGAGGGGACAGCTCCAGGGACAGGGAAGGGTGGGGGTGACACTAGATGGCGCCGGGAAGCTTGGCTGGGAGAGCAGAAGGGTTTGTTGTTTACAGGAGGTTTAAACTAATGATCCTTCTGAGCACCAAAAGAAAAAAAAAAGAAGTTTCCCTCGCCGTGATGGAGAGGAAAACGTGGCAGGTCCCGAGCTGGCTGTTTGCCTGCAAGACAGGCAGTGTGGTCACACTGCAGGGCCACAGCCTGCAGCAGCACCCCTGCTCTGGGGACACGGAGACACCTGCCAGAGTCCATCGCTGTCCTTTAGTCACTGCACTGGAGGGAGGCTGCACCAACACAGCCTCAAAAACAGCTCAGCTCAGCTCGGCTCAGCTCAGCTCGGCTCAGCTCAATTCAGCTCAGCTCAGCCCAGCTCAGCTTGGCTCAGCTCAGCTCGGCTCAGCTCAGCCTAGCTCAGCCTAGCTCAGCTCAGCTCAGCTCAGCTCAGTTCAGCTCGGCTAAGCTCAGCTCAGCCCAGCTCAGCTCAGCAGGGCTGCAGCTGCCAAGTGGGGCCGTGTTTGTTGTCACAGCAGCTCTGTGGGGTCACAGAGATCAGGACAAGCCTGCCCTCCCCAAGCCACAGCACGGGATGTGCTGCTGGAGCCTGAGCCTGGCTCAGACAGCCCAGCAGAGCTGCTGGGGAGGGGAGGGAGGAAGCAGAGCCCATGTGCAGCGTGGCCCGGTGAGAGAGCAGCCTGCAGTGACCCCCTGCAGGAAAACCCTTTGTCAGCCTTACAAATGGCCCTCCACAGCTGCCCTGCTCTCCAGCAGCTCAGAGGAAGCTGCTGTTTAAAGGACCTTGGCCTCCAAGGGAAAGGAACGTGCCCAGAACCTCCTTTATCTCCCAGATAAGTGGGTCTGAAATGTCCCATCACTGCCTTCCCTCATGGGGATCCAAAGCAGCAAAACCAGTGCCAGGAGAGAGGCCAGGAGAGGATGCTGAGGGAAAATGTGGAGGTTCAGAGGGTTTAGGGACATGTGGAGGAAAGGGCTGCAGCACAGGGAGAGCTCACAGAGCAGAGCACAGAGCAGCTGGAGCACACAGAGCACTCCAGGGCCAGCGTGGCAGTTGGAGCAGCAGGATGGAAAGCAGGCAGTGTGAGATGGGACACAGGGCCAGGGAAAGCAGGATGATGGGACACAGGGCCAGGGAAAGCAGGCTGATGGGACACAGGGCCAGGGGAAAGCAGGATGATGGGACACAGGGCCAGGGAAAGCAGGCTGATGGGACACAGGGCCAGGGAAAGCAGGCTGATGGGACACAGGGCCAGGGGAAAGCAGGATGATGTGACACAGGGCCAGGGAAAGCAGGCAGCCACAGGAAGCTCATCAGCAGAGAGGGGATCCCAGAGGAAAAGGTGACAACAAGAGATAAAGGCAGCTGGTTATGGCAGAGCTGGGGGGGCTGGCTGTGCTTGGGCCCTCAAAAATAAATGTGCAGAATTGACTCAATGCCAAGGGGGTTTTTGGTTTCAAATTTCTGAATGTCCTTCTTAACCCACCCCCCAAGCTGCCACAACAGAGGCCCACACACGCTGCAGGACCCTCCTCCTTTTGGGATGCTGAGGTCTCTCTGGAATTAGCACATCCTTGCAAAAGCAGAATTGGAGAGAGAATTCCTCGTTGCAAAACTCTTCTGGGCTTTGCTCTGGCCCTGATGTTTGGGTCAGTGTGGTCTCACAGCCTCACCTCGCCCTCCTCTGCTTCCACTTACACACTGAGTAATTCCCATCCCCTGGGGGTTTACAGCCTTTGGCTGCTCCTCGTGTTCCTGCAGCAGCTCGGGCTGTGGGTGCAGCTCCCTCCACGCTGCTCCTAAACCAGCTGGCACTCCAGCCCCGGAGCTCCAGGCAGCAGTGGGGTTCTGGCTGTGGGCTGGGTGTTCTGTCGATTTTCTCTGCTCTCACTCAAGGTCATCAGCAAAACATTTTGGGAATGTCTGGGCAGACAGAGGCTGCTTCAATTGTCTTCACAAAGGGCAGGGGAGGGTTTGGCATTTCTGTGAAAGGTTAGTCTATGCAGAGCCTTTATCAGCCACAGAGGAAGCAGGATGTCTGTGCTGTAAAAAAGGACAATTACAGTGCTGCTGGTGGCCCAAATTTTCCCCGGGATCAGGAGCACATCAGACAGCTGAGGGGTGACAGTGATATTTGAGCAACCAGCGTGAGCCAAATATTTGGAAGTCTTTTGCTTAAAGAGCCAAGGAGGAGATTTGGGCTAAGGGCTGGAAAATGACTCTGAGGGTTTTGCAAGAGGTGAGGATGAAAGGCTTTGTTAACCCACATTTCCTGCAGCTCTCACCCGTGGATTTGCTTGGATGCATCAGAAGCAGCAAATCCAAATCCCTGCCTGGCTGGCAGGGAATTGTCTGCCAGGAGCAGGAGGGCAGCCCCAGCTCTGCTCTGTTTGCTGCCAGACCTTTTGCAGGGATTTACTGAACTCAGCTGCCTCCCTGGCCATGAGAACATCACCAAGCTGAATTCTGGGCTCTAAGGAAGGCCAGAGCCTGGCTGAGGGCTGTGTGCTGTGTTCTCCCCGTTTCCACTCTCAGCCAGTCCCATCCACTCCCTTGCCCAGTTTTTCTAATTTTTAATCCATTTTTCCTGGATGAATTCACATGCATCTAGCTGGGCACACTGCAAAAATCCATGCTACGAGCAGACTAGAAAATCACCTTTCACAGAACATGAGTGAGGAAAATGCTCTTGCAGCAGGGAGCCCTGTCAGGAGGCAGAGGAAGAAACTGTGGACAGGCCCAAATTAATAAAACACATCTGGGTTTGACCTGAGTCCCCTGCACTCTGTGCCAAGGCCTGAGCTGGCAAAGCAAATGACCTGGAGGAATCTGCTCTAGAGGGGCCAGCTCCAAGGAGCTGCTGCTGCTCCTGGTCCTTCCCCAGCTCCCAGAGCTAAAGGGAATGCTGCCGAGGACGTGTGCCTTGCCTGCCCAGGTTGATGACTCCACGTGGGATTCCGGTGGGGGTGTTGAAGGCTGGCAGAAGTTTCTCTCCGAGTTCCAGAGCTTTGTTCTTGAACACCTGTTAAAAGGGAGGATGAATATTTGATGGAACGAGTCACAGAGGATTCCCCCACATCCCCCTTTCCAAACACACAGTCATGAAACACTGGAGGTGCTGCAGAACCCCTGCTCCAGGTGTGCTGTGCCCTGGCTCCCCTGCACAAAAATCCTGAACCAAAAGTCTCACTGAACTTGGGCATCTCTAAATTTCCTCTCAAATCTGCACCAAAGCAGCACCCAGGCCCCTGCCAAAGCCTCAGCCTGGAGCAGAGCAGCTCACAACAGCACCCTGTGATCTGAGCTGATCCACAGAGTGCTCTCCACATTCCTCCCATTCCCAGGATGGCAGGGAACACAAGGAGCTGCAATGACTGAACTGAAATCAGAAGAAATCCTTCTGGGCTGAAGCACTGCTAGATTTACAACACGGGCTTGCCCAGATTTTGTTTTCATCTCCTGTTGTAAAAACCATGATTTCCAACCAACCATCTTCTCCTTGCAGCTCTTGGCCAAGAAGGATTGGTGGTTTCATGGCTAAGCTGCTCCTTTTCCACTGGTAATGCCTCAGTTTTGGGCTTTGCAGTCAAATTGCAGCTTATGGTGCCTCGCAGCACAAAGCAAGCGCACACAATTATTTTGGGACAGACTGATACCAGCACTAATCTTCACTGCAGAGATTAGTCCTGATCAAGAGAAGCCTCTAAGTGACTTAGGAGATAAAGCACAAGCCTTTTACCTCTAGCCCTGTGGTGGTGGCTCTCAGAAAGCAGGAATTCATTGCTCTAAAAATACAGCACCGAGGAAACCTGAGCTCTCCTGTGGGCTCGCAGACCTTTGATGCTCTCACAAGGAAACGGGGGGCTGGCTCAGAAGGGAAAGCAAGAGCAGGGACTGGGTTTTGCCTTTCAGTGACACTGACTGGGAAAGTGACAGGCACTGCCCCAGCTGCTGATGGGACTTCAAGAGGTCACTGCTGGAGTTTTATGGTTTAATGTGGTTTCTTTTTGCTCTGTTGATCTGAAACCTGTTGAAGTCACTGAGGCAGACTCTGAGTCGGGGCACTGAGCCTTTGAGAGTTTCCCTGGAGGGAAATCCCAGAGGGAAGTCATTCCTGGAACACATTTAAAATGCAGCTGAAGCCAGAGAGCTGCTCCTGGATCAATGGTGCCACTGTGCAGGAGCCACCCCACCCTCTGTGGTGGGGCAGCACCAGAGCTGAGCTCTCATTTAGGGCCAGTCCTCACAGAACTCCCCCTGAACCAGAGTTTCAGCTCACCAAAGACTGCCAGGGCAGAGGAATAATCTCCTCATCTCCCTGCAGATGTTAAACTGCAGCCCAGGCTCAGCATCAAACGGATGATGGCATTGTGCCCCAGGCTGGGGAGGAGGGAGGGCAGTGGGAATGAGATCTGCTTCACCCAGGGCTCCAGCATCCCCCTCAGGGCTGTGACACCGGGCTCTGCACCCCAGGCCACTCCAGCTAGGAATTCCTGCTCCACAGGGATGTGGGGAGCCCCTGCCCCTCTCAGCTGCCCTCCTCAGCCCGAGGCAGGGTCTGGGACGGTGTCTGATGAGATCTCACCCGAGTTGGAAGAGAGAGGAACAAGTACAGAGACAGAGATCCTCTGCAAATGGCATTTCCCCGGGGAGCAATGTGTCCAACTGCAAACGTGTCTGGCTGGAATTGCCCACAGGAGGAAAGATCTCTGGCAAATGAGCCATGCACGGTGTGCGCAAGGTAATTATTGGAGGCTTAATTAAGGGAACATTAGTGGCATTTCCATATTCACAAAAAGGATGGGTTTAGCCTGCTGTTAAGGGGGGATTATCTGATGCTCAGGGGGCTGGGGGACACTGCAGCTGCTGTGGGGACAAACCTCCTCTCCAGTCAGGTAGTAGGTGGCCAGGAGCCCTCCGATGTAGCGGATGTTCACCTCGAACAGGGAAGCTTCTCCATTCTGCAAAGACACAAGGACAGCCCTCAGCTCTGTGCCCGTCTCCCAGCACTTTGTGCTCAGCTCTTTGTTTGCTCTGCAGAGACAGGGGGAGCCTGGAGGGAAGAGAAACACCCAGACTGCCCCATTTATCACCTGAGGCAGCACCTGGGTCAGGCAGGGCAGATCACACAGTCACAGAACCTGCTGAGCTGGAAGGGACCCCTGGATCATCCAGCCCAACCCCTGGGCCTGCCCAGACCCCCAGCAACCCCACCCTGGGCACCCCTGGAGTGGTGTCCAAGAGCTCCTGGAGCTCTGGCAGCCTCGGGGCTGTGCCCATTCCCTGGGGAGCCTGGGCACTGCCAGCACCCTCTGGGGAAGAGCCTTTGCCCAAAATCAGCCTAAACTTCTCTTGACACAACTTCAGACAGAACGCAGCAGTTTCAAGCAGAGTTTGTGGGTCCTGCAGTCCCTGCCGTGCCTTCCTGGACTGTGAGAGCTCCTTGCACAGAGGCAATATTGAATTAATTTCCCCCTGCCTCCCTTGCTGTGCTCCCTGACTCCACGGATCAATCCATAGCATTCACTCTTGTCTTTACAGATCAATCTATTCTGCAGGCCAAGATTAAAAGCTTTTATGAAATCCAGATAAATTATCTCCCAGTTGATTTTGTCCCTTGTTTATCGATTCAGTAACAGACTGAGACCATTCACCAGATTTATCAGATGTGGGCTGCCTTTCATGAATCCGTGAATGCCAGTGGTGCCCTCCCAAATGATGCTTCTCTCTAAAGGCAGCTGCAGGCATTGTTCCCGTGGGAGAACCACTCCTCACAACAACTAGACTGGCATTAAACAAATGCAAGTTGAAGCTGCACTTTGGTTTTAACATGCTCGGTGTGTGCCACGATGAGCTGCCATCAGCTGGGGGTGAGGGATGCAGGAGCTGGGACAGCACCCTGCAGCTGCCAGCCCTGCTGTGCTGCACCCAGGGCCCCAGCACAGCCCCACGTGTCCAGGACAGCTCCAGGGAGAAGCAGCCCTGGCTGTTTTTAGAGGTGATGCTCTTCCTTCCAAACCCTGGCTCCTCTGTGCTCCCCCTCTGCTGCTGAGGTGTCACACAGGTCCCAGCAGTGACACCAACAAAGGGCCCAGACAAGGGGAGCTGGGTTTACACCCTTCATCTAATTTAATAAGGAAATTTAATAAGGAAATCTCGTTTTATCACAGGCAGACATTTACCTGAGATGAAACAGAACCTGCTCTTTGATGAGCAACGTTTCCTTGGAGTGTCAAACAGTGAGTGGCTGTTTCCATAACCCAGACCAGAGCACAAGAACCATTAAACACTGAACCTTCTTGTCAGCCAGGTGAGGCTGACCTGCTGGGCCCTGCTGCAACCAGCAGAAAACTGGGCTGAATCTCTGCACTGCTCCCTTTGGCCTTGGAAAGAAAATCAGCTGAGTGCTTTCCCTCCCCAGAGGGCTCCTGGGGAAGATTGTGATCAGGACTGGCACTTTAGGTGGCACAGGCAGGCATTCCCAGCAGCTGACTCACCACGTTCAAGTCAAAGCTCTTCTCCACCCACTGCTTGGCTTCCTGGAATTCCTCCTCGAGCTCCATGATGTAGAGGGTATCTAAGGCATCTATCACAGTTGCTCCTCGAAGGCCTCCTGTGTGGCAAAAACACAACAGAGAGATGAAGCCACAGCCCTGAGTCAGCCTGGGGGGCTGGCACAGGCAGCGGCTCCCAGCCCTGTGCTGGGGGTGTCTGGGTGGCATCTCCCACCAGGGCTGCTCAGCTCTGCACCCACAACAGCAGAGGCCCAATTGCCACGGGAAGAATGCTGAGTTCTGGAAGAACTCCCCCACGGAACAGCTCAGGGTCCACACCTGAAGCCCCCAGCCACGAGTGCAAGCCTTGGCCTTGCTCCCAGCCCTGCCTGGGCCAGAGTGGCTCAGCACTGTCTGTGCTCTCACCAAGGGGCACAGGGATTGTGTCTGACTGATCTGCAGCCCAGGGAAGTGCTCAGATCCACCCATTCCGGGCTCCTTCCTCCTCTCAGCCTTCCTCTCCCCTAGGGAAGGATCCTGCCTTATTTTGTTGATGCTACAAGATTGCAGTTTTGACACTTTTCAGCCAGCCAACACATCATTGCTTTAATAAAAACCCAGCCAGGACTTTCCTGCTCCACTACAGATTACTGCCTTTCGGATGCTGTCTGCATCAAAAGCAGGGGCTGTGCGAGGGGAGGGAGGCAGAAACAGCCTCCAGAAATCCATTTATTCCTGCAGGCCTGGGAAATGACCACCTAACTGCAGCCATCTCCAGCAGCAATGGGTGGATGGAGTCAAACAGCCACTGGATCAACTGGTGGGCTCTAAAAATCAGCTGGGCTGACGTGGGCCTGGCATCTTTGCCAAAAGCACTGAGCATGGAAAACAGCACCATGCAGGCAGGGCTGCTTCCATCAGCCCTAATGATTCTTCAATATTAATGATTCTGTGATTTTTATACACTTTCCTGTTAGCAGGGAGAGACGTGACGGGGAGGCAGGGAGAGCATTTTAAACAGGGAAGGAAGGGCAGTGGCACCTGAGGCACAGCTGTTGCTGTGATATTCTGAGAGGAAAATCACACTGCTGGGCTCTCCTTAATTTGATGATATAATCAACAAAAGCTTTTCATAATCTGCAGAGAGACAATGAGGAAAGTTGGATTTGCTCAAGCTAAACGGAGACAAAGAGACAACAAACTCACCATTTTCTGGGATGATTAATTGAAGTGAGGAATGTTGCTGGAATTGACAGAGCCTTTTATGTTTTTAGCAAGTCAGGGAATGGCTCTGGGGACTGGGAACTCTCTGCTTGGAGTGGCTCAGCTCTCCTGCCTGTGTTTGACAAAGTGGAGGGCAAACCTCGCTCCCCTGCTGCTTTGTCTTTGTGTCACATTAAACATTTGTTTTAAATATTCCCTCGCCCTCTGCATCAGAAGAACCTGGGGCTGTGTGTTCTGTACCAGGGGCTGGGCCGTGTTCCCTTTCTTCTGCACCGGCTTTGAAGCAGCTGCAGATGCTCAGTGACTCCTCTCCTGCAGCCCCAGAGCCCTCCCCGGGCCAGCAGGGGCTGGGTCAGCTCCAGCCCCAGGAGAGGGATGAAAAGGCAGCACAGATCACACCAGGGCCTGGCTCTGCCTGTCCCTCACCGGGACAGAGGGTGCCAGACAGTCCCTGAGCCCCAGCCTGTGACTTCTGTGCCAGGGGAGCACCTTCCCTCCGTCCTGCTCAGCCTTGGCTCTCCCAGGGCAGGAGGGAGCTGCAGGGGCAGCTGGCAGGATTTGGTGTGTGCACACCCCGGCAGCTCACTGCAGCACAAACACACCCACCTGGCAGGGTGGTGACACCTCCTGCCACCTCCTGCCAGCTCTGTCACGCCGTCAGCACCTCTCTGCACCTGCACGTTAGGGTGGGAGGGCTGCAATCAAAGGGGAGGCAGCTCCAAACCAAATCAAACCCCTCTGTGTCACTTGTGACTCTTGCTGACTCCCTCATCTCGAAATTGCTGGTTTCAGCCTGACTGTACTTGCTCTCAGGGAGTTCTAAAGCAGGAACCAAGAAACCCTGACAAGAAACCCGTGACAGAAACCCTCCTGGAAGCTCCCAGGGCTGGGAGCAGTGGCTTTTGAGCAGGACCCCCCAGCTGAGATTGTGCCTGTGTCCCCAAACCCAGGTGGGCAATGAAAACCCCTCCTGATCCTGCCCCAGACTGGCTGGGAGGGGACACCTCCACGGGACAGTCACTCTGCTGATGCCACAGCATCCACAGCAGCTCCTCACTGCCCTGGAGAGAACAGGCACAGAGCACTGAGCTGGAAGGGACCCCCGGGATCATCCACTCCCCCTCCAGTGGGACCCGTGAGAAGAACAGGGACCTCGGGAGGAACCCAGGGGCTCTGGGGGCATTTCTAACCGAGGGTCACAGCTGCTCTGGGGACCTCTGCCCGGAGCTGTCCCCGAGTGAGGATCAGGAGGAGAAGCAGCAGCTGACGGGACAGACAAAGGTTCATCTCTCCCTGAGCTGAAGGAGCGCCCGTGCCACCCCGGATTTGCTCTTTTGTGCAGCAGAAGAATGGAGAGAGGAGCGTGGGCAACAAGGCTGCTCTGTTCCTGCTGCCACCCACCCCAGGAGCTGAGCGCTGCCCCAGAGAGCCCCAAGCAACATTCATTCATTAACGCAACGCTGGGGAAAGGTGCTGCCTGGAGAGGAGCTGGCTCTAGGAAGAAATTCTGCCCCAAATGAAAAACCTTGGGGTGAGGTGTTTACAGGCTGGGGATCTACGTGTCCAAGCCCAGACTCACCTGCAGCTGCCTCTCCCAACACCTGAACAAGTGGCCTAACCCCTGCACTCTTCCAGCCCCCAGAGCTTAGCAAAAGCCTGATTTTCCAGAGAGGAGCAGCTGTGAAGGGAGGGATGGAGAGCACTGCCTTCTCTCTTCCCAAAATAGCCACTCTGGAGTGTCACAGGCCAGACAGACTTGAAGGGCTCCCAGCTGCAAGTCTGTCCCTTGAGAGCCTCAAAAAAAGCCACCAAAGTGATGCTTCAGCAGCCAAGTAGCTCTGAAATAGCCTTTCCTCAGGAAGGAGAGCTCCTTCCAAAGGCTCTCCTGCATGCACCACACTCTGTGCCTGGGCACGGAGAACAAGGACCCTGCACAGGCCCCCAGAGCACAGGCTGGACTCTCCTGTGCCACCAGCTTTGCTCTGGGGTCCAAGGACCAAGGAGGAGTGCAGGGTGTGTCTCTGGGAAGGTGGACACCGTGCCAGGATGCCCAAGCAGCAGGAGATGGGAGCATCCTCACCAGGATCCCCAGCAGCTTTCCTGCACTCCCTGATGGCAGGGTTCAGCTCAAATTAAAATTATCCTTTCACAGGCTGGTTTGGATTGGAAGGGGCCTTAAAGATCATCTCATCCCATCCCAACCTTCCACTAGAAAATTCCTTGTGCTGTGTCCCCCCCTGTTTAGAGCCACGTTCCCCTGTGAGGGATGGAAGCCCAGCCTGAGCCCAGCCAGCCCTGCAGCAGGCAGAGAGCTTGGGGAATGTCATCTCTAATGCCCTCAGCCCCAGGGGGCCTGGTCCTGCCATTTGGCAAAGAACCTTTGATGAAGTGACTCAGTGAACAGAAACCAAATCCTTAATTTCCAACAAAGCCATTTCAAAATCCTGCGTGCCAAGGCCTCAGAGAACAGCACGAGCCATTAGGAAGATATCAGACTTAATCTTGCATGCAGCAGGACTGTTTAAATGCCACAGAACAGGGGGTTTCAAACAGCTCTTTGCTAACTTTAATAACAGAGTTTACAACTGAAAAGCCAGAGCAGAAGGGGGAGGAATTTAGATCAGCACAATGTAAACCCAGATCAAAAATGAAAGGTCTTGACTCCCACTGTTCTCATGTCAAATCATATTTGTCAAAACAGAAATTAGTGCTGCAATCTTGTTTGGAATAAAAATTAGGATGCAGTTTCTATGAAACTCGATGAACTTGTGAAGTGCCAAGGCACAAGGGGCTTTGGTTGTCACTGGTTGTTTACCTTCACCTCCTGGGGGACAGGGGGGAAAACACGAGATCCCTTCCCCTGCTTCTGCTGCTCTGAAGGCTTCAATTAAAACCAGTGCCCTGTTACAGCAGGAGTCTGAAAAATTACCATCTCCAAGTGCTGCTTTTCCTGTTCTTTTTGCTCCTTTTTCTCCATGACAGGGCTTGGAGAGCAGCCTGAACTCCTGACATTTATCCCAAATGTGTGCGAGAAGCCTGGGAGCTGCCTGGGACCGCGTCACCACACAGCTCCTGCCTGGTGGCAAACTGTCCAATTCTGGGAGAAATCCACACAGAGACGTTTCACACAGCTCAGGATTATCTTGGCAACCAAGTAAACTGTGAAAATCACTGCAGCTCCTTGAAAAATCTGCCCTGCAGCCAAGATTTGCCAGTCGCTGTGCGGAGCGCTCCAGGTCAGGCACGAGCAGAGGCTGGGAGCCTGCAGCTCCTGAGCTGGGACCTGGGCTCAGGCCAGAGCTCCCTGGGCTGGGCTTTGGCATCTCCTGCCAGCCAAAAAAGCAGGAGGAATTTTCCTCAAAGCATGAAAAGAAAGAGGGTTTAAAGCAAGAGAACGTGATGGTTAGAGAAATAAGGATTAAATTATCCGCCACATCCGACCCGGTGTCTCTGCTCTTCCCAAGCACTTTGCAGCAGCCATCCATCCACCTCCCCCCTGGAATGGTGCAGGAACACTCCCCACCCATTTATTTCTTAACATTTCCTCCAGCACTCACACCTGACACCAGGGCTGGGCACTGGGAGATGAACTCCAGCTGCAGGAGGTGCTCTCCAGCGCAAAGTCCCACTGCCAGGATCAGATGTGGGATCCCCAGGGCTGGAACCACTGCTCCAGCTGACAGAAATCAAACAGAAAATCCAAATGGAGCTGGGAAATGGGTTTTCTTTGCAGGAAGAAAGAAAACTTCTCAGTTAAACCCACAATCATCTCATTACAGTCCTTCAGCTGCCTGTGAGTGGTACCTACTGCAGATGAGGGCAGAAACACCAGACCTGAGCTACAGCCCTGGCAGTGCCTTATTTATTGAGTTTTTTGTCTGGGAACCTGATGGCTGTAACACAGAGTAACTACATTCCCTTTATTTAAGGCAAACTAAACAAATTACATCTGAGCAACAAGGCAGCAGAAGTGAGAGATGGAGGGGACAAAGAAGTAGTCCAAGAATTAGAAAAGATCTATTTCTTTTTGTATCAGCACATTCTCTTGCAGAGTTAGGGGAAAAAAAAAAGTCCATTAGCTTTTGAGCAACCTCATTTTTCTTTGCTCTCCAAAAAAACCACTGCACCTACACTTCAGGGACCTCATCAAAAACCACTCCATGGCCAAGGTTATTTTCCCATCTTCCTCTCATTAATCTTCCTCACTCTCCTCTGCAGGTGCTGGTCAAAGGGTCACCCCCTGAGTGCTCTCCATGCCCCGATGGGCAGCAAAGGCCCTGCAGGGTCATGGCAGCCCAGACCCTGTCCCCATCCCTGTCCCTCGGCTGGGAGCTGCCATCCCTGGGGGTCTCGGGGTCACACCCAGTGCCAGGCCCCACCCCACACCCCAAAAACCACCCCCCATCAGCCCAAAGCACAGTTTCCCCCAGTTTCAGTCTCTGTTCTGGTCTCTTCCCCTTCACCCTGGCACATTCAGCATTCCAGGACGCTGGCCCCAACCTCCTCAGCCATCAACCCCTGGAGATGTGGATTTCCAGGCAGCTCCAGAGGAAATAGGGATCCACTGGAATTCCAAGCATTTATGAGCCACAGGACATCACTCACACCGTGCTGAGGTGACATCCCCCCTGAGCCTCACACCCAAACCAGCTCCAGCCCCACCCTGTGCAGGGTGGTACAGCCACACCTGCCCAGCTAAGGACAGCTCAGGGGCTGATCACTGCCTGAGAAGATGCTCAGGAACAGCAGAGCAACCAGTCCTGGAGGGATTGATCAATCAGTCCTGGGAGGGATTGATCAACCAGTCCTGGGAGGGATTGATCAACCAGTCCTGCACGAGGCTGGGAGGGAGCAGAGCCCCAAAAGCTCCTTCTGCCACCCCACCCTACAGCAAAGGAACTTGGAAGGCTGGCATGAGGGACATCACCCAAACATCTGGCTCACAGACAGCTCAGGCTGCTTTTTGCTGTCAGCAGGAGAGATCTTCCAGGCTCCTGGGAAGGGCTGAGGGGTGCCAGCTCCACCTCGGCACGGAGCAGCCTCAGCAGATGGGCTGCACAGGTAAAGCTGGCACCAGCCAGGCAGCTTCAAGTGCTGCCTTTTAGGCTGCTATGATCAAATTTAATAGAGAGCGTGTTCCAGCTGGGGGAGAAATGGCTTTTTTGGATTACAAACCACTCATGTTTTTCAAATATCAATTTCCCCTGGAGAATTAAGGCTATCCTTCAAGCTGGAGCAGCAGTGGCAGCTCTGCCCTGATCCAGTGATGGGTGGGAGACACAAAAGAGAGCTTGGGCTCATTTAGGGACGTGGCAAAGGAGGCAGAGTCTGGGGGGAACAGGCTGGCAATATCCTTACTAGGCACTGGGAAAAAGGAGAAGAAAGGTGTTCAGCACAAAAATGAATCACTTGTCACAGCACCAGCCCCTCAGATAAGTGACTTCCTTCAGAGGAACGGGAGAGCAGACACATGATAAGCACCTATTGCCAACTGATTCTTAAATGTTTAATACTTGGCAGCACTCCCCAGTTTAATCCTCTTTTCCCCAGTTCCTCCAACCATCTTTCAACATTTAGTGATCCTCCAACAAGCAGCTCTGCTTCATCCCTGCACGACTCCAACACCTCCTGGAGCTCAAATCAAACCGTTCCTGTTCCAAAGTGCCAGGGAGGAGGGGAGGCTTGCCTGAGGCTGGGAACACAATCCCTGATACAGCAGAGACACGGCAAATCCACTCTCCACGTGCCTCCCATCTGTCTCCAGTGACACACAGGCAGCTCCGTGGGCCAGGGAGAGCTCGGCAGGAAATTGGAAGTGATAATCGTTCAAATGCTCCTCTGGGAAAGAGCTTCCCTCCTGCTTTTGGGCAGCGGGGCTCAGATGCTGGCCAGCAGAGGTAATTACTTCTGACAAAGATGGGTCATTTGACAAGCCAGGAGCACTTCTGGGAGGAGCAGTTCAAGGAGGTTAAGCACGGGACAACAGCTGGGGCAAAGCACTGCTGGTGCCTCCCTGTTCTGGACGTTTGAAATTAATTTTGGAGCGGTTAAAGGTAATCTGATTATATTCAATTTATTGCTCCTCCACAGACCTCCTGGAGGACCTGCAGCATTTAATGTGAGGGGTCCCAAAGGCCCATTAAAGCAAACACACGCGTCCTACCTGCAACGATTATCCTGCTCTGCCAGAGCCACAGGTAGCAGTTAATGAGCAGAGGCTGCTAATTCACCTCAGAATTCAAAGGGGAGATGCCTCATTACAACAATCAGAAGAAGGTGCCCTTCTGCCTCTCAAACACATTTCCCACAAGCGGCAGATGTGTTATGACAGCACAGCCTGGAACTCCTGACAGTGATTTTCCCTCAGATCGGGATGGGCTCTGCAGAACAGGCGCCACGCTGGAGCTGAGGCTGTAAAACCTCTCCACTCATCCCTGCCGTGGTTTTATCCACAGCCCAGCCCAGCAAACATCACCTCCCAGAAATTACCTGGCCTTAACACCAGCCCAGGTGGGAGAGAATTCAGAGATGAAGAAACCAAACCACCCTTTGCCTCAAAATGAATGAACAGATTAATTGTGCTGCTCAGTCTGGTGCCCGGCCACCTGCTGAGGACTCACGAGCTGGGCTTGGAACCCTCATAATCATCCATGGAAGAGTCTGAACACATTTTCTCCGTGAATGCAGTGGGTCAGGAGAATGCAAATGGTCCATTACCACGAGCACAAACACATTCAGCCACAAAACTCCATCGCTTGGGACCATCTGTGCCTGTTCTTCCCTCTCTCCCATATTGTTAAAGTCACACCGACAAGACCCCAGCTGAAAGCCTCCAAATGCTCTCCAGTATGCTGCTTGACAGGATTAGATACCCAAATAATCTCAGCAAAGTGGGGAAATAGTCAGGAACAAGCGGGATGCATTCAGCGAGGCCGCTCTGCCCCGGGGAAGCACAACGAGCCATGAAGCAGAAGGAATAAACGGAGAGGCAGGAGCCACAGCCAGGCTGCAGCCCAGGAAAGGCAGCTCAGAGCAACCACTTCCAGCTCAGACCAACCACTACCAGCTCAGACCAACCATTTCCAGCTCAAATCAACCATTTCCAGCTCAGACCAACCATTTCCAGCTCAGACCAACCATTTCCAGCTCAAATCAACCATTTCCAGCTCAGACCAACCACTTCCAGCTCAAATCAGCAATTTCCAGCTCAGACCAACCACTTCCAGCTCAGACCAACCACTTCCAGCTCAAATCAGCAATTTCCAGCTCAAATCAAGGATTTCCAGCTCGAACCAATGTTTCCAGCTCAAATCAGAATTTCCAGCTCAGACCAACGATTTCCAGCTCCAATCAATGATTTCCAGCTCAAATCAATGATTTCCAGCTCAAATCAACGATTTCCAGCTGAAACCAAGACGCTGAAATGCTGGGAAAAGGAGCAAAGCCCACGCCAGGAGGAGCAATAATGTCTCACTCGAGGAAGGGCACAGAGCCTCCTTCCAGCAGCACTCGGAGATTCCAGAGGGCTCAGCAGGAGGAATGTGACCTGCAATTAAAGCTGGGCAGCTCTGAGGCCGCTCAGCCTCCAGGGGACAAGGCTGCAGGAAACCTGACAAGGTTTTTGAGATGCTGCAAAGAAGGAGAGGCTAAAAGCACTCAGCACATCCCCAGGGAAAGGCCAAGGAGTCACAGCCGAGCTCTGCAGGAGAGAGGGGTCAGGCACCAGGACCAGCTTGAAAGCACTGAGGCAGAACTGCCTGCCAGGACCTTCCAGCTTTTAGGGAAGCACTGAAAGACCCCCCTGGCTGCTGCTTCTGTGTCCTGCTGCTCCCTGGGACGAGTGGGAACTGCAGGTCTCCAAAAAGCCTCCTGAAGATGCCCTGGAGAGGCAGCAGAGTGATGCTGAGGGAAGGAAGAGCTCCATGAAACGCTTCCCGACGGCTCCATCCCCTGCAAACCTTCCCCAGAGCTCCCTTAGTGACAGAGAACATCGCAGCTACAATTTGGGATGTGCACACAAAAGTCAGGAAATTAAAAATGCTGGTTCCCACAGCAACCAGGATGGAGCCTGCCAAGAGAGAAGGAATGCTCTAGCCTAGGCAAAAGGTGTCAATTTTAATGCCTGAAGGTGACTTCCACTTCCAGCTGCCTGAAGGAGAAGTCCATGAAAGCTCTGCACTCCTGCCCAGGCAGACCTTGATCCTCAGGTTCCTGAATTCCCTCTCCTCCTGGCAGACACAGCCCAGGCTGGAGCTTGGGAATGGAGATGAACCGGAGCTGTAAACCCACCCTGCATGCTGGGATCCCCCACGTCAGAATCCAGAGTTTGTGTTTTCCCAGCCCCAGCTGAGTGAGGAAAGCACCCCAGAGCAATCCTGTGCTCAGAGGAAAGCACTGCGGAGAGAAACAGCAATAAACTTGGTGTTCTTAACCCTGTGTTTGTACCTGAGAGGTCAGTTCTGACAATACTGAAATGAGTAGGAAACAACCTCTGCCTTTACAACTTTCTCTTGAAACTCTCCATTTCCTCCACTGAACTTTTTCTTCCCTTTTTTTTTCCCCTTTTGGAGCTGCATATAAAGTGTGTGAGGGTGCAGAAGTGGTGCTGGGAATAAAACATCACAAGAAGGAGGAACAATTTGAGTCAGTCCAAAAAAAAAAAAAAAAAATCCTCACTGTGTTTCACACGGATGCCTCAAGCAAAGGCTGAGGGATTTCCTTGAACCTCCAGAAAAATCCTCTCTAGAGACAGGAACAATCCTGGGAGGCTAAAAGGAAGCACTTTGTGAAGGCATAAAGGTCTTGCAGTGACAAATGCCTGCCACAGCATTCCGAGCACACAGAGCCAGCCCCGAGCAGTGACAAATCTGAAAGCTGATGTCCTGTGGGAGGAAGTTAAACCCACTGATTAAGTGAGATAAGGGACTCCTCTCCCCCAAAAAGGCAGCAGAGATAAAAACAAAAATCAGAAACAAGCACCTGGAGAAATTACAGAGGAAGAAATTCAGTAGCAGGACCCATTTGATATATGATCTCCTGGAGGTGAATAGAAAAATGTCAAAATCTAACACTAATCCAGAAGAATATCCAATGAGATACATAATGAGGGTGGAAAGAAACCTCAGCAGCAGCACAAAATGATGTGATAAAGCAGTTAAGTTCTAAATGTGAAATCCAACACAGCAAAGCCAGTTTGGAACCTCCTTAATCTCTTCAGAAGTTTCAGGAGTAGAAAGCAAGAGAATTAAAACCAAAGTAAGTGTTTTGGGTTTTCTTTTGCTGTACAGTTTCTATTTCTTCTGAATAAACAAGGGAAAGCTAAAGCACAGAGGGATAAAGGGAAGAAACCCACAGGTCTCAAGCTATTTCCAACATTAAAAGGCATAGCTAAAAGTGTATTTTTAAAATATTCTCAACCTGCTCTGGATTTTATGGAGTTCCTGGTAGTGCAGGGGGGGCTGTGGCTGCAAACTCCTCCTGGAATAAAGCTGGAGCCAGAGAGGGTCAGGCTCTGCCCCCAGGGAACAGGGACAGGACAAGGAATGGCCTCAAGCTGTGCCAGGGGAGGTTTGGGTTGGATAGAGGGAAGATTTCTTCCCTGAATGGGTTATCAGGCATTGGAACTGCCTGCTCAGGGAAGTGCTGGAGTCACCAGCCCTGGAATGTGTGGATGTGGGTTAGTGGTGAACACAGGGCTGGGGCTGGGTCAGTGCTGGCATTTAAAGGTCCTTTCCAACCTTCATTCTGTGATTCTGGCAAGAATCTCACCAAGAATCTGACTGCAAGCAGTGGCCAGAGACACCTGGCCCTGGGCATGCCCCAAGCCACCTCCAGCCCAAGCAGGGCAGGCAGGAGCCCCAGGTGTGGCATTTACCTCCCTAGGGACTGCCAGACTGCTCTGGGTGGCAAGGGCCCTCAAAGCCCATCCCATCCCATCCCATCCCATCCCATCCCATCCCATCCCATCCCATTTATCCCATCCATCCCATCCCATCCCATCCCATCCCATCCCATCCCATCCCATCCCATCCCATCCCATCCCATCCCATCCCATCCCATCCCATCCCATTTATCCCATCCCATTTACCCCATCCCATCCACCCCACCCCAGCTCCCGGTGATTCCCAAGCTGTGCCCAGCTCCCCGGAGCGGGTGCTGGATGTTTGTTCAAACCAGCTGGAAGTGCCAAGCCTCCAACTCAGCTTTTGCTGCGGAGCTGCCACCAAAGCCTCCTAATCCAGAGCTGGATCTGCGAGCAGTCCAACTCCACCCACCCTCAGCTGGCTGCCTTTTAATCACACGCTCAATATCTCTGAAGATTAGGCAATTATTTCCGCATAATTAGTGTCCAGAATGAGGTGCAGGCAACATCCATAATGGGGTGCTTAAAGAAAATATTAAAAGGAAAGAAGGAAAAATCTTAAAGACGCGCTCACTGTGTTTTAAAATACACCCAGAGCCTGAAAAAAAGGATTAAAAAATAGCTGCAGCCTGATTGTTCCCCGTGTGCTGTGCCACGGGGCTGCTCACGTGTGGCTTCCTCCTCGTCTCTGCCTGTTCCTCTCTCGGCAGCCCACAGAGGCCCCACAGAACCCTCTCCGCTCCCAGCTCAACGCAATTTTCTCCCTTTTCCTGCTCCCATTTGCTGCTCTAATGGCTGTTTTTCTATCTCTTGTTTTGTTTCCTTCTCCCCCGTTCTGCTGCGCGAAGCACTTCTGCCAAATCCCACGGCACCCTCTGCTACTTCCAGGCCTCATTAAGCTCCATGCTCAGTCTGGGGTCAGTGGAAAGTTCAGGAAGCCGGGGAGGAAGCTGGGCTGATGGATGGGGCCGGGGAGATGAGGTGGGGCTCGCCCAGTTTGCTGCTGGGGTGTCCAGAGTGCCCGGCTGGGCTCTCCCATCCCAGCCTCTCCACCCCGCTTGCCTTCCTGCCCTCCTTTCTCTGCTGAGATGCAAATCCAGGATGAGCCCACTCTGCTCAAATGACATTTTCCAACAGTCACTGCCCAGCCCCAGAGCCAGGGTTTGATGCCAAGGTGGCCTCACTTGGAGGCCACTCTTGAGACATCGGGGGTTTTTTCTGGTTAAACTTTTAAAGTGAATATTTCAAGCTGAGAAGTCAGCGGAGCCACTGTAATCAGCTTAAACTCCTGTTGAGGGGGGTTTAGGGTCCAGCAGAGCCCTGATGTCTGAGCCACCACTGCCAGCAGGAGCCAAGGTGAGGGTGGAGTGGGGACAGAGCTCCTGAAGGATTCATTAGCTTGGGAGGGATCTCAAAACAGGGGAAAAAACCCCACAACAGGGATTAACGTCACTCCAAGACGCAGCCAGACTCCAGTGAGTTTGGGATTTGGAGGACATCCTGATCCCCTGCTTCCTGCTGCCAGGAAATAAGTTTGTTGCTGCAGATTTCACTGACATCAAAAGCCAAAGTCAACTCAAAATGCCCTCCTGAAAATTATCCATCTGGGGAACATTATACATGAAAAAGACAAAAAAGATGATGATGCCAGGGAGCAACAGAGTTCCAGCAACATCTTCATTACGAGGTACTTTTCTCTTTAAAGAGCCCATGGAGCCAAGCATCCAATGTCATGTGCAATAGGCAGCAGGCATCATTCAGCATGGAAATTAAGAGAGTGATTATTATTATTATTTTTTAATCATATAAAAGGACTCTCCAGGGTTTTGCAATTTTGTGATCACACAGAGAGACCCAGAGACAGAAGAGAAAAGGTGCAGTAAGTGATTGCACAATTGGAGGTTCCCATTTCTCTTCTGGTAGCTGGGATATTGCTGAATTAATATTTTCATTCAATTACCTCTGTTATATACTCACAGACCAACTCCTGTTGGTGCTGAGCTGGGTGTGTTTGCTGCCTGCTGAATCCTGGATAAGGAAGCAGCTCTTTGGGAAATGTGTGGCTCAGCTGGCCAGACTGGGGGCACTAACCCTGGCACGTGGAGATTTTGGGGTCCAGCACCTGAGCTGGCAGCCCCAGAGCTGTTAAAAACTGCTGTCACAGGAGCTTGGGGGTGTTAAATCCACTGGGGATTCCTGGGATTTCCAGTGGGATTGCTGGAATCTCCATCCAGATCTGAGCCTGGCAGGTCACAGTGCCACAGGGCGGTGACAAAGTCTGGTGGGATTTGCCAGGCAGAACAACCTGAAGGTTCTGGACCTCAGGACAATCAGCTGGGTCCTTTCCAGAGGCCTCTCTGGATATACTCCTGCGGTCACTGCTTTTCTTTCCCAGCCTTTTCATCCCCTTTTTTTAACCTCAGAGCCAAACCAGCCCCATTTCCAGGCAGCTGAGGCCAGTGACCTCCTGTCCTCAAAGCAAACAGCTCAGGCCAGAGTCTGAGCCCAGCACACAAACACAGCCACGGATTTCCAGGAACTCCTCCAGCCTGGGCCCTGTCACCAGGCAATGGAACGTGGAGCAACACGAGAGCCCTGCCGCAGGATGAGGTGCAAACACCTGCTGTCCTTTGGCAGAGCTGTGCCACCCCTCCTGCTGGCCTGGCACTGTCCTGGCTGTGACAGTTGTCACTTGGGCTGCCATCAGCTGAAGCTCCACAGCCTCACTGTGCTGCAGAAATTCAGCATATGCTGAGAGGAGCAATGGCTGCCACGAGGCAACTCATGATATCAGGCATGATATCGAGTGGGGAAAGAGGCAAAAAAAGGGGAGAAACCTGGTTAAGGCTTGCTATTTTTAAACTAAAATTAATAAACCAACGTGCATTTAGGTGGTGAGAAACGCCTAACAGCACAGCAGGGTTCCATATTTACTTGCTGTCACTGATTTCAGAGCAAATTGGCTCGGGGTACAAGTCAAAGAAAGATTCTTCTGCTGCCAGCACTGCACACTTCAAGAGATATCTGAAAATCAGGCTTCTCACCTTATCATTGTTAAAAGACTGTGCAATCAAAATGTAACTGACAATTCAGCTGATGCACGAGCAGAACGAGATGCCAGCTCACTCTCCCGTAGCTACAGAAGCTCTGTAAAGCTATCAGGATTTTAAAAACATTTTGTCAGAAAAATAAGTGGCTCTGACAGAGCTGGGGAGCGGGCAGAATAATAATCCAGTGCTCTGGAGCTCAGGGTGACAGGTGCATTTCAGGGGCTGTGAGACACAGAGCCGTGGCCTCTCCAGCAGCCCTGCTCCCAGGGAGCCACCGTCTGCAAACAGCACTGAACTGAATCCCTCCAGCACCCAAGGCAGCAGTGCTGAGGGGGTTGAGAGGGGTTAAAATAACTGCATCGGCACTGGGAGCAGAATTTGTACCTGCAGATCCCCAGTGTCATCCTCAGCCTCAAGCTCAGCCGTGCCATTTTCCTTAAATGTTCCTAAACCAGCTCGTTTGGGGCCAGGCTTGATCAGTGCCTGGCATGCTGCAGCTCTTCCTTGAGAAATCCTGCAGATGACCCTGGGCAGCCTTTAGGAGCATCTGGAACCTCCTGATGAGGGGTTTGCTCCAGCAGAGATCATCCCCCACCCTCATGGGGCACTGTGCCCACTCCCGTGGCACCATTCCCAGGGAAATCATCCCAAATCCGAAAGCCCACGCCGTGCTCACCCCACTGGAGGGCATGGGCTGGGCAGTTCAGCCTGGCACTTCTGATCACAAGCATCACTGATGAATAATTAATGCTGATGAAAGGAGCACAGCTTGTGGGTTTAAGGAAAGGGCTCTCAAGCTGCAGTGATTGTAAATGACAGCAATCACAGGAGTTCTGTGCAAATAAACTCTGGCCAGAAACGTGGGAGAGGCTTGATGAGAGAAACGGGAGCTGGAGAACACCGAGCTCCAGCAGGAACGTGGGACCAGTCTCCAGATCACAGTCCAGGAGAGGGGGAATGCTGGAAACACCTGGGAAGTGCCAAGGCTGGATCTCTGCAGAGATTGACTGGGCTGGGGATCCAAGTTTTCCTACCTGGACAGAAGGTGGGGAGGGATGCTCTCTCCTGGCTGTCAGGAGAAGCAGGACACCCTGCAGGAGCAGAATTCAGAGCTCATTGTGATTTCTACTTGGACTAGAGGGAATATTTGATCCAGAGCAGCTCCCCCCAGGCTGAGGCTGCCAAACTGGAGGCTCCAAGTGAGCAGCAGCACATCCACAACAGCAAAATGTATCACCCTTCAGGAACTTGATTGCTTCCCATGCACAAACACACTCAAAAATAGCCCCGAAGAGGTTCCTCCCCTCCCACATGGAAGCAGCTGCAGAAAAATCTCAGCTTAATATTGACATTTCCAGCCTGGAGAGCACCCAGTTTGCCTCCTTTCCAGCTGGAGTTTGGGATAAAAAGCCACTTGATGTGACAGGAGGGGGAATGGGCAGCAATGCAGGGCCACAGTGCCCTGTCCTCGTTTCCCAGGGTCTCTGGAGGCCAGAGGGACAGAGGGCTGCACCAAGGGATTGCCTGCTGCTGCCCTCCTTTAGAGGCACAGTCAGGAGCAGGAAAAGCCCATTAAAAGGCTGAAATGTACCGTGTAGCTGCTTTTCTGCAATTGTCTGCAAATCCTCGTGCTCCAAAGCATTTTTCTTGAGAGTGCTCACAGGCACACTGCAAACAAGCATAAGTACTGTCAATTGTCTTAGCATGATAAATGCATTTTAAAGCTTTCAATATTTTTGTCTGTTTACTGGCACACTCCTTGAGGAATTTTGACAAGCTTGCCAGAGTGGAAGAGCTGCAAACGCTTCAGCTTGCTCTGAACTCCACGCAGATTCTCCAGAAAAGAACCTGGCTGCTGCTGGAGGGGGTTGAAAGAGCAAAGCAAAGGCCAAGCCCACCCAAATCAGTGCTCGGGGCAGAGAGGGACAGTGGCTGCTCACAGCCAGCCTGTGACAATCCCAAACCCCTTCCCTGAGCCTCCACAAGGCTTAATGGGGCTTCCTTGCAGCCCAGCCCTGCACAGCCAGCTGTGAGTCAGATGTGGCCTCCCCACCCCCACAGCACAGAACCTGTCCCTAATATCCCATCTGAGCCTGCCCTCTGTCCCTCTGAAGCCACTCCTGTCACTCCAGACCCTCATCAATGGTCTCTCCATCTTTCTCGTCCTCCCTTCAGCTCCTGGAAGGCCATAATCAGGTCCCCCCAAGCCTTCTCTTCTGTCAGAGACACCTGATGCCATTTCCACCTTCACAGTTCCCTTCTCCACCCCTCAGCCCCCGAAGCTGAGCAGGATTAGGGCTGGGGTCCACACAAAGCAGATCTCCACAGGCTGAAAGCTCCCCCCAGGTCCTGGAGCTGATGTGGAGAAGGACCTGGGCACCTACAGAGTGCAAAACAGGATGGGAGTGTTCTCCAGAGCCTCAGTGCCACCCTCTGCACGGAGGCAATCAGCTCAGGGGTGACCTGCCCAGGGAGGAACTGGAGCCCCGAGCTGGGGGAGAACTCCAGGAGATAACCTCTGCACACAGGTCCCTCAGAAAGGAGCCCAGAGCCCTCTGCACAGCAGGAATTGCCCCGGGATGGGAAGGGAAAGAAGGGCTCTCATGGCACAGGCAGGGGCTCAGGGAGCAGGGCAGGGAAATGCTCCAAATGCAGAGCAGCAAAAAGACAATTTATATCCCCAAAAAACACCCCAAACCCACAACAAATATCCCACCAGAATGAGCAGGGGAATAGCACTGAAAGTGACTCACATAAAAAAGGGTAATCTGCTAAAGAGTAAAATTATACAAGCCAGTTAGCACAGAGTATAAAGAGCTTTTAATATTGATTCACTCAATATTTCATGGAATTCACATCTTGCTCAACAGTGGAGAAACGAGAGAGAAAATGCTCAATTTGGTCAGGTCCTGAAGCCTACAAGCCCAGACAAATAGCAGCATTGTCAGCTCTGGGCTGGCTCCATGTTTTAATAAAGACATTTCATTTCAGCACTGCTCCCGAGCACGCCTGGTGCTGGCTGTGCACTCAGAGGTGCCCCAGGCTGGCACTGGGAGCTGCCTGAAGGGATGAGGTTCCAGCCTGGATTTAAAGCCTTGCTTCTCACCCACAGCGACAGGGACGAGCTCAAAGCTGTGACAGACACCTCCCTGCCCTGGACAAGTGACTTCCAAAGCTCAGGAGAAGTGGAAGTGCAGCCAGCTGAGCTCACTCACCGAACATGTTCCCGATGTGGCCGTTCTTGGTCAGCGGGCGCAGCTCGTTCTTCCCCAGGGCATACTGCTTGTAGTTATCCCAGGCAAACTTCATCATCTGCGAGGGGAAAAGCAGTGGAAACAGTCAGCAGAAGGGAGGATTTCCAAACCTGAGCTCTGGGAATCCACGGCAGTTTCCCGCTCGCTGCTAAACCCATGGTTAATGATAAAATCTTAATTCCCACTGAACACGAGGAGTGGGGCTGCATCCAGAGGGTGGGTAAGTCCCCAGCTCATCATTTCTGGGGAAGGACCTGGCACATCTCCCACCAAAACCCCACGGCCCTGCACACCATGTGGGATGTGTAGAAAGCTGTCTCCATCTCTGAATTTCCAGCCCGTTTCAGAGAGCAGCAGTATTTCAGAATGCTTGTTAAAACAGGCTAAGAATGTAAGACCACAGCTGCTCTGTGCCTGAGTACAGGGAGGAACTGACCTTAGGGACTGCACAGAGGTTTTCACTCTGTTAATTGACAGAAGGCATTCACAAAGACCAAATCCACGACATTTTGTTACCTTCTGTCAGAACTCCACAGTGCTTTCTTCAGAGAGCTCTGCACAGGGGCTGGGTGATTTCTGAGCAAGCCCTTCCAACTCAAACAATTCCTTTTGGGATGTTTGAGCTGTCCTGCCCGGGCCCAGCACCCTGACCTTCCCCTGAGGGCTGCGGGGCAGTGCTTGTGCAAGTTCCAACACACACACACACATCCCAGCGCAGCTTTTTGTGTCCTCCTGCCCCTCTGGGAGGACAAATTAAACATGCAAGTGTCCTTTCTTCACCTGGGAGAGACTGGGACTTGTCAGCTTCCAAGGAGTGCCTTAAATAAAGCTGCCTTTCCTAACCCCAGCCTGGCTCTGAGCAGCTCCAGCCCCAGCACTGCACTGACCTGAACATCCTTTGATTCAATCCCTGGCAAAAAAAAGATAACAAAGGGGAAGAAGGGGCTTCAGAGAATCAGCCATGTCCTCCAACAAAGATAAGAGAAGTCTGAAACGCTTCCCCCAGACCAGACTTTTGAGGGAAAATGGCAGTTTAACCGAAATCCTCCCTCCACAGAGCACTCCTGCCTCGTGTCTGCAGCAGCACTGGCCGCTCTGGGTCAGGATCAGAGCCAGCAGGTTCCCTTGGTCTGAAACCCCTCCTGTCATCTCAGCTCTCACTCTTCCCTCCAGCTGTGTGCTCACAAACCCCACATCACAAGCCCCTGGCAGTATCCTCCTTAATTAGCAAAAGGCCACAGCCCCAGATTCCCCCCTCCTTTTCAAACATCAAGCTTCCAAAGTAAAGTTTCCTGGAGCAGTTCAGATGGAGGAGGATAAACATTTGCTGAACTGATTGCTAACACTCAGGCTCCAACACCACCAGGAGATGGAATGCTGGACAAACAAATAAAGGCAATTTGGGGTTTAAAAACTCAGTGTGGGATGAATTAGTCAGTGGAGAGCTCTGCTGAAGAAACTAAATAATGACCCAGGCAGGGGGAAGAACCCCTCCACAAAATGCACTCAAACATGTCCCAGGCATATGACTCGGGGTATTCACTTTACTTTTGCCAAATCTCTTTTTTGATTTTTTTTTTTTCCAGTGGCAGCAGGCTCTAAATGGGAAGCTCTCATTCCCCATGAACATTACAGGGTGAATCTCTGAGGAGCTCTGGCCTCTCTCTGGGCAATGCAGAGCCATTCTGTGTGTCAGAGCTTGCTGCTGAAGCTGGCAGCAGGAAGGATGGTGTTTGTCAAGGCAGCATTCCCACAGCAGGGCTCCTGCACTGAAAGGAAACAGCCAGGCACCTCCTGGGCTCCTCTCAACCAGAGCTGAGGAAGGGGGACCCACCCTGCTGGCACACAGGGAGCCTGGACACGCAGAGGATGTGGAAATGATTCTGCTCTGTTCCCTGAAACTCCTAACGCTGTCATTCTGAGTCAGCCTCATTTCAGCTGAGTATGAAATTTTCAGTTATTTCCTTCCCTCCACTGCAGAAGGTGCAGGGTGACCCCAGCTGTGCTGGCACAGCTCCCTGGCACCAGAGCCTGCAGACACCCCCATGAGGGCATGAAAACCACCCAGGCTTCCCTTCAGCCTCATCTCCCACAGGGAAAATCTCCTCTTTTCCTGAGGGACAGCCCGAGGCTCCCCAAAGAGCCCCACTTCCCCCAGGGCTCCGAGTGCTGATGGAGCCAACACGTGCATCCCTCACCTGCCTTTGTCACACTGCTGTCAGCAGTTCCCCAGCACAAATTTCTGTCCCCAACTCTGTCCAGCCCTGAGCTGACCATCAGGGGATGGCGGTGCTGCCTCCTGGAGCTGCCAGGCTCCCTTTAGGGGAAGCACACCGTGCTGCCTGCCCTTACACCCTGCACATTTGGGAGGCAGGATGCAGAGTGTGGCAGCTTTTCATCTCCCAGCATCCCAGAGCTTGCCTCTCTCCACCAACAGCTCCAAAAAGCAGCAACTGGAAAAGGGGAAGAGCCAAAAAAGCATCTGCACCACCCTGCCCCTTCTGGCTCGCTGCAGCTGCCTCTCCAGCCCAAATTTAGCACCTCAGCTTCCAAAGCACTGGAGGGATGCAGCAAGGTCCTGAAAGTGGGGGCTCCACACTCACAGCAGCTTCCTCTGAGCAGAGATTCCAAATTCCAGGCTGGGAGGGAAGGGATGGAGGTGCAGGAGGGAAGGGAATGCGTGTGGTGAGCCTGCTCCAGGCTCATTTCTGATGAGCCACCAGAATTAGAAGTGAATATTTTATGAATTCTGGTCCTGACACATTACAATACATCAGTGTTAACATTGTGCCATTTTGCATTTGAAAAATGGCACCGGAACCACAAAAATTATGGAAATAGATCCATAATTTCAGATTTTGTTCTCACCAGTGAGCCATCTGCCACCTAACAGACAATTATCTATTTGGGCCTGGTGTTCTAAGCACTCTGGGTCTCAGCTGATTTATAGCAGAGACTTCCAAATTTATAACTTAATTTGTCAGATTGCTCTTTCTTTCCTTTCACCTGTAAGTCACTTGTTACTTTGGAGAGTTTCAGCTGCCCAGCCAGACATGTCTGCATTAAACTCAACTAGGAATGACAAAACTGACCTCTGGAAACCATTCAGATCCCTATCTTTTCCTGTGCTTGGCTCCATCCAAACCCAGAAAGGACCTGGCTTTCAAGCCCACCTGTGTTTCACAGAGGCAGCAGCAGAACAAAAAGCATTTGGAGGATGCTGTGCTCCAGGCAATGAGGAAATGGGTCTCGGGATGAAAACTTGACCAAGAAAGTGTTTTCACTTTGAAGAGATGTGCGAATCTTTAGCACATTTAATAACTCAACCACTCCAAATCTCTGGGTTTATGGACTTGCAGAAAGCAGAGGGATGAGAGGGGAAAAGAAGAAGAAAAAGCAACCCCACCATCACTTGCCCTCCTTTTGTTAACAGGGAAGGTTTCCAAAGGCAGAGCATTCCCAAACAGCTATTTGATTAGTTTTATCCATCTAGAGTGGGTAATTAGTAAATGCTTAAAAGATGAACTCTAAATACAGAAACCAATCAGCCCCTCTCAAGCACTTCCAAGGAACATTGCACTAAGCCATTATCTTCACAAGATAACCACTTCCGTGGCTCTTTAGCCTCCTTCCTTCAACTTCCCTTCAAACACTGCCCTACAAAACATCAAAGAAATTTCCAGTTTGAGATAAAAAAAAAGAAAAAGGAGGGCACGGGGGTGAGTGTAATTTTAATATTTCTTTCCCCATTGTATTCCTAACTTGTTTTTTCCCCACCTCTCTTCCTTTTCCTGCAGCTGGAAGCAGATTATTTGTGCTGACAGTTTCCAAAGTAGGACCAGTGCTACTTTTAACCCACCTTTAACCTCCTTGCCCTGCAGTAGCTCTGTGCCACTTTGGGTCTTTAAGCTGCAATAATGCCATTTATTTCCCCCTCCTGTGTAAAACATAATTTGCCAGATGAGAAGAAAGAAAGGAAAAGAAGAACTGTCAGTCTTGTAGGAAGAAGTCTGCTGAACACACTGGGATAACTCATTTCTGTTTGGAATAATGGATGCATTTTCCCTTATCAGACTTGCATAAACCTGTATAATTCAGGATCTGCAGAAAAGGTAATGAAACAGCATCATGTTTATTTTGTGTTGCTGCCTTTAGTATTATCACATGGAGATATAAATACCCAGGCAAACAGCAGGGCAGAATGCTATAAAAAGGCTGGAATTCATTTGAAAGCATTTAATAGAAAGCTGAGCAACTTCTCAGGTTACTTCTCTGGGCCTGTGTCCTCGGTAATGCTTTTATGTAACAGCAAAATGATAACAAAAAGGCTGTGAGCTCACTCCAGTGCAGGGAGATGTTCCATTTAGGCAGACACTGATATCCAGAGCCTCCCTCTGGCTGCCTCTAAAAGCCTGGAAGTGCAGAGCAGGAGGAGCTGCAGCTCCAGGGACGTTACCAAGCAACTCCCGCAGACGGACACCAACATTGATAATCCATCCTAAAGTAATTATGCTTTATAATTAAAGATTACAGGAAATCCAATAGATCCCAACAGGAACTCCAGCGGTTTAGAGGCACGCTGGCTCACCTGCCTGTTTTCCAGCAGCCATGTTCTCTCCTGCTGGAATGGAGCACTCAGGAACTGCAGAGATTCCCATTCCATGGGCCCTCAAACGCTGCCAGCACCTTGGGATGTGGTAAACCAACATCCCCTCTCTCCTCCCGCTTCAAATCAAACTCATCCTTTTAACTGATGGCACAGGGGTAAAGCCTGAGCCTGTCACTCCAAAGGAAAGCCAGGAGAAAACCAGGAGCCAGGAAAGCCAACTCCAGCTCCAGCTCTCTCCTCTCCACCGGTGACTGACACATCCTCTGGGCAGCTTCCACTGCTCCTCAGCTCCTCCAGCTAAAACACACTCAGCCCTTTCCTCCCTGAGCCTGGGCAGGTGGAAATACCCAGAGGGCACTGGATACAGAAATCTCCAGAGGGAACTGGGCACAGCAATGTCCAGAGGGAATGGGGCACAACAAAGTCCAGAGTCAACGGGGCGCTGTGAGCCTGAGCACACTTGGTCCACCAGGGTGCCCAGAGCAGCTGTGGCTGCCCCTGCATCCCTGGAAATGCCCAAGGCCAGGTGGGACAGGGCTTGGGGCAGCCTGGGATAGAGGAAGGTGTCCCTGGAGCACTGGGATTTCACCCTTTCCAGGCTGACTGGCCCCCCAGACAGCACAGGGCTGGCTCCTGTCACCAAGCAGCTCCCTGAAAAGCAGATTTCTCCAAACACGCCCTTTGGAATGGCCCCCAAAGCTCAGGAAAGTCTCACCTTTCTGACACCTGCCACTGTTCTGCTCAGGTTCTCCTTAAACACGAGCTAAAGGCTCATTTTCCACACCTAAAGCAGCAGCCTGGGCACAGAACTCCTCCCTGGGGCTCCACTCTTCCTGGAGGATTCTCACCCAAAATTTCCATCGCTGTCAGCTCCTGCCTGCAAACACATCAGCTGAGAGTTCAGAGGGAGATGGCAGACGGAGGAATTGCTTGCTACAGGCAGCTTTATCTGGAAGTAAATGTAAGGGAGCAATTCCAGCAACAGGTGAGTGGGGCTTTGCTTCAATTTCTTTCTGGCAAACTCCTCAAAGCTGCATGGGTGGATTTTTCTGCCATCAGCTGCTACCACAGCTCACCCTCTCTTGCACAACAGCCAAAGACATTGCTCAGAAAGCTGATCTCCATCACTGGAACAATGGGGGAATTCTTTAGGAAGTCAGAAATCAATTTCCAGAGAGTCACAATATGAAAAAAATAAGTTTTAAGCTCTCCTTGCTGTTCCCAACAGCCAGGTCACTGTGAGTTCTCCAGCACAGACCTGCAGAGCCAAGCACTCCCTGCCCACCACAGCCAGGGAAAAGCAGGACTAGAGGCACTGGGAGGACAGAAAAAAGCCCAGCACAGAGCAGCCCAAGGTTGTCAGTGTTAGCGGCAAGGACAGAAATAGAACTCAAGAGTCTCCCTGACTCAGTCCCTGCTAGGAAAGCTGAATGGGAGAAAACAGCTCAAACCACAATTAAACTAACACCTAATTAAATTCCTAATGCAACTAGATTTAACCGTGTCAAGAGGAGAAAAAAATAAAACCCTTCTAGGGCTATCTGAGGCACTAAACCCCAGCTGGATCCAGCTGCATCTAAATCAGGAAACATGTCAGCAAGAGCAGTTGATTTTGCAGTTAGCTCTGTAATGAGATGCTGGCCTGGAAGAGGCTGACAATGGTTTTGAGAACAAATTTGCAAGTCTAGACCAAAGCACGGGGTGATTTAGTGGAGAGATGAGGGAAACTGCAGCCTCCTCTTCCCTCCGGAATCAAAGCTTGGCGAAAATTCTGATGGCAACAAACAGGATTTGTGTTCCTGGCCACCCTGACACCTCAGCTTTGTGTCCCTGAGAGCCCCTAGAGCTGATCAGACTCGGGATATTCCAGAGCACGGCCAGGCTGGCACTGCACAGCCACCCCAGCAATGAACACAATAAATATTCCTGTCCTGAGCTTGTCACCACTCAGGCACTGCTGTCACTGGGTGTAGGAAGACGGCAGCAAGAGGCAATCCCTGAGATCCAGCTTGCACCTGGCCAGGGGAGCTGACCCTGGTAAATCTGAGGGTCAAACACAATTGCTGAGCTGCTGCCAGGCTGCAGGCACACAGGACAGCAGGAGGACCAGAAAGCCACCAGCACCCACTGTGTGACAGTGCTATTTGCATTTTTTCAAGTCCATTTCACTCCAGGCTGGACAGTCTGGCTTGCCTTAGCGACTGCTATTGCATTCCAGCACACTTGAAGGAAAGAACGTGGGGAAAATGAGTTCCCTAGCAATGATGCTCCTTCAAATGTCACCTCCGAGTCCCCTCCTGGGTTTTGAGCCTGCAGCACAAACCACACAGGAAATTCCCTGAGCTCCTAAGATTTTGGGCACTGTCTCATTCCTGCAGGCTGCCTTGAGGGCTCTTCCATTTCAGCTGCTTCCCTTCAAGCATGTCCAGCACACGGGCTCCGTAAATCCCTAATTACACACAGACTACAAATTCTCCTTGAAAGAGCCCAGCAGTCCAGGTGAGCATGAGCAACAGCTGAGCAGCCAGGCAGAATCCATCAGCTCCTCTCCAGAATCCCCCCACGCTGAAGGGGAAGGCGGATGGAAACACAAACACCAAGCAGGATTGTTTTTACAGACCTGCATTATGCCAAGGGAAGGTTTTTTTCCTTTCCCCTACGGATACCATCTGCACAGAATTCTCATTTCTGGAGAGCCACAGCCCAAGGGGATGCTCAGAAGGAGCTGTAGCCATAAGTAACCCAAAATGCTGCAAGGAGAAGGAAGAAAAGGAAAAGGTGTGGAAATATTTTGCTTTTATTTTTCAAGGAAATAAAGAAAGAAAAACCAAGCCTTTAGAACGTATTGGGCCTGTCTGTTTGACAGCCTGTAGGACAAATGTCAAACAGATCAATAATGAAAAGAAACAAAACGAGAGGAGAGAGGAGAGAGGAGAGGAGGCTTTGTGCTCCCGAGCCCTGGATGGGGGAGCATGGCAGGAATCCTCAGCGGGCTGGGCAGAGCAAGCAGGCTCCAGAGCATCTGTGAGCACATCTGCCAGGGAGCCATCCCACGCCTCCCTGCCCAGAGCAGGAGCTCCCTGCCCATCCTGGGGGGATGGAGATCGGGATGGGGGCACCAGACCTTCTGGGGGGCTCCCAGCCCAGCAGCCCAGGCTGCACAGCCAGGAGCTCCCTTCAGCCAAGGGAAGGTTCCCAAAGCATTCTCAGAGACAGAAAGGGAGGATCAGCCCCACACCCAGCACAGAAGGACACAAAAGGAGCAGCCCCGTGCCAGGCTCCCCCAGAGGCTCGGCTCCCTCTCCCTCTCCCCATTTCAGCCTCACTCCCCTCTGCAGGCCCAGCAGCTGAGCTGCCTCTCCCCAGCGCCCACAAGGTGTGAATTGCTTCTGACACATGGATGGCTCAGGGGCCCAAAACACAGCAGAAGCAGATGGGAGAACTGAAGGAAAGGGAGAAGGGAAGGAAAAATGTAAATACAGGCCGAGAGTCATCCTGCATCACTCCTGTTCTGCACTGTGAGAACGGGTTTAGGGAGCAGGAGGAACATCTGTTTGGAAACTGGCTTTGTCTCAGTCCAAATGCTGGAACAGAAGAAAGAAGGAGGCTGAGGACTGCCAGCACACCTTGTGCTTCATCTCACACTTGGATGGCTTAGCAGGAGAGATCTGGGAGGATGAGTTTAGTTTAATGATTTCTTGCTGGTTCACCTGCTCCCCATCTGTCTTTGTAGTCCTTGCTCAGAGGGACAGATTGGAGCACTGCTGTCCTCTCCCTTTTCCAGAGTTCCTCGTGATTGGAACTTCTGAAGAGAGGAACGGAGCAATTCTCAAGTATTAAGTAGTCAGCTAAGATTAGTCCAATAATTTATCACAGGTAATAGCTAATAACAGACACGAGAAACTCACTCAGAGCCTTCCTAGAGCCACGTGGCAGAGCTGTCACCTTACAAAAGTGGTGCAAGAAATTCTTGGACCACAGTAGCAAATTTATTAGCCAGAGGCTGATAAACCCTTCCAAGAGTGCCAGAGCCCACAATAAATCATTACAAACCAGGTTACAAACACCGGGTCCCGGATGAAAATGAGGTTGGTGGGTGGATGTGAGAACAGTGTTAGGATTCAGCTGGCACGATGGAGGGACCTGGCTCTCCCTGGGCCTGACCTCCCATCCCCAGAGGGATCAAGGCTGGCCCTGGCACTGCTCCAGCACTGCCATCACACGGCAGTGACTAATGGGCTGCTGACAGAATAAAGCAGGGAATGGCAGCGTCGGGGATCCGCGTAATAAACTACAGAAAACGGCCATAAAGGTTGATCAGAATTACAGGCAGGAGGCAGCTCCTTGCTCACAGACTCCAGTCAGTGTGCAAGTGGCACCCACAGAATGCTCAGGCCTAAGGAACAAGCCTGCACTCACCAAATCCCACCCTGGCACTCAACTCACAACTTGATTTAAGCCTTTGAAAGCCAGAAATGGAAGAACCAAGAGAAGAGAGCTGCCTGTGGCTTCGTCCTATGCCAGCCAGGGCTGAAATCAACCTTTGAATTATTTTGCAGCCACCAGTGAGGGTGGGCAGAGCCACAGCCAGCAGCAACGGTGTTCTTGTTTGGGCTCAGCAGCACAAACCTCTGAGAGATAAAATAATCAAACCCAGCCATGGTGGTTCAGCAATCCTGACAGGGTCTTGGTGCTGCAGAAAGGCCTTCAGGAAAGCCAAAACAGCACCAGGAATCAGCCAAGGGTTTGTTTGGGTTCATCAGCACTGCATTCCAACATAGATAGGCGTCCTTCCTAGAAAACTCCACAGAAAACTGAAGCTCATGTGGAAGGAGGGCCAGAAACACCCCTTCTCCACTGGAAGCATTTTATTTGTATTTTATCCTGCTGGCTAACCCAGGCAGCAGGAGGGTTTCGGGATGGATGAAACACGATTATTTTATAATTATCCTTTGTTACTTCTCAAAGTACACGGTTCTGCACTTCCCTCCCTGCCCAGGGAAATCATGTTAACACAATTAGAGCAAGAGCCCTGCTTTAAACACGGCTGCTGGACGTTGCTAACACGGCTCCAATTCTCAGCACAGACAGTCTGCAGAGCCATCCTGCTCCATAAATCAGCAGGAGCTCCGTCACCGAGTCCCTCTGAAGGGAAGGGACACTCTCTAGGAGGAACACTCACTGTATATCATCATCCTGTGCTAGCGCTGCTGGCACGAGATGCTGCAGGATTGCTCCATCTCTTGCATTTAATATTCTTTGCAGCCTTATTCCTGCAATATCTAAGAGAGGAAATCTAACAGCAGCTCTAGGGCCACGCAAGGCAAGTATTGGAGGCCAGATTAGAACTAATGAGCTCCTGGCTCCCACTCAATCCCAGCCTTTAGAACAATTAGCTCAAATAAACCCAGGAACCGTTTTCTGCTCCGCTGTCGCCTGCCCGTCCTCCCCGGTCCCTCCTGAGCTGGAAAATTGGCTTTGACAGAGGGGAGAGGTCACAGAGACAGCAAAGTTCAGTGCCAGCTGCCAGCAGGGGAGACCCCCAGGGTGCCCCACGGAGGGGGCAGTGCAGGGCTCCTGCTGCCCCACCGAGGAACAGGCACCGGGGTCAGGATGGGGGCCTGTGGCTCACGCAGGGGACACAGAGGGACACAAGGATGGGAAGCCCCACGCTGTCTGATGGCTCTGAGGAGGTTCCAGCACGTAGGGCTCCCGTTCCTAGAAAGCTGCACTGTGTTACCTTCCAGCCCAGGGAAGAAGCCTCAGGAACGCAATTCCCCTTTCCAAAGCCACTGGAGATCCCTCCTTGGACTCCGCACTCACTCCCACAGGGGACTCTGCAGTGTCAGCAGCAGGAGAGGCAGGAGGGAAGCACAGCAGTCACTTCAGTTTAGTGCAGCCTCGTGCTTTACTCACGCTCCAGTGTCCTCCTGGAGTGCCCAGGAGGAACAGCTCTGCTGCTCATTTTCCTGCTGGATTAGGGATTTACCAGCGTGTCCCCATGGATCTGCCCTCAGGAACAGAACACCAAGTGTCCTGCTTTAATTACCAGAGGGTGCTCTGCCCCGTTAGCCAGGGTACAAACGAGCACCATCCTGTCCCAGGAAGAGGGGGTGTTCATTATCCAGTGCTCCAGCACAGCTCCCAGCGTGCCCTGTCTCCTGCCATGCTCTGGGTGCATGGTGCACAAAGCCCTCACATTATGTGCAGCTCACAGACACCACTGCCCACGACAGCTCCTCTGGAGCCCTTCCAAAATGTGGTGTCAGATGATGAACTCAAGCGCCAGGGGACCCAGAGTAAAGACAGCAATCATGGCAGCGTGTGCTCCTCACGCCAAATCCACTCACAGCATCCACTGAAAAGCATTTTTCTGGGGAATGTAAATGTCGCCTCTTCCTTAAGTTTAAAAATCAGAATGCTCCCACCACCAAGATCTCCTCTTGCCACCACTGGAGTGAATTTTCCTTCCTGCCTTCTCCTTCTGACAGCTCCATGTCAGTTTTATATTCAGGTCAGTCTCTCATTTAGTGCTAAGGTACATTTCCCTTTCTCCCTCTCAGCTGCCCCATCTAAAATCTGAATTGTTTTCAATACTGGAGAACGTATTCAAAAACGTGAAAATGACAAACAATCTGTACAATAACAGAATCCCAGAGTAAACCAAACATGATGGATTAGCCTCATCTGGCGAAGCCTTGCGCACAGAACCAAAGGAAAGAACGCTTCGCACGGAAATCTTCCTCCCATTAAGGGGCAGATTTAATCATTGATTAAAAGTTAATCATGAGTCCATAAAAATTTTGGCTGGGAAGATGGAATCTTAATGCAGGTGACTGCTTTTCAGTAAATATTTGAAGACCTGGATGTGCTCAGGCCCCAGCCTGATGGAGGAGCAGGGAGGTTCCAGCAGGATGCTGCTGACAGCTCACAGCCAGGCTCCATCCCCCTGCCCTGACCCCATCCTCCCATCCAAAGAATTCCAAGGAGCCGGTGTGCATTTCCTGAAGCGATTCAGGAGAGTGCAGGTCCTTCAGCAGCACATCTGTGGGCATCCTCGAAAGGCATTTCCCCACGCCCAGCACTCGCAGTCACTCATCACCCGCCCGCCAACAACTCTGCAGAGCTGGAGCCGTGTGCTGGCTGCAAGTGGCAGTTCAGAAACCAGTCTAGCATCAAATTTAGTTGTTGTGGAACAAGTGCTTTCACCGCTAGACTTGGGCAGAGAAGAGCAAATGACTGCAAATTGCAGAGCACTCCCAAATTCCAGAGTGCCCTCAGCTCGGGAGAGCTGGGTCAGAGCTCTGAGGTATCACCGAGGCAAACAGCTCTGCAGCACTGATCACAGCACGCTCAGATCCTGTGCCTCTGCACTCTACCAGCAGAACAAATACATTTTTAGTCAATTAACTGTATCCCCTACAGCTAAAACAGGCTCGAAGTCAGGTCTAAATTCTGTCTGCGTGAATCCACCGGAGGCTACTGAAGCAAAAACCCACTGCATGCACCATTTGTGGGATTTACACTACAGTACCCCTTTCACAGGTTCAGTAAATAGATGCATGAGGAGTGTGGAGCAAAGGAAAATTCCAGCAAGGCTGGAGCCAGCCTGTGCTTCAAACTGCAGAGAAATTCTCTCTTGCAGAGGTATGTCTACCCCAGAGAAAGAATTACAATCACAGCACATCTGACTGGTTTGAGATCATAATTCCACTGCACCACAGTAAATATTTTACAGAGAACTGGTTTCCTTACCCCCAGCAGCCAGAACCAGCCTGGTGGAAGTGCCTGGCTTTCCATCTGCCCGGCACACAGGATCAGAGCCTCCCCACGCGCCTCAGAGAGGAGATGGGCACGGGAGGAGCAGCCCCAGCTGAGCTGTGCGTGGTGCTCCTCACGTACGGAACCACGGGCGGATGAACGGCTGGCCTGGAGCGCTGCTCAGCCCCAGCCTGCAGCACTGGCAGGCGTCTGCTCCGAATGGATGGGCAGAAAGTTGCACAGTGCAGGCAAAAGAAGAGGCCTGACATCTTTTTGCTGCCGGCTGTAGAAAGGAGATGGTCAGAGATGACCAATTCACAGCCCAGCTCAGCCTGAGAGCCCTGCTCTTGGCAAACTGGTGATTCCAGCCCACAGCAGGGCACCTGTGAGCTCCAGGAGACCACCCAAACCCACACAGGTGTACCAGAGGCAACCAGCACCAGAGCTGAGAGCTCTCCTGGCAGGGGTCAGGGCTGTGGCAAAAAAAATTCAGGAGAACCTGCACCATTTCCCCAGCCCTGCCCCAAAAACGGGCAGTTTTTTCACTGCAGTCACAACAGTCCAAAACCACACAAAGAGAACTCAGCAGCCAACACCAAGGGGCTTCCAGCAGAGGCTGAGCTCCTGATAACATTCCTGTCTCCTGCTAATTACCTTTTAGTGATAAACTGTCAAGATATTTGTGTTCCAAAGACTGATCCACCTGCTGATGTGCAGAGTGATGCAGGGTAACTGTGTGAGTTGGTGCCTCTTCCCCCCGGGGGCTGAATTTGGAGAGCAAATACATCTTTAGAGCTGTGTTAGAACAGGACAGGCGACAGCCAGGTGAGCAGGCAGAGGTGGAGATGGGAGGAAAAGCCAGGATGAAGAGAACTGCACTGTGAAACAAACAGGCTTTGCTGTCATTAATCCAGAGGAAATGAACGCGGGTGTCAGACCCAAGGGGACAATCCCTGCCTGCATGTGACACATTCCCTCATTTGAAAGGGACAAAAGGCACTGCCAGGTTCAGGCACGATGCATTCCCACACCTCAGGCATGGAAACGTGCCTTTTGCACCCAAAAAAAAGAGAAGAAAAATGAGTAAATCTCTCCCCCTGTTCACATTTTTCTCACAGCCCATGACTGAGCTGGAAGTATTTAATGATGAACTTTCTGCTCTGCCTGGTTCCAGTGGTTGTCCTCAAGCACTGGTTGGTGTAAAAATACTTGAAAGAAATGTTCTTCCCTGTGTCCCCACTGCTCCCCACCTGTGAGAGCCAGGAGTGCAGCAAGGAGCAGCCTGTTTGGCTCCATCCATCATCAGCAAAACTGTCAGCTCAGCTCCACCAGCAAAATCTTTATTACTGGTTATGATGCAGAAGGCAGGATCCGCACGGTCTGATTTCCTCAGATCTGAGGCTGAGTTTACAGAGGCAGCAGTTAGAGGGGAAATAATTTTGACTTTTCCCTGAGCCAATTTGATCTGGAAATTGTTGAGAGCAAATAAATACGGAATGCCACCGTGGAATTTCTGCAGTCACTCTCCAGCTACAACCACTTCTCTTTTTTTTTCCCGAGCATCAGTGATTTGTATTTGGCACATGTAAAAAATCAGCTAATCCCCAAAGCCATGCCTGACTGATCAATTACACAACTAATACCTTTTCCAGAGGTCATCTTAAGAGATGAATAATCCCTTCCAAAATTTCCCAACCTGCAGCGTGGGGACATTTGTTATTTGGCTTTCTGCAGCTTTCCTGGAAAGGTCAGAGTGCCCCAGCCCTGGGCTGCCCACAGGAACACACAGCAGTGGATCCCAGACTGCTCTCCAGGTGACCAACGACCTTTAGCAGCAAAAGGCTGAGCAACACAGCTGCTTTTTTATTTTATATTTCCAAGAAAACAACTGTTAACTGACCCTGGACTTGTCTTTAGAGGTGCACACACGTCAGCCCAGCAGGTCCAGCCCAGCCTGGCTCCTCGCTCTGCAAACATCCCCAGTGCTCCTCATGCCCCAAAGGCTTTCCCAAACAGCAACAAAATGGGAGAGGCCATGGGGCTTCCCACTCAAAACTCTGTTTTTCAAGCAGGGAAGGTCTGGCAGGGCCACAGGAGCTGCCACTCTCCACACAGAGCAGCCAGGAAAGCCATGGCACTGCCTGCTCGTTAGCTGAAGATCAGGCAGCTCAGAGGGTGGGAAAGAATGGACACCAGCTCGGATTCCTGGCTGGAATTCCTCAGACTGGAGGGTCCTGGGGAAAACAGAAAGTTCTGGTCTCTAGGCCGGGCATCACCTCTGGGCATCTTTGGTCATGCACCAGTTTTTCCTCCTGGCTTTCATCTGGCAGGCAGATGGGGGGAAAATATCCACAAATCCCACCCACACCCATCCTCCCTGTTACAGAGCGCTGACCTGGGAGGATGGCCTGGGGGAAGGCAGAGAAAAGAACAAAACTCCCAGTGCAAGGACAGCTGGGGACTCCTTCTAGCAAGTTACAGGGCTGAAAGCTCTGAAGGAAGGAGGGAAAGGCAACTCAGAGCAGCCAGCACAGCCACCACCTGCCCTGCTGGCATCTCACATCATGTGAGCAATATTTGCTAATCCAAAGGCTGTATCATCGCTTCTTCCTTGCAATTCTTTTTTTCTCCATCTGTTTCTTTTTATGCAGCATTTGTCTTCTAACCTTCCTGGTTTGTTTTCCTCTTGTCTTTTTGATTAACAAAAAGAGACACACCTTATCTCTTCCCCAGGCTGCACCACCCTCCCTTGTTTTGCGTGTTCAGCCTCATATCTCAGCACCATATTTGTTTCTCTCTCTCTGAATAAATAGAAGCGTAGGCACTTTTAAGAAATAAGGGCTCTGTTTGAAGAGTAATTAGCTGTCAGCATAAAACTAATATTTATGGATTCTCATCCTTGAAAACTCTAACTCTGCTACCCAGCACTGATTATGGCTGTTAGAAACAGATGGGGCTGAATCCATACAGCTTGAAATAATGCTATATTTAAAAAATAATTAACTCCAAATGAAGGACTGAATGCCGCTCGCTTCCCCTAAATTTGATTTTTCAATTTGATTTGTTTGCACGGAGCGGGAGCTGGGTTATTCCCGGGTGTGTCGTGCTCCCTGGCACACCTTGGAGGTGGGAATCTGCAGAGAGCCAGGCACACCTGAGGGCTGGGCACCGGAACATTCCAAACACCCTGCAGCAGGACAGGATGGCTGCATCCCTCCTGGGACCACCCAGCACCCCGGCTGCTGGCAGAGGAATTGGAATTTCACCAGCCTTTGTTTTAGTGCCTGACAAAGACAGCAGGAGGGGAGCTTCAAAAACTGTTTTTCAGATGCAGGTTGGAGAGGATGAAAGCCCTCAGTGTGTTATTCCCTGACTTGATCCTCTCTTCAATCCGGGGCAGCATCGTCGCTGGATGCCTGCACCTCTGCGAGAGCACAGACCCAGGAAATTTATACTCTGCTTAATTAAATCTGTGCTTTTTACTTATTGGCACCTCTTCCCAGAGCAGAATTCCCTCCAAGTTGGTTATCCATCACGGCGAGGGACCCGACAGCCACAATGGAATCCCACACAAACCCGGCTAAGTGGGTCACAGCCTGCTCCGGGTGTCTGCGGGGCTGCCAGGCTTCCACGCGCCAGCTGGAGGCACGGGGCCAAGCCCTGCCCTCGCCCTGCAGCCCCCCGGGGGGCTACCCCGGCTCACAGGGGTCAGCTCCCCGCACTGGGGGACAATTCCAGTGCCAGTCCCACAGGGACCTGCAGGGACAGAGCCTCCCGCTCCTCCCTGGCTCCTGCATCCTGTCCCTCCATCCCCCTGCACCGGCCAAGTTCTGTCATCTCCCCGTTTTCTTCTGACCCCCCAGGGATGGAGACTCTTGCACAAGCAAAGACATCTCCCACCAAGCGAATTTCTTCCCCCATAACCCTTTCCCCCCCCCCCCGAATGACCAAGCTGAAATTTACATTTCGTTAATTTCAGTAGAGGTGTGTGCTCAGTGACAGGGACATTCCTACGGGAAGGGACACCCCAATTCCTGCCACCCTCCTTGGGAAAAGGAGCAAAGGAGCTTGTGTGAGAAATGGGGGCAAGGCTGGGGACGTGAGGGGTGGGGGCAACGAGGGGGGACATGGCTGTGACGGGAGGTGACAGCAGATTGAGGGGGGACATGGCTGTGAGGGGAGGTGACACTGAGGGGGGACCCAGCCATGAGGTGGACATGGCCCCAAAAACTGAGGGGAGTCATGGCCGTGAGAGGGGGAAAGGCTTGACTGAGGGCGATGGGCTGTGAGGGGAGCAAGGACTGACTGAGGGGGAGATGTGGCCGCTGATGGCAGCTGAGGACTGAGGGGACACACACCTGAGGGGAGAGGAGATCTGGTGGGGACATGGCTTTGGGGACACACACCTGAGGGGAGCCGATGCTGTGAGGTGAAGCAAGGTGAAGGCTGCCTGAGGGCGATGAGAGCACTGACGCGGGTGAGGGCTGCCTGAGGGGGCTATGGAGGGACTGAGGCAGCACCGAGCGGGCGCTCGGCCGGGAGCGCCGCTCCTCACCCACCTCTTTGATCTTCATCCTGCGGGCGCGGGTCTCGGGGTCCTCTCCGCTCCGCCCGCCCCGCACCGGGTGCCGGAGGCTCCGGCGGAACCGCTCGTAGTCGAAGCGGAACGGGGCCCGCGTCTCCCGGGCCGGGGGCGCGCCGCTGGCGGGCTGGGCTCGGCTCTCGCCGCCCTGCACCTGCTGCCGGGAGGCGGGCGCGGTGCGGGCCGGCGGCCCGGCCATGCGGGCGGCCGTGCGGAGCTTCTCCCGCAGGCGGCGCGGGGCGGCGGGGCTGGCGTGGCGGGGCTCGGCGGCGGCGGGGGGGCTGCGGGGCAGGTCGGTGTCGCGGGTGGAGGAGGAGGAGGCTGAGGACGAGGAGGCGGAGGATGAAGAGGAGGCGGAGGCGGTGGCCCGGCGGGGCAGGAACAGGCGCTTGAAGCGGGAGGAATCGGGCAGGAGGAAGAGGGCCCCGAAGCAGAGGGTGAGCAGGCCCGAGAGGAAGAGCAGGAACAGGAACTTCTGCGGCAGCCGCAGCCCCAGCGCCGCCGGCCAGCCCGGCATGCCCGGCAGCTTCCGCAGCAGCACCATGGGGCACCGGATCGCGGCCGCCGGGCGGGACCCGCCGCCACGCCGGGGGCTGCCGCTGCCTCCTGCGGCGAAACGCTCAGCGGGGCCCGCCCTGGGCACCACCGGCCGCCTTCAGCGGGGACCGCACGTGGGTGGCTCCGGGCCGGGCGGAGCGGCGCTTCAGCGTCCCCCCTGCCGGCATGAAGGCGGCGGCGAGCGCATCCCGCCGGGGCCGGGCGGCTGGGCTGGGCTGGGCTGCTGCCGGTGCGGGCTCCCGGCCGGCCGGTGCTCCGGGGCTGGCTCAGGCAGCGGCGCCGGGGCGGTGCGAGCCCGTCTCTCTAGGCGGCGGTGGGTTCATGCTGCAGCATTTCTGCGGGGCGGGGGGAGACAAGAGCGCGGTCATTCAACACCGCCGAGGATGCGAGGAGCCTTTGTCGCCGGCCGGTCCCCCACCCTCCAGCGGCACTAGTTCGGTTCCCTCTGTCCGGACTTGGCACCAACTCTCCGGTCTGCGAGCAGCTCCCAGCTCTGCACCATCTCCCATCCAGCGCCGGGATGCCGGGCTCTGCTGGCGGGGCAGCTCGGGGGACAACGGGGAGAACCCCGGAGGGACGAGGTGCTCGGGGACACCCCAGGAGGGGCAGGGTGCCCTGGGACAGCGCACACAGACAGGGACGAGGCTGCTCCGCTTCCCTGCCAGGAGCTGCCTCCGCCCGCGCCGGGCTGGGGACGATGGGGCTGCAAACCAGCCGTGCGGAAAGCTCGGCTCGGGCTGAGTTTCTCCAGGCAAAAAATCGTAATGAAAAAAATTAAATCTACCGGGTTTGGTTTTGCCGAATAGATCCCGGCAAATTTCTCCCAAATCTCTGCCTGCTAGAGCTATCCATACCCCCCTACACATCCTCTCCTTGCCGAAGAGACAGAGCTCAACTTTCAGACCCCGCAAGCCGGCAGGACACGGCTTAAACCCCTACGTGCGATGCCCAAACCGCCCCTTCTCCTGCGGGCAGGGACAGCGCTGCCCCCGAGCGCCGTCACAGCCGCTGGGGCGGACGCCCTCCTACCCCCAGCGCTGTTTACTCACCCCTCTGACAAATCCAAGCCGCTCTGGCTCCTACAGTGAGCTAAATCTTCTCAGTCCTGCCCGCTCATCCCAAAAGCGACAGCCCGTCGCTGCTGCCGGCGCTCAGGGGCGCCCGCTCAAGCAGGAGAGGGAAGATGCTGCGCTCTCCAGGGGACAGCTCCTCTCCCTGCCCATCCGAGCACGCACGAGGCAAGCACCCAACTGCTCCGAGCCCCTTGCCGGGCTGGGGTTTTGGCCGCCGCCGTGGCGGGCGCGGGGAGCGGCGGGGCAGCGCTGCCCGGTGCCCGCACGGAGCCCCGCCCGCGCCGCCGCTCACTGCGACAGCGCCCGGCCCCGCCCCCGCCGCGCCCCCTCCCGCCAACGGTCACTCCGCCGCCGCGCCAGCCAATCAGCGCGCACGGCTCTGCCCGCCCTCGCTCGCTATTGGCTGGCTGACCCCTCCCGCGATCTCCCATTGGCTGCTGCCCGCGACTGGGAAGCGTTGAGCCCCGCCTCCTTGTTTACCACAGTTGCCCGGCTCGAGCTCGGAAAGGGCAGGCCCCGCCCCTTTCCTCCAGCCGCCACCTCCCATTGGCTGCGAGGAACGCCCCGTCCGCGCTGCGATTGGCGGAGGGGGGGCGCCGCTGCTTTAAAAAGGGGCTGCGGGCACGCGGCGGCTCCCGAGGCTGTGAGGGCTCGGCGGGGCGGGCTGGCCTGCTCTCATCCTTTCCTGCCCTCACGCACCGTGAGGGCTCCGAGGGACCGATTTACCCACAGATCCCCCACGAGGGGCTCCGAACCTTGCGGGTGCCACGGCCCTGGGGGCGCTGCCTCGCTGGCTGGCACGAGGAGAGGAGCAGGAGTTTTAGGGAGGGGCTGGAGGTGCCTTGGGAGCCCCTTTTCTGATGTACATGAGCCCGTGTTCAAGTGCCGTGAAACACTTCTTAATCCCAAATCCTTAAATCTACATCCCAACCTTCCAACATATCACCAGGTAAATTTGAGTGACCCTGTGAGCTAATCATGTACCAGAGGGTAAATCAGAGTTTCTGCTCATAAATGTTACAAAAAACACCCTCAAACCTGCAGAATTAGCGATGAAAGGGAGAAAAGGGCATCACCCACACCCGGAGGCATCTCGAACCCCTCGGGAATAACTGCATGGGGCAGGATGAGGCTCCCAGGAAAGGGTAAACGCAGAGAACGGCTGTGACTAAACTTGGAAGAGCTAAAAGGGAACATTTTGTAGGCTGGAAAGGAGCTGGAGCCGCGAGGAAAGGAAAGAAATCATCTGCTGTTTGTGTGCTCAGTGTGTGCCGCCTGCACAATAACCAGCACCGCGGGGGACAAATACCTGAGCTGATTGCTGCGGGGCCCCACGCTCTGAGAGTCACAGACACACTAATATTGTCATTTTCCCGTGAAAATTGCTTTGAGGGGCATAAAGCAGGCGGCACAACAGGACTGTGGAGCTGCCCTTGACCCAAAGCCGGCCATCCTCCTACTTCACCTTCCCCACAGCTGCCGCAGGTTGAGTTTTAGTCCAAATAAACCCAAACAATCGTGATGCTTTCAGCTCCAGTGCCTGCCTGGCGGACCTTGAAGGTGGCCACCCTCCGAGGCGGATTTGCATCTTGATGGTTTGGGTTTGAAATCGCTTTTTTCCCCCTGCAGTTGGAGGCAGGGCCTGCTGAGCGTGAAGGAGCTGTGGGCGCCATGGCCACCACAGCCACCATGGCCACCACAGCCACCACAGCCCATGGGCCACCACGGACCACGGCCCACAGCCACCATGGCCACCACGGCCACCACAGCCCATGGGCCACCACGGACCACGGCCCACAGCCACCATGGCCACCACAGCCCATGGGCCACCACGGACCACGGCCCACAGCCACCATGGCCACCACGGCCACCACAGCCCATGGGCCACCACGGACCACGGCCCACGGCCACCACGGCCACCATGGCCCGCAGGACACCGTGACACCCATGGCCACCACAGCCCACAGGACACCATGGCCACCACGGCCACCACAGCCCATGGGCCACCATGGACCACGGCCCACGGCCACCATGGCCACCATGGCCCGCAGGACACCGTGACACCATGGCCACCACAGCCCATGGCCCCCATGACCCAGCTGCTCTCCCTCCTGCCCCGTGGCTGCACCACGAGGAACAGGAGTCACACAATGACCAGGTTGGAGGATACTTTCAAGGCCATCGAGTCCAACCCAGCCCCAACAGCTCAGCTAAACCCTGGCACCCAGTGCCACATCCAGTCCTTTTTTAAACCCATCCAGGGATGGTGACTGCACCACCTCCCCGGGCGGACAATTCCAGCACTTTATCACCCTTTCTATAAAAAGCTTTTTCCTCATATCCAACCTGTATTTCCCTTGGTGCAGCTTCAGGCTGCCCTAAGGAGGGAGGGATGGGGTTGCTCCTCCCTGGCAGGTTGGCAGATGCTGCACGGGCTCCTCTCAGCCCCGGGAGCAGCTCCAAAGGAAGGTCTGGTCCTGCTCAGGACGGGCAGAGCCCTGCGAGCCAGCTGCCACTTCCATCGCTCTGAGCACGGATGGATTTTGGCATTTTGTACCTCGGGCAGCCCCCAGGGACCAGCGCCAGCCGGAGAGCATCGCTCCGTGGGCTCCCCACACCTAAGCTCAGACGGAACAGAAATAATCCTTCACCTTCCTCAAATCTCCTCTCCCCCGGGGAAGCCTCGCACAGCAGGCAGGCTGCATTTTGTCTCATCATTATTGAAAAAAACAACCCCAAAGCAGCAGAACAAAACCCCCCCAAAGCAAAGCTCTCTGCCGTTCCCGTGGTGGTCCCTTGATCTTCTTAGGGAAGGCCCCAGGATGGGAAAGGTTGGTCGGCTCTGCTTCCTAAGAGGATTTGGGGGCATCAAGGAGGATAATAAATCAAAATCAACAGCAGAGAGCAAAGCAGAGGGAGGATAAACCAGCCAGTTCTGAGCAAAGGGCTACGCCTCGCTCCTCATTCCAGGCAGCGGCGCTGGAAAAGTTGGAGGCTTATCTTTTAATTAGGTTAAATTAGGAAATCTTTTTGTTTTGCTTTTTTTTTTGTGTTTGGCATAACATTGTCTTGGAAGTAAAAGCTTGGAAATGGAAGGTTCTCCAGATTAGGTTAAATTAAGATATTATGCTTCTTAAAGAAGACAAAGCATTGTCTTCAAGGTAAATGTTTAATTACATTTAAAAAACAATTTTGTCTGTGCAATAATAAGACAGAGCCCAGCTCTGCCCGTGACTGCAATTCCAGACAGAAGCCAAATAAATTGAGAAATTGCTGTTGAAGGAGTTAGGAGGCAGAGTGTAATTACTTGGGAAATGGGGGTCCTGCTGCATTGTGATTCTTGGTTTTTTAGCAGCTCTGGAAGAAATAATTTAAAGAAAATTACTTTTTTTTTTTTTTATGGGTGTAAGAAAAATAGAATTTAATATCCACCTTTCTGTGAGGAAGCAAACTACAGAGTGATAGATAACACTCAGGGCAAAGGAGTTTGGCCCAGTTATTGCTCTCCAGCCTCCAGACTATCCTTTCGAGAGCCTCGATGTTTATTCCTCTCTCTGAGCAGAAAACATTCCTGGTTCTGGCTGTGGGATGAGTCCCAGGGCTGGAACAGATCTCCAGAAAGCCTCTCTGGCTCCCAGGACCGCTCCAGCCGGGGGGTTTTGGGCATCCCAGCCCTGAAAGGATGGAGCAGGCAGGGGGAGAGAGGTGAGGGGCAGGGGCAGCACAGGGATGGGGAGGGGAAAATGTGGAGAGGGGAAAGGAGAAGGGAAAGGAGAGGAAGAATGTGGAGAGGGGAGAGGAGAAGGCAGAGGAAAAATGTGGAGAGGGGAAAGGAGAAGGCAGAGGAAAAAAGGGAAAGGAAGGAAGACAATGAAAGAGGGAAAAGGAAAGGGAAAAGGAAAGGGAAAAGGAAAGGGAAAAGGAAAGGGAAAAGGAAAGGGAAAAGGAAAGGGAATGGGGGGAAAGGAAACCAACCCAAGAAGCCAGCCTTGCTCCCCGGTATGGAAAGGGATGGTACATCTGAACACGTCCCCAGAACAGGGCAGCCCCAGCGTGTAGAGCAGACACAGAGCCGCTGCTGATCGCTACTACAAAGTGCAGGCAGTGACAACAAACCCTGCTGGGGCTGCCAGCCTGAAAGGAAGGGATCCCCTCCCTCCCGGGGAACAAGCTCGGCGCTGACAGAACAAGGAGCCGTCTCCCAGCGCGGCGCTGGAACAGCTCTGACATCCACGGCCCGATTTGTGCCTCAGCTCTGCAGCTGATCTCAGGGAACAGGGGCTCCTGCTGCTGGCACGGCTCCTGGCAGTGCCCACCCTGCCCTGCCTCGCCTGTGGGCCAGCAGGGAGGGTTTGGGGATGAAGGGATGGATCCTGGCTGTCCTCACCTGTATGCCAGCAGGGAGGGTTTGGGGATGAAGGGATGGATCCTGGCTCTGCCTCACCTGTGTGCCAGCAGGGAGGGTTTGGGGATGAAGGGATGGATCCTGGCTGTCCTCACCTGTGTGCCAGCAGGGAGGGTTTGGGGATGAAGGGATGGATCCTGGCTGTCCTCGCCTGTGGGCCAGCAGGGAGGGTTTGGGGAGGATGAAGCTTCCGAGGCTGCTGTTCCTCCCCTGGTGTTGTTTCACGTGTCGCTGCAGCTGCCCCTGGTTTATCTGCTTGGGATCAGATCAGGGCAAACCCAGACATTTAAACGTGGCTGAGGTACTCTGCAAACACCAGCCCTGAACTCGTCTCTGCGGTGGGGAGAGTGAGCAAAACAGCCCCTGATGACCTGTAACGACTCAGGACAGGAGAAACCTGTACGGTATCGATTGTTTCAAGGCTTTGGAAACACGAGCAGAGGGCAGCAGGCTGCGGAGGAGCCCGGGCGATTCAGGAAGCTCGTTATCTGCTCCCTGGGCATGGGTTGCAGTGCTGCAGGGAGCGAGGGGCAGCGCTGCTTGGCACATTAAACCACTGCTGAGGGACTGCCGGCATCCTTCGGGGAGGAATTATTCCAGCAAGCAGCAGAAAGGCTGGATTGTGATGGCGATCCAGCCAGGGCAATGTCACCTGTGCAGGGGAATTCAGCCAACTGCAGGAGCTGTGGGAAAACTGATGGATGCCGGGGAAAAGGCAAGGCAGGGAAAGGATAAAGGTGAAGAAAGGCTGCTCCAAAGAACATCTTTCTCCTCCTCCCTCAGATGATCCCCTCAGCACCTCTTGTGTTGCCAAGGAGGACTTTTCCAGGCTGGAAGCTACAGAAATGGATAAGCTGGAAGTGGGGCTTGCCCTGATTTTGTGTAGAGAATTTCAGTGAGCTAAACCTGCAAAAAAAGGGGTTCCTAAACCCCCGTGTGCCAGTCAGGAGGGAACGCACAGTGCAGGGAAAGCAGCTGCCTCACCCAAAGCTACAGAAGTGCTGCAGCCCCATCCAGACCACAGAAAATGGGATATTTGTCCCCCAGAGCTCTGAATTCAGGGGCATCAGCACACGCTGATCTGCGGGTCTGGCTGCTTTGCTTTTAACTCCACTTTCCTACGTACGAGATATTAATTATCTGAATTAAGAGTCACACTTAGGGACGCACAGAAGCCTTGCTGAGAATTCCAACAGCTCTCTGCAGGCAGGAGAGAGACATTTGCACGATGTAAACCCCATCACCTCAGCCAGACTCGTGTTCCATCCCAGAAGAGGGGAAAAAAACCCCTTCACATCTGAGATAACAACCCAGTCTGAGTCCCTCACCCCAGAATTGTGTAGGAACAAGCTCTCACAAGAGGAGGAATCTTGCTTAATTATGGTAAAGGTCTACATCTCAGCAATCTTTCCTCCTGTGTGCCAGGGAAAATATCAAAGCCGCTGAAAAACAGTACAAAAGCAGAAACACAACATAAGGTGCATGGAGGAGAGAGCAGGAACATTCCTGGTTTATTCCTTCCCTGTAACACCAGGTGACTAATGGAGCAGGCTGCAGCTTTTTTCCCCTGTTTTTTCATTAAAATCAGCATCATCAGAAGGCCTGTGTTCCATTTCGCCCTGCTTGAATAAGGAGAGGGCCAGAGGAAGGGTGAATTTGCTCCTGTGAATGTGGAGCAACAGCCCATTTTAGATGGCTGCAGAAATAAGATCCCAGGTGGGAAAAGGTCTAAGAATAATTTTCAGCCGAAGACTTCACCTGGCAGGAAATGCAGCCCAGGCAAACCGGACCAAGATAAATCAGGGAGGAACTTGGTGAAAGCAAAACAAGCCCAGCTTTTCCCAAACCCCCTTCAGCTGCTCCTGCTGAAGCGCAGCAGCTCCCTGGCAAGCCCCGAGACAAGGAGAGGGCTTCTGCAGCCCCAAAGAGCCTTGCAGTCACCTTGAGGGTGAAGTTCATCTGTCCCGACCTGAGAAACGGGTCACTCCAGCTGGCTGGGATGAATCACTGTCTGCACTATATTTAAACCCGGCCTGGGGAGGCCAGCGCTGAATTGTCATTGTGCCAGTCTGGTGTCCCACGTGCCCCGTGGCATCCACGCAAAACGCATCCCGTGACACGGCCTCAGCACAGCGCTGAGGGCTCACACAGGAGATTCCCAGTTCCCCCAGTAGCTGCTGCTGGCCCTGTACTGGTGGCACTGTGCCAGCACAGCCCCTGCTGCTGGGAGAGGAGGAAAAGACAACTCCAACAGCAGGGCAGGGAGCGGCTCCAGCCGGGAATGCTCGGGCTCAGCCCCAGCTCGGAGCCCTCCCTCGGTCCTGGGGTGATGGAAAAGCAGAACTCCAACAGCAGGGCAGGGAGCGGCTCCAGCCGGGAATGCTCGGGCTCAGCCCCAGCTCGGAGACCCTGTTCGGTCCTGGGGTGATGGAAAAGCAGAACTCCAACAGCAGGGCAGGGAGCGGCTCCAGCCGGGAATGCTCGGGCTCAGCCCCAGCTCGGAGCCCTCTCTCGGTCCTGGGGTGATGGAAAAGCAGAACTCCAACAGCAGAGCAGGAGCGGCTCCAGCCGGGAATGCTCGGGCTCAGCCGCAGCTCAGAGACCCTGCTCGGTCCTGGGGAGGTGGGAAGAGCAGAACTCCGAGCAGCAGGGCAGGGAACAGCTCCAGCCGGGAATGCTCGGGCTCAGCCACAGCTCGGAGCCCTTCCTCGGTCCTGGGGTGATGGAGAAGCAGAATTCAAACAGCAGGGCAGGGAGCGGCTCCAGCCGGGAGTGCTCGGGCTCAGCCACAGCTCAGAGCCCTCCCTCGGTCCTGGGGCGATGGAGAAGCAGAACTCGAGCGGCAGGGCAGGGAGCAGCTCCAGCAGGGAATGCTCGGGCTCAGCCCCAGCTCAGAGCCCTCCCTCGGTCCTGGGGCGATGGAGAAGCAGAACTCGAGCGGCAGGGCAGCGCGGGGATGCGCAGCCGGTGCCGCAGCCTCGCCTCCCCCGCCGGGCCGGGCTCTGGCCCCGGCGCTGCCCTGCAGCCGCTGCCGGGAGCTCGCTCCCTTCTCCCATCGCGTTCCGCAGACGTGAGTCAGGCCAGCTCGGAGTACAAACGGGAGACCACAGAGGAGCAGGTGACCCAGATTCTGCCAGACCTTCCCCAATTTAATCTTGATCTACACCACCAGCTGCCGGCTGGGTCCCGACGTTTAACCAGCGTGAAAAACAAAGTCCAGCCTCTGACATCCCCTGAAAGCAAAGCTCCCGCCTGCCCAGCACTGGCTCTTTCCACACAAAATCACATTTGGCCGACCCACTGACCCCTAAACTCTCCTTGGATCTCATTTGATGGATCTCAGGATCCATTAAAGCCTCAAACAAAAATGCCAAGGATCAAATCTGGCCCCACTCTAGAAGCAAGTCCTCTCCAGAGCTGCAGCATGGCTTTGGGATTTATTTGGCTCCTCTGAGAGGTGGGAAGGTGGATATGGGGAAGCTGTGACTCCAGAGTGGACAGGGAGAGCTGAGCTGAGCCCGGGCAGTGCCAGCCCCAGCTCTGCCTGGCTCTGCAGGGCAGGGCTGAGGGTTTCTGGTGATCCGAGCTCAGTGAATATCCCTGGCTCCAGCTGGACCAGGGCTCCAATAAAGCTCTGCCAGAGTCAGCTGGATCATCCTCTGGCTCACGCACCAACCACGAAATTACAGGTTCCTGTTCCAGGCCCTTTATGAGCAGGTGATTTCACAGGAGCTGTGATTTTCAAACCTGAGCCGGATCTGCAGGCCCAGCAGATTTTTTGCATCATTCTCATCCCTCTTCCACCACCCACCTTCTGTGCTCTGTTTTTAACTCACACCTGAAGCCAGGTTGATCTGAGAGCGGCTGTCAGAAGGTGCACCTGGCTCCTGTCACTGCCTCCCTGCTGTCACCCTGATATCCCGTTCCCAAAAGCTGCAGCCCCTCCTTGTCCATGGGCACGGAGCCTCCTCCGGCCTCCCTTACCAACACACCCAATCACCCAAAGAATTCTGACACCTTTTCCTGTTTTTTTACATTTTCCTTTGGGCTGGCTGAGCCACAGCCCCTTCTGTGCACAGCAGCTCTTGCTCTAGAAGGGTTAAGTGATCAGAAATATTTCCTGTACCTTCGGGCTGCCTCAGTGCCCTGCAGTTTGCAGGTTGTGTGCAGACAGAGCTGCAGGAATTGCAGCAGGACATGCTGACCTGGCAGCGTTCCACGGGGCAGTGGGAACCAGAGGACATCAAAGGCAAATCCCTGCTGCTCCTGGCCAGATGAGATCTGCCTGGGCTCAGGATCCTGCTCCTGCACACAGGACACTGATTAAAGCCCTGCTCTTCCCCCGAGCTGTCCGAGGGACCCTGCAAGCACGGCTCGCTGTCATCATTTCACTTGCAATAACACATGAGCTTACAGGAAGCCTCTCAGCTGCAGCTTTTTATATCTGAACTCTTTCTGGCTGAGCAATCTCAACCTACTATTGATCCAGATGACGCATTTGATTCCTATAATTGAGATTGGAATGAAAAAAAAAAGAAGAAAGCATTTCTGTTTCTGCCAGCCAGTTTGTGTCTCACGTGTGCCAGCTCGGAGCGTGCATCACTCGGCTCTTGCCGTGGCTGAAGTGAAGGAATTTGTTAAAAGTGGGAAGCTGAGACTGCTCCAGCCCAAAACTCAGCGATGGTGGAAGCAAAATACCTGGGTGTCCTCCCACCCATCGCCTTTCAAATGTCAAGCAGCTGCTGAAGTTGTTTTCTGGGGATCAAGGAATGGTTTGGGTGGGAAGGGACCTTTAAAATCATCCCATTCCCCCCCCGGATGGGCAGGGACACCTCCCACTGTCCCAGGCTGCTCCAGCCTGGCCTTGGGCACTGCCAGGGACCCAGGGGCAGCCCCAGCTCCTCTGGGCACCTGTGCCAGGGCCTCACCTCCCTCACAGGGAGGGATTTCTCCCTAATGTTTCCTCTAATCCCACTTTCTTTGAGCTTTCACCCATTCCCCTTCGTCCTGTCAAGCAGGAACTTGGAAAGAATGGAATAGAAATAAACCCATGGCCAGCTGAGAGTCCAACAAGAATGTTCCTGATGCTGCAGGCTCAGAGATCTTCTGTTGTGTTTGCAGGGTGCCCCGAGGAAGGCAGGAAAGGTGAATGTGACTCCGTGTCCTCAGAGGGCTAGTTTATTATTCTAAGATACTGTATTAAAGAATACTGAAGTAAACTGTACTAAAGGATGCTTAGAGAAGGCTAAAAAGATAACGATGGAAACTCGTGACTCTTTCCAGAGTGAAAACAAAGAGTGGAAACAACTCACATGAAACCACAGAAACAATCACCTATGGGTAAACAATCTCCAACCACACCCCAAGCAGCAGAACACAGGAGAAGCAAATCAGATCATTCTTGTTCTCTTGTTTCTCTGAGGCTTCTCAGCTTCCCAGGAGACAAATCCCGGGCGAAGGGATTTTTCCAGAAAATACGAACGTGGCAATCTTCCCTTGCTGCTTTCTCCTGCTCCAAGGGAATTTGCAGCAGCTGAATGGACAGAATCCCCAGTTTCACACGGAATAGCCACTGACTCAGAGGAGAGAGTCTCTGACTCAGGAGCCACCCTCTCTGGCTGGCAAAGTGAGCTGGCACTCGCTCACCTTGGAGCTCTCTGTAGGTATTGCGTTGATGGAGAAAACGCTGCGTGTTCGCTTGTTTATTTGCAAAAAAAAAGGTAAAAAAAAGAAAAGTCTATTAAAAAGCTGCACCTCTGGGCCTGCCTGTGAAAGGCATGTGATGTGACTCCAGCAGGGAAGTGATCAGCCTGCAATAATTTAGATGTTCCTGTTGCTATGGATACTTTCTTTAAGTGAAGCATACCATTATAATTTAAATTTCCAGTAACTCACCAAAAAAAAAAAAAAAAAAGCACATTAAAAGTAATAAAAAATGCCAGAGACGCCAGTGTTTTATTCCTTGCTGTCACTTTTACTGGGGCTGTGACAGCCCTGGAGGAGTGGTAAAATTGCCACCTTGGAGCAGATTTAATTCCTTACTCATTTATTCCATTAATTAGACCTGGGAATCGTGGCTGTGAGCGAGGCAGGGCCTGGTGACAGGCTGGGAGTGGGGATGTGACACTGGGAATGGCACTGGGAGTGGGGATGGGACACTGGGACACTGGGAATGACACTGGGAGTGGGGATGGGACACTGGGAGCTGGGATGGGACACTGGGAGTGGGGATGGGACACTGGGAATGGCACTGGGAGTGGGGATGTGACACTGGGAATGACACTAGGAGAGGGGATGGGACACTGGGACACTGGGAATGACACTGGGAGTGGGGATGAGACACTGGGAATGGCACTGGGAGTGGGGATGGGACACTGGGACACTGGGATGGGACACTGGGAGTGGGGATGGGATACTGGAATGTCACGCTGGGAGCAGGGCTGTCACCCTGGGAGCTGGAATGTCACGCTGGGAGCAGGGCTGTCACCCTGGGAGCAGGGCAGGAGCAGGGCTCACAGCCCCAGCAAGCCCTGACGAGCTGCAGTCTGGGGTTGTTGCAGCAGCAGCAGCAGCACAGGCAGAGGCAAACACGAAGGCACAAGGCAAAGAACGCCCTGCACAGGACCCCCAGGCTGGACCCCCAGGCTGGACCCCAGGCTGGACCCCAGGCTGGACCCCAGGGGACATCTCTGCCTGCAGGGCTGCTGCCACCCGTGGGGCTGGAGCAGCAGGGACAGAAACGGAGGCCGTGGCTGGCAGGGAGCGTTGGGGAGAGCCTGGTGTGGAGCTGGGGTGTTTGTGAGGAAGGAACTGCTGACGGTGAGGGCTGGACAGGTGAAAAAAACCCTCTTGGAGGCAGAAAGTGAGAGATGTGGGGTTTGCAGTGTCTGCTTAGAAGGGAGAGGAAGGAAAATCCCCCAGGCACCAAAACAGAACCTGGGGTGGCAAAAGTTTGGAGCAAACAGGGTTTAGGAAATACTTTGGTGTCCAAATCCTGCTTTTGGCAGCTGCTGGCTCAGCACAGAGCCCAGCACAGGCCCTGCAGCCCTGCCTGGGTGTCTGCTCCATCCCAGCACTGCTCTTCCCACCATCTCCCTCAGGCAGGACGGGAGCCTTGGCTGAGCCCGACGCCCTTAAAGCCAAGTTTTAAAATCCATCTTCTCCCTCCTCGTGGTGCTGTGTCCCTCTGTGCCACCCCTGGGCCACCTCCAGGGCCACGGCAGCCCCTGGGAGCAGAGCAGGGCTCAGTGTCCAGCTGAGCCCCTTGGAGTCACCCCCAGGACCCTTCTGATGACATCAGGGACAGGCAGAGCCCAGAGACACAAAAGCTGCCACGCATTAAAGGAACCACAGGGGAAATAAAACCACCCAGCACCAAAAAATGCCACCAGAGGCTCCAAAAAATGGCAGTTTTTATTCCCCTCAGTGCAGAATAATCTTTACAGCATCAGGTTTTCTTAAAAAAAAAAAAACAACCCCAAAAACACTCTAGACACACACAGATAGTGTTGAGAATTTGTGAATTTCAGGATCTGCTGCTCTGGGAAAGGAGAGAGGGCAATGCTCAGAGGAATCCTCACAGCCAGTCCCAGGTTCCTGGGGCGAGCAGAGCTCCCTGAGGCCAGGGCTGGCTCCGGCCACTGCTGGGCTCGTGCAGCAGCTCCTGTGAGCCCTGAGCCTGAGCAGCAGCTCTGCTGCTCCCTCCCCGCACACAGGAGCCAGGGAGCCACGGGCACAGCCCTCCCAGGATGGGAAACTGCTCTGAGCACCACTGCAGAGCCCTCGGAGCACAGGTTCCATCAGAGAGCTGATGAGTCAGCTCCACGAGTCCTCAGCACCTTCTCACACTCACACTCGGGGGGAAAAAATATCTCAAATCCAAGTCGGAGTCACTCACTGCTTCCTAATGAATTCTTACAGCTGACTGAGAGGGTTTTTTTCCTTTCTGTGAGCAGTTTTAAGGGAGTTCTAAAGAGCTATCTGGGGAATGAATTAGTGCTTCAAACCCAAGTTACAAATCTATAAAACAGATTAGTACACTTCACATAAGGCCACAAACACTGCGAGGTGTCAGTGAGACTACTTAGGATCGTTAAACCTAATCTTTTAGTTAGCCAAGTTGTACCTCCATGGCTGATTTCCACTCCCAGGGGTAGATGGAGCTTCCTGAGCCCCCTGGGAGCTGTGGCTGTCAGGAGAAGGGTGGGAGCACCACTGGGAAGGGCACCCCTGCCAGCTACTGCTCCTGCCTGCTCCCATCCCATCCACGGGGCAACAACCACCCACATGGCTTCGAGGCAGGAGCAGCCCTGGCCAGGCAAAGCTGCTGGGCCGAGCTGGGAGCGTGGATCTGTGCTGCTGCTGGTCCTCCCAGGCTGCCCTTTCCAGCAGAATTTAGCAGAACAAATCCTTCCTCCCCGGTGGTTTTGCTTTTAAAGCCAAGGGAGCTTTGGGGTCTCGAGTGGCACCAGGGGTCAGCCCGGAGCCAGAGCTGCAGCATGGCCAGGGTGGTTCTTTTTGGGTGAATAGCTTCTGAGGAGAGCTTCCAGGCACTGCTTACCTTGACAATCCGGACCACTGCTTTCAGTTCGAGCTTTAAAGTGCAAAACTTCTTTGAGCAGAGTCTTTGGGTTAAAAAGCACCAACTCCCCCAGGAGCCGGGGCCCGCGGGGTGACTGACAGCTGTGAGAGCGCCACAGGCACCGGCACAAAAGCACCAGCTCCGCTCCCTCTTCCATTTCACACTGTCAGCAGCTGCTGCAAATCCCCTCCCTGGCCGGGCAGGTGGTGTGTTGGTGCAGGCTGGCTGGATTAGTAACGCTCGGGGCTGTTCTGCATCCCAGCCTTCGCCGGGGGATGCTCCAGGGGGGCTTTGGTGCTGCCCGCGGGAGGAACGGGCCCTGCTGCAGCTCCTCCTGTGGTGGGCAGACGCTCTCCACACCTCCCAGGAACACTTGTAAACTGTGAATAAATACGTGTCCAAGAGCATCCCGTGGTTTGGGTAAAAGCAAGGTACAAAAATCCGCGTTAGGCGTCTGAAGCTTTGGTCTGGACTGGGCCGTGGCACCCTCGGAGCTGTGAGGAGCCCCGGGCAGGTTCCTGCTTGCAGCAGCATCCAGGGGCTCAGAGCGGCTTCCTCTGCCGGCCGCCGTGCCCTCAGAACATGAACAGATCGTCCTGCGGGGCCGGGCTGGGCTCCAGCTGGCTCCAGTGCACAGGGGACAGAGCCCCCGCGCTCTGCAGCTCCTGGGCTGACAGCCCCGTGTCCAGCTCCTGCGGGTTCGTCCTGGACTGGGCCAGTCTGAGGGGCACAGACACGGGGGAACAGTGAAATAAGCACGGAGCAAAGCACAGAGTAGAATAAACACTGAGCAAAGCACAGAGTACAATGAACACTGAGCAAAACACAGAGTAAAATAAACACGGAGTAATGCACAGAGCAAAGCACAGAGTAATGCACAGAGTAAAATAAACACAGAGCAATGCACAGAGTAAAATAAACAGAGTAATGCACAGAGTAAAATAAACACAGAGCAATGCACAGAGTACAATAAACAGAGTAATGCAGAGAGTAAAATAAACACAGAGCAATGCACAGAGTAAAATAAACAGAGTAATGCAGAGAGTAATGCACAGAGTAAAATAAACACGGAGCAATGCACAGAGTAAAATAAACAGAGTAATGCAGAGAGTAGAATAAACATGGAGTAATGCACAGAGTAATGCACAGAGTACAATAAACACAGAGTAATGCACAGTAATGCACAGAGTAATGCAGAGTAAAATAAACACAGAGGAAAATACAGAGTAGAATAAACATGGAGTAATGCACAGAGTAAAATAAACACAGAGCAAAGCACAGAGTAGAATAAACACGGAGTAATGCACAGTAATGCAGAGAGTAAAATAAACAGAGTAATTTATAGTAATACACAGAGTAATGCACAGAGTAAAGCACAGAGAGAAACAAACACAGAGTAAAGCACAGAGTAAAGCAAGCACAGAGTAAAGCACAGAGTAGTGGTTCCACTCCTGCTGCACCCCCACGTTCCAACACCCTCCCGTGGGATGCAAACACTCAGGGAGGGGAAAAGGCATCAGGGAGCTGGCCCAGAACATTCCAGCACTGTCGGGTTTGCTGCAGCTTTGCTGCTGGCTTCTCCCAGCACCTCTGGACGTGCCATACTCCCCTGGCCTGGCAGAGCAGGGCTCTCCCCCTGTGCCATCCCTGGGAGCCGCTCCCAGCCCCGAGCAGTGACTCAGCCCTGCTGCCGTGGCTGTCCCTGCCTCAGCCGATGTTTCACAGCCCCAGGATCAGCTGGAAGAGCTTTTCATCCCAGCTGTTTCACAACAGCCAAGCAGCCCCAGCTGGCTGTGGTGTGGTTTAAGCAGCCCTGTGAAAACGCTGCCGCACTGGGGCTGAACTCAGACATTTGGGGCTCCATCCGGGGCAGGCAGGGCACCACGGCCAGCCTGAGGTGAAGCCCCAGTTTTTAACGGAGAGGAGACACGGGAGTGATGTGGCAGGAACGGCCTGGGCAGTGCTGCAGGAGGAGCAGCCCAAACTCTGAGTCACCAGAGGGCCCAGGGAGATGGGACAGCTCAGCACGGAGCAGAGCAAAGCCCCAAACCAAGCAGAGCAAAGCCCCAAACCAAGCAGAGCAAAGCCCCAAACCAAGCCCATCTGCTGCAGCCCATGGGGAGGAAAAACGCAGACACCAGGACATCAATCAGCCCTGCTACCAGCCCCAGGGGCTGCTGGGGAAGGGAAGCTGTAAATCACCCCCGAGAGCCAAACAGCACCCCAAGGGCTGAGCAGGGACTGCTGCAAACCCTTCTCCTGCCTCGCTCCCTCCTCCAGCACCTCCCAGCCCGAGGAGGAGGAAGAGGAGGAGGAAGAGGAGGATGGGACCCACATAAAGCCACCCCAAGCCTGCCAGGACAAGGCAGGAAAACCCACTCGAGAGGAAACGGGTTTGTTTGGCTTTGCTGGCTTGCTCAGCAGGCACGGGCAGGGCAGCCTTTAATTTGGAGTGGGAAGGGGAATAAACCCATGAACTGATGGCCACGCACCCGGAATTTGGGCTGAGGCAGAGCAAAGCCCCTGGTGCCAGAAGCTGGGACCAGCAGCCTGGAAAAGCCTCGGTGAGTGGGAGCAGAGCCAGCAACTGCCTGGGGAATGAAACTCCCCATCACACACAGCCTCTCTCCATCCTTTAAAGGTTGTCAAAATATTTGGCTTCTCAGGCAGCCCCAAAGCCTATCCTTCAGTCACCAGCTGAGGCACTGCTGGGGCAGCTGCCTAGGTCAGATCAGAGCCCTGATGAGACTAAGGAGCATTAATTAACGGCCATTATTAACAGGCTGTCACCAGCCAAGGCTCTCTGCCCGTGCTGAGCTCCAGGGAGGGATGAGAATTTGAGAATTACCTTGAGAACGCCTCGTCCAGACCATCATCCATCTCCTTTGTGAAGAGATAAAAAGAGAGACAAGTAGTTGCTAAGAGAACTGCACAAAAGTGTATTTAGAGATCTGGCTCTGCACTCAGACAAAAAAATATCTGTCTACTGGCTTCTGAGTGCCTCAGTCACCTCCTCTGCAATCTGCCTCCTCTGCAGGGGAAAAGGTGAACTCACAGTGCTCCTGGGGCTTGGCCCTTCCTCCACCCCGACTCTGCCCCAGCTCCATCCCGGGAGAGCAGCACAGGGGTGGAAGCAGCACCCCTCACCCTGCCAGCCCTGCGTGTCCTGCTCCCAGGAGGGACCTGACACAGCTGGGGTCCCTTCAGGCTGTCCCTTACCCACACCAGGCTGTTTTTCTCTGTCCCTTACCCACACCAGGCTGTTTTTCACTGTCCCTTACCCACACCAGGCTGTTTCTCAGTGTCCCTTACCCACACCAGGCTGTTTCTCAGTGTCCCTTACCCACACCAGGCTGTTTTTCACTGTCCCTTACCCACACCACGTTGTTGTTGACCGAGGGGCTGGGCCCAAAGCTGCTGTTGTCCAGCTCTGGGGACTCGGTGCTGCTGCCCAGGGGGGATCTGCCAGGGTCCTCCAAATCCAGCAGGTTCCCCAAGGCTGCTGCTGAGGGCAGAGCAGAGAAGGGAGTGAGGGGAGAGGAACAGGCACAGCCAAACCTTCCTGCAGGAATCACTTCCCTGCACCAAATTCCTGCAGGAATCACTTCCCTGCACCAAATTCCTGCAGGATGGCCCCAAAGGCGAGCACTGAGGAGCTGCACCCACCCCACTGGGGGCTGTGGTTTATCCAGGGCAGGTTCCTGAGCACCTCCCAGTGCCTCCAGCAGCCTCTGGGAAAGCTCCTGGGCGCCCACTGATGAGCCCCGGGCCAGAACAGCCCCCGGGCAACATCCCCACATCACCTCACAAAGCTGCACCGGGGTTCGATGGACTGAGGGCAAACCCTGCCCCGGTGGAGTTCAGACCCTGGGAAGCCTCAGACCCTCCCAGCAGCCTGCACCGGGGTGGGGCAGGAGCATCCCAGCTCTGGGATGCCCAGGGAGATGCTGGAGCTCATCCCAGCAGCCCTGGCAGCCCCAGGCTGGGCTGGTGCCAGCCTCGGGGAGATTCCTCCAGTTCCTCCTCCCAGCAAGGGGCAGGACGTGCCAGCCTGGAAGGGAGCCCAGTTTAATGCTGTGCCAAATCCTCTTATCTCGGTGGCCAGCACGGCGAGGGACGAGCCTTTTGTCCCGCTTCACCCTGCCCTGCCCTGCTCAGGGACATCCCTGTGCTGCTCAGGGACAGCCCCCATCCCTTGGGACAATCCCCTGCCCTGCTCAGGGACAATTCCCCATCCCTCAGGGACAATTCCCCATGCCCTGGGACAATCCCCTGCCCTGCTCAGGGACAATTCCCCATCCCTCAGGGACAATTCCCCATCCCCTGGGACAATCCCCTGCCCTGCTCAGGGACAATGTCCCCATCCCTTGGGACAATCCCCTGCCCTGCTCAGGGACTGTTCCCATCCCTCGGGACAATCCCCTGCCCTGCTCAGGGACAGTTCCCATCCCTTGGGACAATCCCCTGCCCTGCTCAGGGACTGTCCCCATCCCTTGGGACAATCCCCTGTGCTGCTCAGGGACAGTTCCCATCCCTCGGGACAATCCCCTGCCCTGTTCAGGGACTGTCCCCATCCCTCGGGACAATCCCCCATCCCTCAGGGACAATCCCCTGCCCTGCTCAGGGACTGTCCCCGTCCCCCAGGCTCTGCCCTGGTGCCTCACCGGTGCCAGGGGGGGCAGGAGCTCCTGAGCCAGGGCTGCTGGTCCCTTCTGCTGCCAGGATGGAGCGCTCCCTCTTCTCCTTCTCTGCACAAGAGGAGATGCCATCAGTGCCTGCAGGCTTCCAGGGAGGGAGGAGGGACAGGGACAGCTCGGCCAGGCCGCCTGTGGGGCCCCTGTCCCCTCATGGAAGGTGACAGCAGAACCCCAAGGGAGGGGTATTTGCTGGGTCTCCAGGATGAAGGAGGAACTGAGAATTTGGCTTTCTGTTCTTAGAAAGTTAATTTATTCTTATGTATTTTAATACACTATAATATATTGTAATAGATTGTAATATCATTAAAATATATAATATATATAATATATAATTATATTATCATCACATTAATACATTATATTATATATAGGATATTATATATTGTATATTAATAATGTTATATATTATATACAATATTGAATATATACTATATTATATTAAATATTATATCACAATATAGTATATGATATTAATATTATATATTATAGTATATGATATAATATATTATATTATATTATATTATATTATATTATATTATATAATGTTATGCTAAAACTAAACTAAAGAATAAAAAAAAACAGAAAGAAAGCTTAACAAGGTACTAACAGAAAATTTGTGACTGACTCTTCAGAGTCTGACACAGCTGAACAGTGATTAGTTATTAAGTAAAAACAATTTACATAAAATTAATCAAACGTGTACTTTTTAGTAAACAACCTCCCCACTATATTCTAAAAAACAAAGCACAGGAAAGCCAAACTGAGATAATTCTGTTTTTCTTTTTCTCTGAGGCTTCTCAGCCTCCCAGGAGGAAAAAAATCCTAATTTTCAGAAAATACGCCAGAAACACAAGGGGCTGTGAGGCAGGCAGGCCCTGCAGGGCAGGAGCACAGCCCCAACCTGCCTGGGCTGACAGAGGGCCCAAAGGACCTGGGGGGCAGGAAGGGGGAGCAGCAGGGTGACCCCGAGGGGAGCGGGGCAGGGAAACAAACTCACCTTCCCTGGCTGCCTGCCAGAACTCAAAGGCAATCCTGAAGGCCTGGGCCACGGTCAGGGTGACAGCCTGGGCCTGGGGACACAGAGGACAGGCTGAGAGCTCTGAGATCAATCACTGAAACCTCCGAGACTGACCCCTGAGACCTCTGAAAGCACTGAAATCAGTGAGATCAGTGAGATCAGTGAGATTACTGAAATTATTGACATCAGGGAGATCAGTGAGATCAATGAGATCACTGAAATTACTGAAATACATCAGGGAGATCACAGAAATCAATGACATCACTGAAATCAATGAAAGCTCTGAAATCAGTGAAATCACTGAGATCAATCACTGAGATCAATCACTGAGACCTCTGGAATCACTGAAATTACTGAGATCAATGAGATCACTGAAATTACTGAAATTATTGACATCAGGGAGATCACAGAAATCAATGACATCACTGAGATTAATTAATGAAAGCTCTGAAATTACTGAAATCAATGAGATCAATCACTGAGATCAATCACTGAGATCACTGAAATTACTGGAATCAATGAGATCACTGAAATCAATGACATCACTGAGATTAATCAACGAAACCTCTGAAATCACTGAAATTACTGATATCACTGAAATTACTGAAATTATTGACATCAGGGAGATCACTGGAGCAGCCCTGCAGCACTGAGAGCCCAGCAGGGCTCTCCAGCCCTGCAGAGGAACCAGGGGGGACAGCAGTGCCACCTCCAGAGGGACAGGAATGCCACCTCCAGAGGGACAGAAATGCCACCTCCAGAGGGACAGGAGTGCCACCTCCAGAGGGACAGAGTTCAGTAGCAGCACCAGCCCCAGCAGTGGAACCATCAGGGAAAGGAGTGCCACCTCCAGAGGGACAGCAGTGCCAGCTCCAGCAGGGCCACAGCTGGGCAGCAGCTCCAGCCCCAGCGGGGCACAGGAACTGCTCCCCACACCCCGAGCCTCCGGGCTGGGTTTGTTTTCCCCAGCTGTGAACACAACAAACCCAACCCCAGGGCTGGAGCCGCTCCCCTGGCAGCCCCCAGGGACAGGGGGGGACACAGCCAGGGCACAGCACGCCCCAAAGCCAGGCAGGGGGCACGGAGACCCCCAGAGGGATCAGAGCCAATTGAGGCTGGCAAGCAGGAGGGCTCGTTGGAATGTTGGAGCTGTTTACATCCTTGATGGAAGTGCAAATGCTTTATGGCAAAAAAAAGCCCTTAAATATGGTAATTAAGTATGAAACTCCTCACAGCTGTTTACAATTTAAGCTGTCACATCTGAATCAAATTTAATAGACCCAGGTACTGTGGAGAATTACCCAGGAACTAAAAATATGGACTAATTATAAGCCTGTGGCTGGGAGCTGTGGTGCACCCAGAGCCCCTGCCCTGGGGAGGGCTGGCTGCAGTCTGGGAGCAGGGATCACCTCAGCAGCAGGATGTTCCTGCATTTTACAGAGCAGGAAAAAGGAAATTATTCCTGTTTTTTTGCCACAAAAGGCTTTGGAGAACTTTATTTGGAGGGGGATGCACTGAGCTGATGCAGCAGTGAGATAATTCTTTTAGCAGCAGGAAGATTTCAATTTTAATTTGCAGAGCAAGGCTTATCTCGGCCCTGCCAGGATGGGAGCGCGCGCCGAGCACAGGAGACACAACTTGTAGCTCCCTTTATTCTCTCCAAGGGGAAAAAAAGGAGCTGGGAGAGGCAGAGAATATTGAGGGAGCTCTGGTGGCCCAGCTGCAGGCAGGGGGATGCTGAGGAGCAGCCTGGGACGGCCCCAGAGGGGATCTGGCACGTCCTGTCCCCCGTGCAGAGGCACCAGGGAAGGATTTCTGGGGGCACAGGGCTCTGAGCTGCCCTTCCTCTCCCCTTCAGGCCCTTCCTGGCTCGGGGAGGGGGCTCAGTGCCAGCTCTGGCTCCGGCAGAGACCCCAGGGCTCACAGCCCAGACCCCTTCCCACAGCCAGGGCTCTGCTCTGAGCCCCAGGCAGGCTCTCCTGCGGGCAGGACACGGCCCCAGCTGCACCAAAACCTGTGTGGGGAGCCCCAGCAGGGTCCCCTGGGCACCCCCTGCCCAAAGCTCCCTGCCCAGGGGGCTCAGGAGGCTCCAGCAGCACCGGGGGTGCCCGTGGGGCAGGGCTTGGTGCAGGGTCAGCTCAGGTGGGTCACACCCCATCCCGAGAGCCTTCCACCAGGCAAGGCACAAATCAGCCTGTTCCAGCTGGGATGAGCTGCTGGGCAGCTCATGAGCCCTCCTCCTCCTCCTCCTCCCTCCTCCCTGCCCGGCACTGACCATTTTCCTCTTGGGGCACAGGAAGGCGTGGCACTCCAGGCTCTCACTCTGCTGGCTCTGGGCGATGTAGGCAAACACTTTATCGTGGGCCTTGTCTGCCGTGCAGTAGGAGATCCTGGAAGACACAACACCCCGGGCTGGGCTCTGGGGACAGCCTCCAGAGCCTCCCGGGGCTGCCAGAGGGAGCTGCCCAGGCTCCAGAGCCTCCCGGGGCTGCCAGAGGGAGCTACCCAGGCTCCAGAGCCTCCCGGGGCTGCCAGAGGGAGCTGCCAGGCTCCAAAGCCTCCCAGGGATGCCAGAGGGAGCTGCCAGGCTCCAGAGCCTCCCAGGGATGCCAGAGGGAGCTGCCCAGGCTCCAGAGCCTCCCAGGGATGCCAGAGGGAGCTGCCCAGGCTCCAGAGCCTCCCAGGGATGCCATGCCCAGGCTCCAGAGGAGAGGGAGCTGCCAGGCTCCAGAGCCTCCCAGGGATGCCAGAGGAGCTGCCCAGGCTCCAGAGCCTCCCAGGGCTGCCAGAGGGAGCTGCCCAGGCTCCAGAGCCTCCCAGGGATGCCAGAGGGAGCTGCCCAGGCTCCAGACCTCCCGGGGATGCCAGAGGGAGCTGCCAGGCTCCAGGGCCAGGCAGGCAGCAGGGGATGGCACCAGGCTTGGGCTGGGCAGGGAGAGAAGCCAGGGGCAGTGAGGGAGTGAGATCCATGGGGAACACAAGGAGGAGTGGGAGAAGAGAAAAAGAGAAGAAGAAATGTCTTTTTCACGCCGTGGGACAGGACAGGGCAGAGAAGGGGAGGATTCCAGCAGAGCAGCAGCTCACACTGCTCTGCCCTCAGGAGAGAGGCTGCTCAGAAGGTTTTCCCTGGAGGATGAGGAAGGAGGAAGGAGCTGTTCTCAGGCTGGGACTCCATCTCCAGGCTCCAGGCAGGCCCAGGATTGATGCAGGGGTGCCCAGGTCTGGGATTTGCAGCAGCAGATGCTCAGGATGCTCCCTGAGCTCAGGGCACGTGGAGGGAGGCTCAGCCTCCTCCCTGGAGCCTCCCCTCACCTCTGAGCAGCCCGGGGGTGAGCTGGGGCCCAGGAGAGCAGCCAGCACCCACCTGTAAATGGAGATGTTCTCGATGAGCTCGTTGGTCCCGCTGTCCCTGAGCACAATCCCTCGGGGTGACACTTTCAGGGTCACCTTCTGCAGCTTCTTTCCACTTGCTTTTGCCTTTGGGAGGGAAAGAGGGAAGGGAAACCCCAGGCTTTGAACACTGGCACCTCCAAAGGGCTGTGAGCAGCCTGGGCGTGCACTCTGCTGTCACTGCTGCCAGGAGGGACACAGCACTGCTTAACCCTTCCCTCCCTGCAGCAGGGATCCGTGCTGGATTCAGCAGGGACACACCTCACCCCAGTGCACAGGCACTGCCAGCACCTCCAGGGGCTGTCCCCAGGGCCACCAGCACCTCCAGGGGCTGTCCCCAGGGCCACCAGCACTGCCACAGGAGCTGTGCTGGGAGCAGGACAGGCCTGGCACACGAGGGCTCCCAGGTGGTGCCAAACCCCACCGCAGTGGCAAAGCTCCCCCTGGACAGCACATCAGCCTCAAACCAGACTTTTAGGAGCCACTTTCTCTTCCTTGCTGGCCTGGTGCTTTCAGCCTGCAGCTCACATCCAGCTCGTGCCTGGCTGGAATCCTCAGCCCCATTCCCTTGGGGATTCTGAGTCCCTTGGGGATCCCAAAGCCTTGCCCAGAGCAGTCCTGCCCCAGCCCAGGGCTTCATTTAAGGGCTCCCCATCCACCAGGGCAGATGTGAAGGGCTCTGCAATTCCCTCCTCCCCTGGTCCAGCTCAGCTCGTGGCCCAGCAGAGCCACCCCACTGAGCTTTATGGCACAGCCAGGGCTCTGCCTCCTTCACTTGCACAGGGCCCTAAAGCAGCCTTAATTCCACCCAGAGCCTGCTGAGCTGGGAGCCCCTGAGCTGGAGGAGGGCTGGGAATCGGGGGGATGGCTGGGAATGAGCTGGAGGAGGGCTGGGAATTGGGGAGATGGCTGGGAATGAGCTGGAGGAGGGCTGGGAATCGGGGAGATGGCTGGGAATGATCTGGAGGAGGGCTGGGAATCAGGGGATTCAGGAAATCCACCCCTCTGAGGTTACAGTGGGACAGTGCTGTGGTGGCTGGCAACTGCAGCAAGCTGTCCTGCTCTCCCTGCCCTCCAAATCCTGGAAGGAAAGCCCAGAACAGCCCTGGCCGTGCTCCAAACTCTGTCCCTGCCATGCCCCAGCCCCAGGGCAGGCTGACTGCAGCAGGTCAGAGCCTCCCCACACAGCCTGGCTTATCACAGGGAGCCAGAGCTCAGCCACACACCAGCCTTGCCCAGAGAGCCCCATCCCACAGCCCGGGCTGGTCCCAGGGGCTTCCAGGGCCTGGAACTGTCTGCAGTTCCACCCACAGCCCTGGAGGGCTGGAGCTGCAACCCCAACCCCATCGAGCTGCAATCCCAACTTCCCCTGGAGCTGCAAATCCTGACCACCATGGAGCTGCAACCCCAACTTCCCCTGGAGCTGCAACCCCAACTTCCCCTGGAGCTGCAAATCCCAATTTCCCTGGAGCTGCAAATCCTGACCACCATGGAGCTGCAATCCCAACTTCCCCTGGAGCTGCAATCCCAACTTCCCCTGGAGCTGCAATCCCAATTTCCCCTGGAGCTGCGAATCCCAATTTCCCCTGGAGCTGCAATCCCAACCTCCTGGAGCTGCAATCCTGACCCACACAGAGCTGCAAATCCCAGTTTCCCTGGAGCTGCAAATCCCAGTTTCCCTGGAGCTGCAATCCCAACCTCCTGGAGCTGCAATCCCGACCCCATGCAGGTGCAAATCCCAACTCCCCCCACTGCAGCTCTGAAGCTCTTCCCTGGGTGATCCCCCCAAGGGCCAGCAGAGCCACCTGGGGCCGCCTGGGGACACCTGGGGACACTCACGGTGGCCACGATCCTTTTGACAGCGGCTGCAGAGAGCTCCTCTCCCTTGGGCTGCTCCACCAGGGTCATGCCCATGTACTTGAGGCTGAAGAGCATCCCCTCCAGCAGCGTCTCCCGCGTGTCCGTCCAGTTCTCGGGCAGCTCTGGGGACACAGGGACGGCTCTGGGAGTGACAACCTCACAGCAGCACCCCCGAGGCTGGGAACTGGGGGATGGCTGGGAATTGGGGGGATGGCTGGAGGAGGGCTGGGAATTAGGGGATGGCTGGGAATTTGGGGATGGCTGGGAATTGGGGGATGGCTGGGAATTGGGGGATGGCTGGGAACGTGCTGGAGGAGGGCTGGGAACTGGGGGGATGGCATCCCCTCCAGCAGCGTCTCCCGCGTGTCCGTCCAGTTCTCGGGCAGCTCTGGGGACACAGGGAAGGCTCTGGGAGTGACAACCTCACAGCAGCACCCCCGAGGCTTCGGCTGCTGCCTGCAGCAGGAGATGGGGCAGGGAGAGGAGGCAGCAGCGCTTCAGCCACGAGGGGATCCCCTGGGAGCCTCCCCTGCAGCTCTCCAAGGCAGCAAAGCAAACCCCAGAAGGTTTTCCAGGAGCCACCACAAACCCTTCAGGAGCCACCAGCTGAACTGGGAGCCACCCCGTGCCCTGACCCTGCACAGCAGCACCTACACAAGGAGGGTAAGACGGGATTTGCTGCTAAGCCCGGGCAGCTGCTGGGACCCAGGTGAGGTAAAATCATCCCCCAGAGCCCCGAGGAGCCCCTCAGGAGGAGAGGACTCTGCTCTGCCCTTGGGAACCCCCGCGGGACCCTTCCCCGAGGAGCTGGGGGGAAAGGAGGGTTCCAGACACAGGGAGAGCTGTGGGGCCAAGGTGAAAGTCAGGTGGGCGTTCCTGAGCCTGAAATTCCAGCCGGGAGCCACCTGGGATGGGCAGCTGTCACACAGCCCCTGCAGGTGTCACACACAGCCCCTGCAGGTGTCACACAGCCCCTGCAGGTGTCACACACAGCCCCCCAGGTGTCACACACAGCCCCCCAGGTGTCACACAGCCCCTGCAGGTGTCACACACAGCCCCGCAGGTGTCACACACAGCCCTCCAGGTGTCACACACAGCCCCTGCAGGTGTCACACAGCCCCCCAGGTGTCACACACAGCCCCCCAGGTGTCACACACAGCCCCCCAGGTGTCCCCAAGCCAGCCCGTTCGTGTCCCCCCGCTGCCCATCCCTGACCCCAGGTGTGACACGCCGGGTGGGTCCCACGGGATCGGCCACAGCCACAGGTTCGGGGTCGCTTGGGGGGTGCGGGGTGGTCCCCCCCGGGCCCGGGAGGGCGCCTGGCACGGCCCGGTGGCCGCTCGCCACGGGGCCATCGATCGTGTGACAAAGCCAGCAGCGGGACGAGGTCACAGAGTGCCCGCGGGGCTCCGGCCCTTGTCCCGGGCTGGGGGGCAGGGGGACACGGGGACAGGGGGATACAGGGACGGGGGGGACACGGGGATATGGGGATATGGGGATACAGGGACGGAGGGACAGGGGGACACGGGGACAGGGGGGTACGGGGATATGGGGACAGGAGGACACGGGGACAGCGGGACATGGGGACATGGGGACAGGGCCACCCCCAGCCAGCCCCGCCGCTGCCGGGGAAGGCGCGCAGTGAGCGGGGAGCGCAGCGGGGCGGCGCAAACCGCGCGGCAGAAAGTGGGGCTGAAAGTGAGAAAAGAGCCCGAGAGAGAGCGGAAGCGGAGCCGAGGGAGCGCAGGGGGCTGGGGACAGGGACAGGGGACAGGGACAGGGGACAGGGCAGGGAGGGGAGGGCAGCGGGGGAGCGGGGCCCGGCCGGGGCGCGGGGTGCGGGGTGCGGGGCTCGGCGCTCACTCTTGTGCCTCCCGCCGGCCCAGGACGGTTTGTGCACGCTGGGGCTCCTCAGCAGGGCCCGGCCCGCGGAGCGCAGCGCGTCCATCCCGGCCCGGCCCGGCCCGGCCCCGCCGCAAACTTTCCTGCGGCGCCAGCGCTGACCGCGTCCGGGGGCGGGGCCATGCAAATCAGCCGTGACGTCAGCGTGCCACGCCCTGTGCCACGCCCATCCCCGCCCCGGGGCGCCAAGCTCCGCGGGGTCCCAAAAAACTCTGCGGGGTCCCAAAAACTGTGCGGGGTCCCCTGAAGTTGTGCTGGGTCCCTAAAGTTGTGTAGGGTTCCTAAAACTCCGCGGGGACCCAAAAGTTCTGCGGGGTCCCCAAAAACTCTGCGGGGTCCCCAAAACTCCGCGGGGACCCAAAGCTCCTCGGGGTCCCCGAAGCCATCCAGGGTCCCCAAAACGCTGTGGGGTTCCTAAAGTTGTACAGGGTCACTAAAGTTGTGCAGGGTCCCCTAAGCTCCACGGGGTCCCAAAAACTGTGCGGGGTCCCCTAAAGTTGTACAGGGTTCCTAAAGTTGTGCAGGATCCCCAAAACTCCTGCGGGGTCCCCAAAGCTCCTCGGGGTCCCTAAAGCTGAGCAGTGTCCCCAAAACTCCGCAGATTTCCCAACACTCTGCAGGGTCCCCAAAAGCTGTGCAGGATCCCCAAAGCTCCACGGGGACCCTAAAGCTCCTCAGGGTCCCTAAAGCTCCTCGGGGTCCCCTGGGTGTGACAGCACCGTGGGGACACTGTGACCCGGCCACACCCAGGGCTGTGGGTGCCCCCCAAAATCGGGGGTGGCTTCTCCCCACAGATCTTGCCCCCACATCCCTCCTCCTCCTCGTGCCTGTGGGGTGCAGCTCTGCAGGGATCCCCCCCTTCCCCCTGAAATTCAGGGTAAGGAGCCCTCTCTGCTCGCTCCGTGCTCAGGTGACCCCAAAAAAGTTTGTGTGCCCCAGGAGGGGTTTGGTGGCCCCAGGCTGGGGTGGGACGCGGGGATGTCCTGTCTGAGCACACGTCACCCTGCGTGTCACCAGCGTGTCACCAGCTGCTCTGAACGTCACTGAATGGGAGATTAAGGCCCTCGCAGGCTTTCCGAAATTAAAGGATCATAATGAGGAGGTTAAACCCCATATTGGGGATTTGGAGAGTAATGCCTCCCAAAGCCTGTTACTGGCAGAGACGTTTGTGTGATTGAAATCCCCTTTTTTGCTGGAATTTGACATTCCCCTCGGGCTGAGGAGCTGGGGGCTGAGGCAGGGCAGTCACACCAAGCTCCTGTCCCTGGGACACGGCAGGGTGACTCCAAACATGCCAGTCTGGACTGGGATGGAGCCCCTGCTCTGTCCCCACCGAGGGCCTGGTGTGGGTCTGAGCTCGTGGGGGTGAGCAGGGCACGGTGACAACGCTTGGCAGGAGAAACTTCCCGGGGCTCAGAGCACACAAACACCAAAAAATCCTCAAAAATCCCCAAAAATCGCTGTGTGAGGAACAAATCTAAGCTTTCCACAGCCCCTGCTGGGTGCAAAACCCTCTGTGAGCATCTCTGCTCACGGGAAGCTCCCACTCACACCTGGACGTTTCAGGGGTTTAAGCCAAGCTCGAAGTTTCTGTAAATGATGGATGAGCTCAGCCCGGGGGTTCTGCTGAGCTCAGAGCCTTGGCCGTGGCTGGAGAGGCACCTGAGCTGTGGCCAGAGCTGATTTACCTCCCAAACTCTGTGTTTAGAATAAATCCCACCCTGCTCCTCCCCGCAGGGGATGCTCACTGCCACCACCCCGCCCTGCAGCTGCTTCTGGGGTGTCCCCAAAGGGCACAGCAAAGGTCCCACTCTGCTCACAGCCAGGACAGTCCTGGGGCAGGCCAGGAGCCTGGGGAGCAGCAGCAGGCAGGGAAATATTGAAATAAAGAGCTGAGTTTTCCTGGGGACGCGCTGCAAACGCCATCTCTGGGGTTTTGTGAGTGTCCTTTGAAAAGGTTTCACCCTCCGCTTCCCCATCCCCTCCTCTGCCATCCTTCGCTGCTGGGGCAGCCCTGGGGAGGTTTCCCTGCCAGGCTGGGCCAGAGGGGACTTTTCGGGATGCCAGGGGAGTTCCCCTGAGCCGCGTGAGAGCCACAAGCTGCCCCGGAGGTGCCACCACCCCTGGATGGCAGCCACCCTCCAGAAACCCCTCGGGGCTGCCTTTCCCCGGCAGGGCCGCCCTGCTTCCCGGTGTGCTCCCGCAGTTGTGGTGGGGTTTCCCTCCCTCCGAGCTGGTTTCTGTCCCTTTCCCAGCCCTGCATCCCCAGGGCAGATCTTGCTGCTGCTCCCAGCCAGGCTGGGCCGGAGCTCGGAATCCGAGGCGCAGCCGGCACCAAAAGCTGCTGCAGAGCAACAGATGGGCAGTGCCCGGGCTGCTCTGCTGGGGCAGATTTGGGAGCTAATAATAATTGTAAACATCTCCGTGCTCCGTGTTTAATCCTGGTAATCTCCTTAGCCAGCCTGGGCTTGGTGGCTGTGCTCTGCTGGGACAGCCCTGAGCGTCCCCAGCCCCAGCTGGCATTCCTGCAGGGCTGGCTCTGCCAGCAGGGCACTGCCAGAGCTGCCAGCCTGCTGAGACAGAAAATAAAGGAAATTAATCATCATTTATAGTTATTTATTTAGCTGTAAAGGTGGCAGGCTGAGCCCAGGGCCCATCTCAGCCCTGGAGCTTCCAGCCTGCTCCCAGCAGCCCCAGGGATGCTTCCAGCTCACAAATCTCCATTAAAACAAGAGGCTTGGGGATTTTTGTGGTTGGAAAGATGAAGAGCACGAGTTCGGAAATGCACACAGCGAGCGGAGAAATATGACTTTTTTTTTATTGGTTTTTTTGTTTGTTTGTTTTAATCTCTGGATCTGGAGGAGGAGCTGGCTCTGGGGTTTGGAGCTTTTGATAGAAAAACTGGAATCTGCTCCCGTGGTGGAATCTGCTCCTGCTGGCCTGGGGACAGAGGGACACAGGGACAGGGGGACAGAAGGACACAGGCCTGGGCTCCTCAGCAGCTGCTGGGCAGGAGGGGTGCAGGTGGAAGGGTAAAAAACACAAAAACCCTTTTTGAACTCAGATAAAAGGAAGCTTTTTTTTTAAGGCAAAATAAAAACCCCAAATCCAACCCAAATCTCACCTCATTATTGTTAAAAATCCCCTCTGAAACGTGGTGGAAAATGTGTTTTTTCTGCTGGGGAGTGCCAGAGTTCCCACCTTGCCCTCAGCTGCTGGACCCTCTGTGGCCCAGGAGCAGCAGCCAGGCTCAGTTCTGTCTTCACTTTCCTGATTAAAATGCTTTTTTCCATCACTAACTCCATTTAAGTGCCTGCTTTTCAAGCACACAGAGGGCTGCAGCCCTTGGAAGCCCAGGGGAGGTTTTAAGGCCCATCAGGAATGCTGGAGCTGCCCCGCAGCTCTGGGTGGCACAATTCCCTTTTTCCTTGGGGCTGCAGCTGATTTCTCCTTCAGATTCACCAGCACTGGCCCCATCCCTAAAACCACAATTGCCAGCGCCAGGCAGGCCCCAGAGCTCATTGGAATGAGAGGGTGGAGGTCAGCTCCTGCCTGGCCCAGGGGCTGCAGGGGCAGGGGGAGCTCAGCTCGTGGGTGTTCACCGCTGCAGCTCCTCGCTGCCCTCTGATCCTTTCCATTTGTGCATTCATTACAGCAGCATCAGCAATTCCCAGCCTTCCTGCCCTCCCATTCCCTGCCCCGGCCAGGGTCTCAATTTATTCCACACAAATACATTCATTTATTCCAGACAAATCCTCTGAGGCAGCTTCCCGAGCCCCTCTTCCATGTGGAGCTCTCCTGCTGGCAGCCCCAGGGCACCGAGTGGCTGCCCTGGGCATGCCCAGCCCTGGAGGGGGAAGGAACATCCCCAAATCCCAAATCCCACCCCCAAATCCCCATTCCCATCCCCAATCCCATCCCATTCTCATCCCAAATCCCATTCCATCCCCAAATCCCCATCCCACTTCCTATCCCAATCTTCATCCCCATCCCCAAATCCCATTTCCATGCCCATCCCCAATCCCAATCTCCATTCCAAATCCCATCCCAATCTCCAATCCCAATCTCCAATCCCAAATTGGCTCCACCTGCAGCCCCCCATCCCCTCCAGGCCCAAATTTGGGGTGAGGGGACCCCAGGTTTGTCCCAGCCCCCCCTCCCTCCCTCCCTGGGTGTTTTTCCATCGTTTGTTCCAAAGGGAACGGGAATTTTGGGAGCAGGAGGGCACCTCACACCCGGGGTGACATTGTCACTGCTGCTGCTGCTGCTTCCATGGCAACCCTGCCTTTGTTTCCGGGAGCTGCTCCATCATAATTAATAAATAATTAACAAAAACCCTCCCCTGCAGGTGGGCCCTGCCCGGGTGCTGCCCCGGGGCACGTGCAGGGAGCAAAGAACAGGGAAAAAAGAACTTCCCTGCTCTGGGACAGGCAGGGCCAGCTGGTGATGCTCCAGGAGAAGGAGCAGCAGGGAATAACCCTGGGCTGGCACCCCCATCCCCATCTGCACCCCCATTTCCATCCCCATCCCATCCCCATCCCATCCCACTTCAGCCCAGCCTGTGGCAGAAGGGAGCAGCCCCTGCTTCCCTTGGCACCTCTGCAGTGGGATCATTCCAGACATTTCCTGACCCTTCCTGGCATTTCCTGACTCTTCCTGATGTTTCCTGACCATCCCTGACAATTCCTGACCATCCCTGACCATCCCTGACCAGTTCTGATAATTCCTGACATTTCCTGACCCTTCCTGATATTTCCTGATCATCCCTGACCATTCCTGACAATTCCTGACCCTTGCTGATTATTTCTGATCATTCCTGACATTTCCTGAACCTTCCTGGTATTTCCTGACCATTCCTGATCCTTCCTGATCATTCCTGACCCTTCCTGACCCTTCCCGGCATTTCCTGACTCTTCCTGGCATTTCCTGACCATTCCTGATCGTTCCTGATCATTCCTGACCCTTCCTCACCATCCCTGAGCCTTCCTGACCAGTTTTGATCATTCCTGGTATTTCCTGGCCCCCCGGGGCCCAGCGAGGTGTCCCTGCGTGGCTCAGGGCAGCCCGGAGAGCTGAAATTCCCGCTGGAATCCCTTTCCTGGACCCGGGGTCCCTCCGCAGGCTCTGGGAGGCTCCGGGATCAGGGAATTCCGTGCCCTCGGCTGCTCCTCCCGAGCCCTGCAGAAACTCTCATTAGGGAGCCCTGGCTGCATTAATTAATGCTGTTATTAATCAGGGCTGCGGGATGGACCGTGCTGCCATTCAGGAATAAACGAATCCCAGGGCCAGGAGGGGAGCAGGAGTCTGGATCCCACTGCCCTTTCCAGAGGCGCCGCATCTGCAGATTATACTCTGCAATCTGTAATTAGGCGGATTGTTAATTGCCAAACGCCGGGCTCAGCCCGTGCAGGGGAAATGGGGCTCCTGAGCTGCACGCACCCCAAAGCTGCGGGGCCAGCAGAGCTCCAGGCAGGCACAGAGCCCCTCGGGCATGGGGAGAGGAGGAGCTGTGCCCCCAGAGCCCGCCTGCAGGGGAGGCAATAAATACCATATTTATATTGAAATTATATTATATTTACATTAAATATCATATCTATATTATAATTTGAATAAATATCATATTTATATCTAAATTATCATATTATATTTAAATTTAATCTATTTATATTATATTATGATTGGAATAATTATCATATTTATATTTAAATTATAGTATATTTAAATTATAGTAAATTTAAATTATATCATATTTAAATTAAATATAATATATTATATTATGATTGGAATAAATATCATGTTTATATTTAAAGTATCATATTATATTAAATTAAATATCATATTATATTATATTATAATTGGAATAAATATAATATCTATATTTAAACTATCATTTTATATTTAAATTAAATATAATGTTTATGTTATAATTGGAATAAATAGCATATTTATATTTAAATTAACATATTATATTTAAATATCATATTTATATTATAATTGGAATAAATATTATATTTATCATATCATATTTAAATATATTTATATTGTGATTGGCATAACTATCATATTTATATTGTAGTGTAATTGATATTTCTATTATGATTGATATTTCTATTATGATTGATATTTCTATTATGATTGATATCTCTCAAAAGCCCCGGCTGAGCTCAGGGAGCGCTGGGAGCCACAGGAATAATGAACCCCCACTGTCGGGGGGCTGGCAGCAGGAGCGGTGCCAGCCCCGGGGACAGCTCAGGGAAGGGAAATGTCCCCGCGGAGGGGAAGGCTCGGGGCTGGCTCTCCGGGCCACCCAAGGTGTCCTGAGCCCTCTCGTGGCTGCTGGGGACAGGACACGAAGAAATCTCCTTCCATGTCCTACCGAACACCCAGATCGTGCTCTTGCAGGGAGATTCCTGGGTCTGGAGCGCAGAAATTCCAGCTGGTGCACACAAATGTCCTGAGAAATTAAAATGTTTGGAGCAGCTTCTGGGCACGGGATCGCAGGGACATTGGAATGGCAAACAATGCTAATGAGAAATAATAATGATATTAAATAACAAAAAATTAAAATAATAAAAATTACCTTAATAAAATATAAAATTAAAATAATAAAATAATAAATATAGAAATAAAAAAAATCCCTTGCAAACTCCTCAATAAATCCCCAAACTCCCATTTTTAATTTCTGCAATGAGGGTTTCCTTAAACTCCTCAATAAAACCCCAAACTCACATTTTTAATTTGTGATATTTGAGGGTTTCCTTGAACTCCTCAATAAACCCCCAAGCCCCTCGGCAGCAGGGCTGGGATCCATTCAGGCAGGAGGGCAGACCGAGTGTCAATGGGAGGTGAATAAATAAAATAAATAAAACCCCCAGAAGTGCAGCTTTTCTTGGGCAGCTTTGCAGGGCCCCGTGCCCAGGACCTTGCCCAGCTCCAGCTGCAGCCTGGGGGCACAGCAGCGAGGGCAGGGGCTGCAGAGCAGGGCAGGGAGCCTGGGGGCACAGCAGCGAGGGCAGGGGCTGCAGGGCAGGGCAGGGCAGGGCAGGGCAGGGAGCCTGGGGGCACAGCAGCAAGGCCAGGGGCTGCAGGGCAGGGCAGGGAGCCTGGGGGCACAGCAGCAAGGCTGGAGGCTGCAGGGCAGGGCAGGGAGCCTGGGGGCACAGCAGCAAGGGCAGGGGCTGCAGGGCAGGGCAGGGAGCCTGGGGGCACAGCAGCGAGGGCAGGGGGCTGCAGGGCAGGGCAGGGAGCCTGGGGGCACAGCCTGGGGGCACAGCAGCAAGGCTGGAGGCTGCAGGGCAGGGCAGGGCAGGGAGCCTGGGGGCACAGCAGCAAGGCTGGAGGCTGCAGGGCAGGGCAGGGAGCCTGGCTCCGGAGCAGCCCCGCGGGCACGCAGCTCTGCAGTCAGCTCTGCAATCAGCTCGGCTACAGAAGCTGGATGACACTGAAAGGGGGCAAAAAAACCCACTTTAAACCATCAAGTTTCCTCTTGAAACGTCTTTTGCCAAGGCACTGTGAACAGGCATGTCCAGCCATGGATTCTCCGGGACTCCAAACCACCAACGGGGACAGAAATATTTCACACGACAAGCACCATCACATCATCAGCTAGCCTTTATTCCTTCCCTTAAACAACGCCCCTGGAATTTGTTTGGTCCTTTGAGGGGGGGAAATCAAATTATCTTCTGCGACGCCGCGTGTTTGTGTTTCACACATCTGGAAATCAAAGCTTTGTTGGGTCCTTTAACCCTTTCACTGGGAAACCTGAAGGCTTTTCCTCACTGCGTGAACCTGCAAATCCAATTTGATCATTAAATAAAAAAAACTGAGGAGAAAGGGTTCAAAACCAAGCAAAGCCCTGTGGTTTTTTGTTTTGTTTTCTTTTTTTTTTCAAGAGGAAACCATGCAAGAGTACATAAAAAGGCAAAATTGGCTACTTGAAAACCAAGAATCGTTTTTAATGCGTTGGCCGAGGAAAATAAATCGCGAAGTTCTGTGAGGTTTTCTAAAAATTTACAAGAAAAACCGATGGGCAGTTCTAGTCAACGCTCCTTTCTCCTGCTGGAAATGACAACAAACACAGTCCCACACGAAACAATTTCATCTTGACTGCAAAGAGACCCCTGGGGGCACAGAGAACCTTGGCATGCCCTCATTTCTTCAGGGGCTGGTACACAGAGGCGTTGGGGTCGAGTCCAGAGGGGCTGGGCTCCACGAATTTGGAAGAGTAATGTGGGGACACGGGGCTCAGAGTGCTGGTGGCTGCGGTGTAGGTGATGCTGGGCATCACTGCCATCACCTCTGCGATCTTCTGTTTGAGCTCCTTGATCTCCTGATCCTTCTGCAGGATCTGCCCTGCGAACGGCAAAGCACAGCACTCAGAGCAGCCCTGCCACCCCCCGGCTGCTCTGCTGGGCTCAGAGCTGGCTTTGGTTCCCCCCCGCTCCCACAGGACACATTTCAGTGCCCCCACTGTAATTCTGCATTGTTTGGATTCGCAGCTGCACCACCCCCAAAGGTTGATTCCATTTCATCTCCTTTTTCTGCCTTTTCCATTCCCTTTCTCACAAAAGCTGTTAATTTTCCAAACTGTCCCGCTCCCATCGTTCCCCTCTGAGCTTTCACACCCCCACCCCAGCAATTCCTGCAGCCAGGTGATGAAAAAACCCTCTGCTGAAACAAAACAGAACTATTTCTCCCTCTAATTAAACATTCCTGCAATCAAACCACCTTCTGCAGGGCAATTAAACCGCTGTTAATTGCAGTTACTGAGTGCTGCTCCCCGGTTTGCTCAGCTGCACAAAGCCCGGGCTGGCTTTATCTTGGTTTTCTGCTCCCTCTGGTGGCACCTCCAGCAGTGCCCACACTCCCCTCACCTGCTGAGGGTTAAAACAGCTTGGATTCTCCTCAAATTTAGGTTTTATTTACTTGAGGAGTATTAAATGTTATTGTTAGGATGACAGGAGAGCAGCTTAATGACAGGCCTAATTTAATTAATTGATCTCCTTTAAAGAGAGAGCTCTTTCAGAGCTTTAAAAGAGCTCCAGCTCCTTGTAATGGTTTCTAAAATGCAGAAAAGAATCATGAATTAACCGAAACACCTATTTTAATGTTCATTATCACGATGGGCTGGGAAGGTGAGCTCAGATGGCTCCAGCTCCACCTTCCCAAAGCTGGAAAGGCCAAATTCCCTCTGGGAAACTGCAGGATTTCCCCCGGTGAGCGTGCAGTGGAAGCCCCCAGGTACCTTGGGCAATCTCCAGCTGCCTTTTTGCGTCTCCCAGAGCAGAGAAGAGGTCCAGCTTGATCCTGGTCTCTGCACTCAGGCTGTTCTCCAGGTGCTGGGTCTTGTCCTGCATGGCCGAGAGCGCCGACATCAGCACCTCGGTGTCCTTCTCGTTCTCCTTGTACTTCCTCAGCTCCTGCAGGGAAACTGGGGTCAGCACGGCAGCCTGGGGGTAAAATGTTATCCTGGGGGCAAAAATGTTATCCCGGGGGGCAAAAAATCCCACCCTGGGGGCAAAAATGGCATCCTAGGGGGTAAAAATGTCAGCCTGGGGGCAAAAATCCCACTCTGGGGGGCAAAAAAAAGCCACTCAGGGACTTCACACAGCAGACAGACCCAGGAGTCTCCCCCCTTCCCCAGACTGGGCCTGGCATTAATTAAAATACTGGTTAATTAAGGTTGCCTGCAGTGATCACACGTGGCCACCCTGCAGGTGGTTAGTGCTGTGATGAGGGCACATTTGCTCTGGGCCTCCACCCAAAAACCCCAAAATCCCTTTGCAAGAGAAGCTGGGGGTGTGGGAACCCTTCCCTCAGGAAAAAGCTGGAATCTCCCAAGTGCTCATGTGGGAAAAGGCCTCAGAGAGCATCAAACCCAACTGGAATACATAAATACACTAAAATACACTAAAATACATCCCCAGGTGCCACATCTGTGCTTCTGGACACTTCCAGGGATGAGGATGCCATCCCTGCTGCACAGCACCATGGAAAAATGGGAAAAGCTTCCCTAAACCCCAATCCAAATGGCTGATTAAAAGGATTATTTGTGTCTCGCTTTAAACCTCGCTGCTGCAATGCCAGGAATGAAGGGAAGAGAAAAGAACCAGGGAGCAATTCTCCTGGCAAGCAAAAACCCCCACAAAAACATTCTGCACCTTCACGTGGAGGGACAAGAGTGCAAAGGGGAAAGTATTAGTGCCTGCAACAAAAAGCTTCTCTAACAGTTTGAAGATGCTCATAAAATAAAATAAAAAAAAGCTTAATTAGAGCTGGGTTTAACGATCTGAAAGCCACGCTCAAACGCTCCAGGGATAAGCCACACTTGTTGTCAAGGGTTTGGAAAATCCAGGGACAAGGAGGCTGCACCTGTGATTGGGAAACAAGTCCAGAGCAGCACCAGGTGGGTTTTGAAGAGGCATTAAAAATCCATTTTCATGCAGATTGTCAGTCTGAGCACATCTTATGGACAGCAATAAGGGCACACATTTGAGCTCCTGAGCTGTAACAAACCCATCCCTGTTTGCTGCACATCTGCCACAAAGTATTTCCAATATTCAGGCACTTTAACACGCACAAAAACTGGAGCCAGTGCTCCAGACTGCCCTGAATCAGCAAGCTTTAGTCAAATTTGTGATTTATTACAATGACAGTGGCCACAGGCTCCTTGCACGAGGAGAAAAACGCTCTTGAGGGGATTCTACCCTCAGCCTACCCAGACCAGTGGGTTTGGGGGGAAAAATCCTCATTTAACCATGGAATGGTTTGGATAGAGCCTCTGGCTCCTCCTGGAACCATGGAATGGTGTGGATGGAGCCTGCTGGAACCATGGAAGGGTCTGGAAGGAGCCTCCTGCTCCTGGCCTCACCCTGGCCAGCCCGGGGCAGGAGCTGCACGCCCTGGGCATTGCTGTGGAGCAGATGCAGGGAGCTGGCAGGGCTGGGAGCTGTCCCTGGCTGCTGGCCTGAGCCCCTGGAGCCGTGGCATTACCTGCACTTTGATTTCCAGCTCTCTGATCTGATCCTCTTTCAGTTTGATGTCCAGGCTGAGCTTCTTGCACTCGGTCTCCAGCTCGCGGATGCGGCTCCGCAGGGTCTCGGTGCACTCCCCCCTGCAGGGACACAGCACGGCTCAGCAGGGAGAGAACAGCAGCCCCAGAGGGAACAGCCAGCCTGCCCCTCCTCAGCTGCTTGCAACGTCAAAAATTAAAACTAAAAATGAGGCTGGAGAAGAAGCAGCTAACTTCGGTTTGCTCGGCAAAGCGACCCCCTCACAATGCAGAGCTACACCTCAGGGACTGGAGGTTTGGAATATTGATGAAATATCAGTGCTCCAACTGATGAGAGAGTCATTCCTCTCTGGGAGAGCACAAAAGCAGGAATAATTCCTTACAGGCATTGGGAGCCCTGCAGGTTGAAGTGCCCCCAGCTTGAGCTGGACCACAGAACCCCACTGGGACCACTGCCCCAGCAGGAAAATTCCAGAATTACAGCCAGTGTCACTGCACAAATCCTGTATTCCCACGTGAAGGGAGAAGCTCCTTTGAGCAGGACACAGCAGCTCTGAGAGCACCCTCAGCAGAGCAGGGCATTCAGAGCACGCCCATCCTGTACAGCCTCAATGTCACGGAGGCTCAGCTGCAGGGAAGCCATCTCCCACTCCTGCCTTGTTTTAACACCAATGAGCCTTTCAGTGCAAATAAAGCTGTTTGTTTTCTTTTAAATAAAAGATTTTTTAAAATAAAAGCTCAAACACAGGCTCCTCCTTCCCACCCCAAAGGCTCCCAAGGGCAGAGCACCTGGTAGCAGCAGCAAAGGCCACAGCTCGTGCTGCAGTTGCTTCTTCCAACTTCTTCCTCTTCTTTTCTTCCATTAATTGTTTTTCTACGAAGGTTCGTGCCTCCTGCTCTGCCTTTAGCTTCTTCTCCAGCTGGCTGATCATTTGTTTGTCTTTTTGTTTCATCTGTACAGCGTTGTGCAATCTGCAGGGGGACAGGAATGGGTTTAAAATCTGCCTGGATTTGCCCCCCCAAACATTCCTACCTGGATACGATCTGAGATTGCAAACATTCCTACCTGGATACGATCTGAGATTGCAACCATTCCTACCTGGATACAATCTGAGACTGCAAACATTCCTACCTGGATACAATCTGAGATTCTGGGATAGCACAGCAGCCCTTTCCCACTGCATTCCCAGGGGAGCAGCTTTCTCCTGCCCTGCATTCCCAGAGGAGCAGCTTTCTCCCCACTGCATTCCCAGAGGAATTCCAGGCCCATCTCCAGCGCCCCTGGACCTTCAGAGGAAAACTCCCCCCTTGTGCAGGATCCCTGCTCCAGCAGAAGCACAGCTGGCCCTGCAGGAGGGCCGAGCCACCACGGAATGGCCCTGCTGCCACCACCCTGGGGTGTCACCCACACTGTGCCAGCGCTGCTCTGTGTCACTGCGTCACTTTTATTCCCAATAACCAACTGCTATTCCTACTCCCACACCTCAGCCTGAGAACTCCAAAAGACAGCAATTCAGCGGGGAGGGAGGTTTCCACTTGCACCCCAGGGTGGCCCTGCCCTCCGTGCCCGTGCCCACGTACTTGTTCTGCAGCAGCTCGTTCTCCTGGCGCAGCTGGCCCGTCTCGGCGCGCGCGCCGCGCTCGGCGGAGCTCAGCGAGCTCACCTGGCTGCGCAGCTCCTGCTCCACCTGCCTGCTGGCCTGCAGGTCAGCCTTCAGCTTCTTGATGTCCTGCTCCAACCTGGGGGCACAAAGGACAGCGGCGCCTCTGTAGCGATGCGCTCTCTGTTGGTGGAAACAAGGAGCCCTGACGAAGGCAGGAGGGATGAGACTGACCCGTGCTCTCAGAAGGCTCGTTTATCAATTCATTATACTATATTACATTAAAGAATCCCAAACTGTACCACAGAACACAGAAAGGATACTTCCAGAATGCTAAAAGCTAATAATGAGAACTCGTGACTCTTTCCTCTCAACACAGCTTGGCCCCAATTGGCCAAAGAGTGAAAACTCACAGCAGATCCAATGAAACCATCACCTGTGGGGAGCAACCTCCAAACACATTCACGGGAGCAAAACACAGGGGAAGCAAATGAGATAAGAATTGTTTTCCTTTCCTCTGAGGCCTCTCTGAGGCCTTTCAGCTTCCCGAGAGAAAAAACCCGGGCGAAGGAATTTCTTCAGAGAATGGGAATGCCACACGAGTGAACAAATGATCCTTTGCCTCCTTAAAAAGGAAAAAAAGCCCACAGGTTTCTCTCCTGTAAAAAGACACCTCACAGGACCTTGAGGACTTCACCTCAAACATAAGGATACCCAACTGGACAGAAGCCAAAAGGTCCCACCTAAGCACTTCACCAGAAAAAGAAGAGAACAAAAAAAGGAATTGCATTTGTAGGGTATTTTTACCAGGAACTCTCAGAGCTCTGACTGTGTCCCTGCTAAATAATAATAATAATAATAATAATCATCATCATCATCAGCAGCAGCAGCAGCTTTTATGTAACTGCACACACACCTCAGAGCCTCCCCCGGGAATTCACTGCCACGCCTGGCAAGTGCTAAACAAATCCTGGGGACTCAGTTTCCCCTCCAGCTGAGGAGCTCCAAAGCAGGACAGAGCTACAGCAAGAGCTTTCCTCCTGTCCACAAACGCTGAGTTGATTTGCTGGCCAGAGCTGAGCTGGGAATTGTCACCTCACCACGCTGGTGTTTGCTTGCAGCACATGATGTGCGTGCCGAGCAAGAGGATGTGTTAAGTCATCCCCAGCTCAGGAGTCAGTAAATTTAGTTTTAATTGCTCTTGAACAGAGACCATCTGCTCTACACTCGAAATTGTGGCTTTGGAAAGTTCTTGAAGATTCATGTAATCTTGTTAATTAAAATATTGTTAAATAAAACACACGTTTCGGAGGAGAGGCACTCGGCTCACTTTCATTTTCCCCCACAAATAAGGTTATTGATTCTTAGAATAAAAACACATCGCAGGTGAATAATCAACCATTTAAACTCTGTTCCTCACTCCTGAAAGCAATACACCCCAGCCATTCTCCCACAGCCCTCCTGTGCTCTGCCAGCTATCGACTGCAGAGTTTTTAAGTGTCCATAAAGAAGATGAAGGTGCTTTTATTTCCTAGGCTTCCATTCTGAACTGGTGGCAGCGGGATGTTAAGATGAGGGGAGCAGTCACAAAAGCCAAAAAGAGCTGCCCTTAGTGACACTCAGCAGTGCAGATGAATGGCTGGAGCCTTCTGATTCCTTAATGAAACATTTTGGGCTTCAGGGCAGGGAGATCTCAGCCTAAAAGGCACTGAGAGATGAGCAGGGAGAACGTCCTGTGCCACTGCCTGCAGAGGGGAAGCGTGGAATCCCCGAGGCTGTGGGAATACAGAGAAGTGGGTCTGGAACAGCAAAAACACCCCGAGAGGGCAGAGGGGGAGTGAGCCAGAGCAGCCCCAGAGGAGCAGGGCAGGGCTGGGACAGCTCAGCCCACTCCAGTCTCAGCCCCTCCTGCCCCAGCTGCCTCTCCAGGCCCATGGAAGTGCCCTCCTGGCAAGATTAACTCCTTCAGGGCTCCAGAAATGCTCAAAAGCACCCTCAGACAGAAAAAAAAAAAATCAACTTACAGGCAAATAGTAACAGCACAAAGCAAATACCCACCTCAAAGGGAAGGGCACAGATCACTGGTGCTCTGCTGAGGGAAAGAATTTGCAAACCTGACCAAATATTCCCACCTCAGCCCCACAGGGGAACAGCAGCAGCTGGCTGTAGGTGAGGGCTGCCCCCCTGTGCAGCGTTCAGCGACGGACAGGGCAGCTGTTGGGCACAGAAATCAGAGTTTCATCTCATCTGCCAAAAAAGCAGCAGCCCATTGCTTTAGAGAGAGCAAATGTGTTAATTAAAGAGAGAAAGAAGCTGTGGGAACCGCTACCAGCCTGGGGTGTGCCAGCAGCTGCTGGCTTTAATCCAGGATTTCACAAACAGGGGGGAAATGCTGTTCCAACAGAGGAATGCACCCGAGTCCCCCTTTACACCCACCCAGAAATAACTTCAATATCCATGGCTACAATGAAGTGAGGACTGAAGATAAGAGCTGTAAACAGCTTTTACCTGTAGCTCGGACTGTGCCCAACTCAGACACCCCAGGTTTACTTTGGGTATTGAGTATTCCAGGAAAAGAAGCCCTGAGCAGATAAAGGCTGACCGGCTCCGAGGGGCTGGCACAGGCCAGGCTGAATCTGTAGTTTTGAATTTGTAGTTTTGGCTCAGGGGTGTGCAGCCATCTGGCTGGTGGCATTGCTGCACCTGAGAGGGCTGGAAGAAAGCTGCAGGATGAGCAGACAGGAGCCAGCCCTGCAGCAGAGAGGAGGCCACAGGCACAGCCCTCCCTGCTGCGGGTGTGGCATTTGTGGGGTCAGGGCTCAGGGAGGGTGGAACATCCACGAGACATCACCCCAAAGGGGCCAGAAAAAAAAATAACACAGAAAATTCCTCTATATTAATGCCACACAGAACCACTGGAAACTGCTTTATCAGTGGGCTTGTTTGGAATGAGGCTTTCCAGTAAGATTTCAGCAGGTTTTAATTACCCCTTTTCATTACATCGAAGGTTTTGCTGCAGCTCGAAACACCAGAGCACAGAAAATCTGTTTGCTGCCAATCACAGAGCAAATGCAGGCTCCTGTCTCCCTAAAAGCAGAGGAAGATCACACTCCATCATCGTGCAAAGGCTTCCTGCGTGCTGCCTGTCCCAGAGCTGCCCCAATTAGGCAGACACAAGTTCATTAAGAAGGAGAAAACAAGAAGGGAGCTACCCCTCAGACCCACAGGGGCTGCCTGCACTGTCCCAGAGCTCACCTCTGCCACGAGGACATTAACAACAATCCAAAATAAAAGTGTATCAAGGAAAACCAACACAAAGGCATAAAAACTCCTTGCTGCAAGCAGGGAGCAGGGCAGGGAGCAGGGCAGGGCTGGCCTCGTCCCCTCTGAACAGCCTGCACTGCTGCTACAGTGATAAATGACCCTAAACCAGCAGCTTTCACATTATTGTTATTCTTACTCTCATTTCATTTGCTGCTTAAGTTTCTTATTTCCTGGCTTATTGGAGAAAATTGTTTTCAGAGGAGGGGGAGCAAAGGCAGCCTGAGTTGTGGAAGATGTTCTTCCTCACTGTGACACAGAACTGCTTTCAAATGAGGCTTCAGTTGCAGATTACGTTGTGCTGTTCATACAAGCCAGGTCAACTCCTTCAGTTTGTCATTGCCCTGCAGATTTCCCCACCACCTCCTGCCACTCCTGGTGAGGAGAATTCATCAGGGATCACCTCGGAGAGGGAGCGTTTTCCCAAATGCCTCGGGGGAGACTGATGGCTGAACCTACAGACATCTCAATTCAGCTTTAATGCTCCCCAGCACGGATGTCTGGGTGCTCAGTGTACTCCATCCCATAATCACCTGGCAATTGCACTCGAATGAAACACAGCTCAGATCAAAATTATCATTTTAAAGTACCCACAGGGCCCTGAGATGCTCTCCAAAAGCCCCAGCTCTGCCTGGCACAAGCAGCCCCTGCAGTGAAGCTGCTCTCTGGGGTCACTGTGGGACTGGGGCTGACAGGCTGTCCCTTCCCAAAAATCCAGGAATCCCAAAAAGCCAGGAGCCTCCTCCCCCTGCTGCTCCCAGCAGCTGCCAATCCCCAGGCTGGAAATGTTCTGTTCCTGAGCTCTCTGCTGCCTTGGGAAGGGGCTGCAGGAGGGATTGGCTCCCACACTCCTCCTTTCCATTCCCAATCCTGATTTTCTGTTCTGTGCTTGCCTTCCTGGGGCAGGAAACCTTGGCCAGCACCCCCCTGCAGCTGCCACAGGAAGCCTTCTGCTGCTTGAATGCCACCCCAGGCAGGGGGGAGAGCAGGAGGCAGCAGCCCCTCTCTGCCCATCACTGATGTCACCAAATTGCACAATATTAGCACCAAACGGCCACAAATTGGCAGGAAAACCTCCCAGTCTGTCTCTGCAGGTAACACCATTTCAGGAAAGCCAAATAAGCTGTGGCAGAGCAGCTTTTGCTTCACCAAGAATTTTCCCAGTCCAACTGCCAGAAGATGTCCTCGTTATCTGTGGGAATAATTAGTACATGAGACAGCTTGTTCATCACCTCGTGTGCCAAAGGCAGGACCTCTGTGGATCCAGACACTTCTGCCAAGCTGCTCTGCCAGGCCTTCGTGTGCTTCCAGCGCAGGGATTTTTAAGGGTGCTGAAAGGCAGAGGCAGGTCATGGGTTTTGCAGTGTAACGTGCAATAAACAACAGAAAAATAATAATTCTGCAGCAATTACAGCTTGGACTGGTTCCATATATCGAGGCTGTAAATCTGCTTCACCTCAGAAACGACAGGGAAATGTGGAAGAGATGAATTTGCTCAGCACCTCCTGACAAACAGCAGAGTGCAAAGGGACACGAGGCTGATCCCAAATGGATCCCCGTGGCCAGAGAGCTGGGAAAGAAGCACTCAGATCCCAGATCCAGTGATGGAGGGCTTGACAAGCTCCAGCAGATTCCAGCACCCCCAGGAGACATCTCAGAAAACCCCAGAGGTTCCTGAGCCCCTGGGACCCCTCAGCTCCAGCCAGAAGGGAACAATCCCCAGGGATGGGCATCAGGAAGTTCCTCTCCACAAAACCCAGGCCCTGACACTGCACCAGACACAGCAAAAAGCAAAGCTTAGCTTCAAATAAGAACATGTATAAAATATATGCATAAACCTTAACTAGCAGGACCCTTCCAGATAGATCACAACAAACATTTCAAAGTTCACAACCCTGTAAAAATCCTGGTCTCCAAAACCTCCTGATCTTGGCAGTCTCCAGCCCTGCTGAACCCAAGCCCCAGCAGCAGAAGGAATATTTCACATTTGCTCCTGGTTACTCAGCCCAGGGCCATCATCTGTGGACACAAAAGGAAAGCAGCTCGGGTCTGCCACCCTGCTGGACACCCAGCTAGAAAAAGCAGCTTTATTTGGAAGCTGAGCAGAGTCTGAACAAATGCAGGACTTCACTCAGCCCTTTCCAGGCTCCAGCAGCAATGCAGACTGAAAGTTTAAAAACAGGAATGAGTAACACTCCTGGAAGTGGAAAAAATGATGAACAAATGCCTGGAACTCCAGGGACAGGATAATTGACAAGGCTAAAACAAAAAAGCCCCATGAATTTTTAAATTTAAGTGCATCCATCCCATCCAATTTGTCAGGTGAGTTTATGCTCCCACTGGTGTGGGAGTTCACAGCCAGGCTGAGCAGAACCAAGATTCCCTGAATGATTCCTGGCAGCAGCTGGGAGCAGGAGCCCGGGGTTTGGTGCTCCTGGGCTGCACAGGGACAGCAGGGACAAGAAACAGCTCCAGGGATTTGTGGCACAGCTCCACAGCCACACATCCCAAAAAACATTTATCTGAAGAGGTTCAATTCCCTCTCAGGGCAGAGTAAGGCCCTTTCAGAGTACAGCTGTGTTCTGTGTCCTTCCCCAGTGATTCCAGGAGCTGCAATTCCCTCAGGACAGGAGCTGCTTTGTTAGACTCGTTTCTGTGACCCAAAACTCACCTTGGGCAATTGGTGAGCACCTGCTCTGAGCTCCCACACAAGGATTTCAACAGGAAACTGCTGAACGCCCCAGGTTTAACTCTCACCCCTGTCCCAGCACAATCCTCAGGCTGGCAGGCAGCTCATCCCTTCCCTTCCCTTCCCTCTGCTCAAGGCTTAGGAGTGTTTGGAACTGCAGCAAACTGAGCTGAGCCTTCTGTCCCTCAGAGAGGGAGCAGACAAAGCTCATAAGGAGTGCAGAGCTCCCAGCTGAGGTTGGGGACAGCCAGCCAGGCCTGCCCAGGGGCTGGAGCCACGTGCAGCCCATCCATCCTGTCACAGATCACGCTGACGGGCTCTTCCTGAACCTCACACAGCTTCTCCACAGACTTTAGGTATCAATTAGTCCAGGTGTTTAATTGGCAGGGGCACGTCAATCAGGGTAGAGTAATTATCAGAAAGGAAAATAATATTTCCATTGAAGCAATCGTGTTCCCACAGCACAAATCTGCAGAGATAAAAGCCCAATTCTCAAAGGTACCTGCAGGGAAAACAAGCCTGATCTGCCAGTGAAGCTGGCCACCATTGATTTGGTGCAGTAAGAGACACGGGCCAGGTGGACAATGCTGGAGAAGGGCAGAAGTGGGAGAGTTTTTGTTCCAGACATGCCTCCATGCACAGTCACACCCCTTTCCTCCCTGGAGCTTCTCCTGGCAGCACCCTCCGTGCCAGGGTGAGCCTCTGCAGCTCCAGCTCCCTCTCCCCCTGAACTCCCAGGAGCAGGTGTGAACTGGGACTCTTCCACGCTGCCAGATCCCCGGGCTGGGCTGTGAGCAGAGCTGAGCTCAGCTCCACGGCAGCACTGCCTCTCTGTCACCACGCTTGGAATCAGAGATGAAAGCAAAACCAAACGCTTCAAAGGAAAAACGAAACCAAACCACCTGTGCAGGCAGCAAGAAACCCCAGCGAACTCCCTGGAGAGGCAAGGCTGCTCCACAGCAGAGCTGCCAGGGACAGATGAGCTGATTTCCTCAGGTTTTCCTCCTGCCTTCCACCAGAGCATTTCTGGTGCCTCACCACAGAGCTGCGAGGCAGGGGAGCAGCAGATCCTGAGCCAGAAACGAAGCAACCTGCTCCAGGCTGCACAAAACCCAGGAACAGAGCTCCAGGCACCTCCTGGAGGTCCTGCCCCACCACTGCACAACTCTGGCTTCTCTAGGTGATCACAAATGCCACTTTCCTGATAAAAAGCAAACGAAAGCCCTGAGCCCTGATGGACCCAGGGAGGACGAGACGAGGCTCAGGCCCAACTTACCTTACCAGTGCATCTGGTTTGCTTAGCTGGTTATTAGGAATACAGTTTTCCATTAAGTCCTTATGTGTGCTCGGGCTCTTGCTGGCACATTTCTGTTTTTTCTCATTTTTAGAGGATGAGGAGGGGATGCTCCCGTTGGTTGCACTGTGGCTGCGGGGTGAGGAGTTCACAACCCCACTGACATTTTTGTAATTTTTGGACGAGGCAGTGCATGAGTCCTCTTTTAAGAGGTTTTCTGTACTTCCTACAAGATCATTATTTAATCTTTTACTATTGATATGGTTTTCCATATATTCAATTTCTTGTATTTTAGAGTCTACAGGTTGCAAAATGTTGTTATTTATTCCAAGGTTGTGTTTCTTTGCATCCTTGTCCTTTTCTTTCCCTTTTTCTCGATATTCCAGCTCTGGCAACGTTGCAGAGATTTTTTTATTGGCTGGAATGCCTCCATTGTGCTGCAGGAGTATTGAGGAATCCATATCAGATAATCCTTTGGCTGCTGCAACACCAAAGTGAAAAAAAAACCAACTTAGTTCATTAAATCCATCAATACCACGCCACAGAAAGAAAAAATCATTATGGACACATCCATCATTCCTGCAGGAAACAACCAGGATTGGAGGCTCTCTAGAAAAGAGAATCCAGATCACCTATTTTAGGGCTTTTTGCCTCATTCCAGGCAGGAAAGAGGGATTTAGGAATAAGCACTAGAGCTTGACCCAATGCTGCCTGACCCGAGTGATGCAGCTGCTGCTGAGGAACTGAGCAGAGGGGCCATCACTCCCTGCTGCTGTCACAGAAACCACTCCAAAGGGATCCCACCCCTGCCCCTCTGAGCTCAGCACCCTCCCACCACACGGAGCCAGGCTGCAGCAGCTCCTCCTCAGCACTGGGGGCTGTTTTCCCTGGAACAGCACAGAACAGAGCACACGTGGAGGGATAACTTGCCTTCCTCTGCCTCCCTCTCTTGCCTTTGCAGCATCTGCTGCTCTGGGGGCAGAGCCTGCTGCAGGAGCTGCATGTAGAACTCGTTCTCCTTCTGCACCTCCTTCTGCTTCCTCAGGCGCATCTTGTAGCTGACGTAACTTTTAAAGCCAAAGCCCAAAGTCACAACGGGGTAGCCAATGCTAAGGAGGGGGAAAAAAAGCAATATTGTTAATCAAACTACAGCCGTGAGAGCCAATTAATTAAATATATACACAATCCACACACACGTATTGATATGTATATGAACAATGCCCACAGGAACTGATTCATAAAGAGGTTTTTGCTGTTCCACAGGAGCTTTCAGGAAATGTTTGGAATTTCCACACTGCAAATTCCTCCCAGCACAGGAAGGTGGCACTGGGTCCTTGTTTACACACATTTCTCATGGAATTTTTCACAGCAGAAGTGTGAGAGGAAAACTGAACAGCCAAGGCCTGAACCCAAATAAAAAGGCCTGGTTATTCATTTTCCTGGTGAAATAAAGGTTAACAGGGAAAGGACAGAAGCACTCACCAGTGTGCTGCAAATGGACGACAGAGGTCCACGTGGAAGTTTTTTAAATCTTTAAATCTAATGGCTGCTTCAATATAAACAAAAAGTATCCACAGTGATACTGTTGGTAAGCACACACCTCTTTCTGTGGAGAGAAGGGAAACACAGGCACTCAGGGACAGAGTACAAGAGTTGAGAGATATTTTTAAAATGTTTCAGGAGTCTGAGGAAACAAACCTTAAAGATTTTCACCAAAAAAAGGAAAAAAAAAAAGCAAGTTCCCATCACTTTGGATGAGCATGAAAATGAGTAATTCCTGAGGTTGCCATGAATTAAATTAAATTAAAATATTAAATCAGCTCAACAGCTACAGCTAGAACTGGCCCATCAGGTTCTTCCTTCTAAGCATCAACCCTGACCAACTTCAGATAAGGCTTCCACATATGAACACAGCTCCAAAAATAACCCAGATGCTGCAGGTATTTGAAACTGGGCAGCAAGTGGCTGACAGCATCTGCCATCAGCTCCCACACTGCTGCTATCAGCAGGGCCTGAGCTGTCACAGAGCTGAGGGAGGGATGATCACAGCACCCTGCAAACCCCTGGGGTCGGGGCCGACACAAAACGTTCCACAAACCCCAAGAATCTGGGCAGTGAAAAGTTACCCCTAAAAAAATTTTAAATTAAATTTGATTCCTAAAATGATTTGATGGAGGGAAGGAACTGAACCACCTCCTCCAGCTCCATTTCCTCATCCAAACCCAGGGACTTGTGAGAACAAACTCAGGGAGAAAAGGGCAGCAGAGGGGGACAAGAATCCTCCAGGGAAGCCTCAAACTGTCAGGGCAGCCAGTGGCAGCAGCAGCTCAGAAACTGGATCCAGCTTTGCTAACACAGAATTAAACTCTGACCACTGGAATATTGGATATCTGAACATTATTAACTGAATTATCAGCACACCAGCTGAGCGTGGAAGAACAGAGCACTGCCACAAGCTTGTCCTGTGTGCTCTGTAATTGTTGAATCACTGCAGGAAGAGTTTTAAAGTCAGGAATTTCATTTTCTTTTAACTGTCCTGGAATTCCTGTTTATTCCCCTTCAGTTCCTGCTTACTGGAGATGCACCCTAAGTGCAAAACAAAAAAACCAAAACAGAATTTTAACTCTAAAAAAACTGCATGAAGCGAGGCAACAGCAGAGGGGTTCTGCTCCTAAAAGATGTGAGACACAGAGCCCTGGAAGACGCCAATAGAGAAGAGCTGGAAATAAAGAAATGATTAATGAGTCAGGAAGTGGTAAACCAAGAGTAATGCCCACCTGTGTGCCACACATACTGTACCCACACATAGGTGCTGGCAGCAAAGAACAGCCACTGGATTGGGATGAAGAGCAGACAGATGATGTTGGACGTGAATGCTACACACACAAAAAACACTGAGAAGGCCTGAAAGAAAGGAGGGAGGGGGAAAAAGAAGAGGGCTTGGTTATTCCAACCCAAATATTGTTTTGTATATAGATTAAAATACATATAATACATTTTTATATGAAATATCTAATAGCTGTAATTTTATCACACAACAGTATTTCTAATAATACGTTTAATTTTGATATATAAAATTATATATGTTCATAAATATACAAATATGAAGATTTTATATATAAATATTAAAATTTTATAAATAGAAAAATGTATATAATTGTATACAAATATAAGAATATAAAATTAAAAATATTTCTATAAAATATATAAATCTATATAAATAAAATATTTTATATGGCTATATATTTATTTTTAAATATAGCTATATATACAGGCATATATAGCCCTATACAGATACCATGTCTGTGTATATATATACACACATATATAAATATTTTAAAATATTTATAAAATAAATACTTTAAAAATATTTTAAAATAAGTCTACATAAGAGGGTTTTCTTTAAAATAATCCAGAAAGTCTTGCCTGTTTACACATATGTAAGGTTATCCATAATTCTGATTAACTCAAACCCAGCTCAGGAATTTAAAGAGAATTTCTGCGTGGTGAAATTTGGATAAATCTTTATTTCCCTTCCACTGGCCACAGATAAAGGGTCCATCAGAGAGAAGCCCCGCTGCTGGGGGGAGGCTGGAGTGCCAGTGTCCCTGTGGAGGATGGAAGCCCCGGGCAGGGTGTGACCCTGAGCCCACTCACCAAGCCCTGGTAGCGGAAGGAGTCGTACACGCTCCTGATGAAGAGCCAGAAGGGCCACAGGTACTCAAACCTGAACTCCAGCACAAAATCTGCCAGCAGCACCAGGGCCCACACCACCAGGAACTTCAGGTACAGGAAGGTGCTGGGGGGAAGAAAAAGGAAATTTCAGGTCAGGAGTTCCAACAGGCAAACTGACTTTTTTTAAATTAAAATATTCAGAATTAAAACTATGGACAGCTGTAATACATAGAAGGAAACGTCAGCCAAAATAATTTATTTTATAAAGTTCAGGTTGTTTTTTTTTTATTATCCATCACAGCAGGCCTGGTCTGATGAAGCTAACACTGCATTTATTTTTCTCAACAAACAGCAGGCTCAGTGCTCATCAGCACCGTGGCCCTCTGCATTCTCACACGCTGAATCCTGCCACAGGTGACTTCTCCCAGCTGGAATGTTCCTTTTCCAGGCCTCTCCTGTCCCTGGTGCTCAGGAATTTCGGTGTTCCCCCCCTCAGCAGGGTGCAGATGTTCCCTCATTTAACACAGACTGCAACACCAATAAACTCAGATGTGTTTTAAGCCTACAGCAGTTTAAAGACTGCTTTGATATTGAGTTATCAGAGTTGAAAACATTTCTATGAAGGCAAATGGATCCCTTAAAAACAAACAAACAAAAGCCCAGAAAAATGGAAGCACGTGAGGCCTGAGACCAGCCTAACTTCTATTTTTGATTATTTCTGAGCCACATTCCCATGTTCTGAGCCCTGCATTTTGAACCACTGATGATCCTTCTTGGCAACAGAGCTTGAAAACACTGTGAGCTCATACCCAAATAACACTTGAGGCATCAGCCCGATCCATCCTCCCAAAAAAAAGCAGCAAAACCCCTTTTTCCCCCAAAGCCACCCCCCAGATCTGGCACTCCAGCTCCCCAATACCTTGCTGCTCTATTGGGTTACAACAACAACAAAAAAAAAGAGGGATAAAAATATTTTTTTCTCATTTAAATCAAATGCAAATTGTCCTTTTAGTAACTTGTTTTCCCTCCTCTGCCACCCTGCCAGCACAACCAGCAGAACTTTGCCCTGGAATGCTCAGAGGGAGGTGCCAAGGGCTGGCACCCTGTGCCAGGCAGGGTCGAGTTCCTGCCCTGCCTGCTCGGGGCTTTTTTAGGAACTTGCTCGGAGCTTTGGGGAAGAGACAAAACCCCAAATTTCCAGGGAAAGAGCTGGGCAGCAGCAGAGGTTTGGAAAGGACTGAACTTGTGCAATTCTCACCCAAGTTCAGCTGCAATCCCAGGGCTGGGCACACTGGGTTTCCTGGGAGGCAGGGGTGAATGGCAGGTGCCTGAGAGCGCCCTTATCAACAGAACAGGCTGGGAAAAAAACCCCAAAAGGCTCCAGGGAGCACTTCAGTGGAATGGAAACTAAACTAATGGCACACACTTGCAAAGTTAAGGAAGTGCTGTTTTCAGTTCTGAGGGACCCAGCCCCAGTCACAAATTACTGTTAGAGAAGAGTAAAACTGCAATGTAATTATTTTTTTAAATGCTCAAACCCAACAAAATATCCCACACTAAAACCCAGCCAACCAAAACCCCTAAATGGCCACACTGTCCTGGTGGATTCTGCTTCCACAGGCTGCCTTTCCCTGCTTATTTACAGCTCAGATCCTCAGCAGGAATCTGGGAAAAGCAGCCGCATTCAGGGAATATTTGACCCTAAAGGTGACATTTGGGGCCAGACTCTGGAATTGTACCTGTGCAGCTCCTCAGATCTGAGGAATTCCATGAAAGCAGCACAGCCAGGAATCACTCGCTGTGTTCAGCTGTGCTGTGGGGCCTTTTCCTGGGCTGCTCTCGTGGCTAGTGTTTGTTTGGCTGCCACTGGAAGGGAGGAGACCCCGTTTTCCCCAGCAAACGAGGGCTGGCAGCACTAATGCTGCTCAAGCACGAGGGCCACTCCAAGTGAAAGCATTTCTGAGCAAGAGTTCTGTAACACAGCCATTAAAGTCATTTCTGATATTAAATTCATATCAATCCAAGGGCCCCGCTGACACTTAGCACCTTCTGAAGTGGAATTGGAACAATGCAACACTTGTAAGGAGGTTTTGCCAACAGCACTAAAGAGCCTATTCCTCATTGTCTGAAGGGCTCCAAAGCCACTCGGAATTCCAGGAGCTCAGGGAAGTCTCAAAGCTCAATCCTTGGGTTGGTCCCAGCAGGGAAGGAGCCCAAAGCTCAGATCCTGCTGCCCCTGGGGTGCTGCACAGCCAGGTTTGTGTTCAGGCCAGCCCCCAGCCCAGCAGGGTGGGCTCGCAGCTGGAACACATCCCCAGGAATCAAATCCCCCGGAAAAGCCTTTTATTGCACAAACCCAAATATATTCCACGAGGCCAACTGGAATTCTGAGGTGGGTCCCAAGAGAGGGAAGAGTCTTGCAGATAAATATCTACAGCCTGGGTTATCCAATTTCCTGACACATGTCCAAAAATCTGCCCTGGGTGACCTGGCAGAGCTTTAAGGACAGGGCTTTCCCCATGGAACAGCATATGGCATCTAATCCTGGAGGGTGATAAAGGAGAAGGGAAGGATGGACACATCCATGCCAGGAGCAGGGCACAGGGCAGGCAGGAGCAGGGATTACAGAGCTGCAATTTCTCTGAAAGGTCAACTGATGGCTAATGTACGCTGAATAGAAAGATTTGTCCATAACCCTGCCGTGCCTGTGCTCCCCCTTTTGAATTTGCAAATAAATAATTTTCCTCCTTATTCTTCCTCCCCCTGCAAGTGCCAGATGCCATTTCCTTTTCCCCCTCCCTTTTTTTTTTTTTTCCCTCTCTTGTTCTTTGTTCTCCTTTTACTGCCCTGCAGAAGCAGATCCTCTGCCAGCTGTAAGGTAAAAACACAGCCAAAAATCCCTAGAAAAAGCCCCAAATCTGCACCCCAAACCCAAGCTGGGGGTGGATTAAGCCTTAATTCCATCCCACTATTATCAGCAAGGCCCAAAGGCTGGAAAGGCAATCCTGGCATGTTCCACTTGGCAGCCTGACTCATCCAAGACAATGGAGCTGGAGGCATCCCGAGGCTGGCAGGGTGCCCAGGGCACAGGTGAGCTTCAAAAAGGTGAATTTGAGCATTTGGGTGAAATCACCAAAAAATCAACACCCCCCCACCTCAGGGTTACCCAGCAGCCACAACACAGGGCGTGCTGAGTGGAGATTAGCAAATATTAAAGCTTTATCTCAATAAACACACAAACTGAGAGCTGAGATTGTTATCGGCGGGCAGAAGAAGGGAAACCAAGGAGTCTGAAAGGCAGAAAACACCACAGCTGGCACTGACCACGTGAAACACCCGCCAGCCACAGGCCTGAAAAGGAAAAGGAATGTAAGGAACCCCAGGAAAGCTCCCTGAGCCCCGATTCTGTGTCCTGCCAGGGCACACAGGGCATCCATCCACCCCTGAGCTGGGCAGGAGGAAAGGGAACCCCTGCAGGGGGGCAGCCCGGGCAGCACCCAGGAGGCACTGCCAGCTCTGGGGACACAGCTGCACAGCCCAAAACCCCAAAATGCAGCCACGGGAGCCCCTCGAGCTGCAGGGAGGGAGGCAGAGGGGCTGGCACAGCGGAGCACGTTAAATGTGGGATAAATGACACTGGAGGCCTGCACCAGAGTTCAAGTCATAAAAGGCACCTCTGCTGCTTTGCTCCAGACCTCCAGAAAATGCTTCACCCTCTATAGGAAGCTGGGAAAAATAAGCACCAGAATGAATTAGCAGGAGGAATCATCATGGATTTTCAAGAAAAGCCTAAAAAAGGCCATGTTCCTGGAGGTAGTGCTGATGTTTTCCTTCCAGTTTATTTGGCTGTCAAAAAATGCAGCCCTTGGAATTCAGCCCTGCCAGGATTTGGGTGGCAGAGGGAAGCAGGAGTGTTTATGGGGTTGTGGCACCCAGGAATCCTGTCCTGTGCCACCAGGGCCACTTGGAGATGAGGCAGCCTCCCCTGGCAGGCACCCCCTTGGCTGGCAGCCCACGGGGCGCCCGGGATAAAGGGTGATTTACATCCCCAGGCAAAAAAACCCTGCCTCTGAGGGAACGTGGAGTATTTCAGGACTATTGTCAGGGGATCCATGAGACAGCATCCATCAGCTGACGTGACAGCACAACTTAAAGCAGGGAAGGGTGGAATTCATCTTGAAACTTCCCCAGCTAGGAAAGAGGGACCGGGCAGAGCCAAAACAAGCAACATCAGCAATGCAGCTGAAGGATTTCAGCCAGATTTGAACCAGATCAAAGACGAGGACTGGGGAGAGTTAGGAACAAATAAACTTTAATTGCTGAACTGATGACAAGCTGCAATGAATACTTTAATTAACAATTAAGGGTTTAATGCATGCACACTGCCAAAGGTAGGGGATGCTAAATCACTTTGTTGCCATTGTTTTACACAGAAGGCAAAATGTGGGATATAAGCTGTGGAAATAAGAGACCCTCCAGTTCCTGCTGTGAGTGTGGTGGGTTTGGAGATCAGCTGAAAGCAGTTATTTTAAATTATAACAGAGTTCTTTCCCCAGATCCTGCAATACTTCTAAAGAGCATAAGTCACTGCAAGAATCAGCCTTCAGAGAGTGACAGACAATCAGTGCAGCCCAGGATTTTACACTTCTAACTCTCTTCTGTTTTTCTAGCACTTCTTATAATCTGCTTCAGTTTCACACATGCAATGAGCCCAGAGCTTCCCTGCAGGACAATTCCTTCATTCCCTGCTCCAAACCTCCTCATTTCCCAGCTCTCACCCACCCCACGTGTCTCAGTGACAGCTCTGCCTCGCTCACACGCCAGGCTGGACAGGATGCTTAATTTAAGATCAGGCTTAATTTAAAAACCAAACAAAACAAAGCGTTAAGGATCCCAATGCTGCTGTTTGCTCAGCCTGGCTGCTGTGCCCATAAAGGCAGGATGCTTCCTCCTGATAACTGCATTTACTGGGTCTGTGTAAGCTGATGGGGACAATTAAGATAAGCTGAATAAATAACTGCAGTAATTACAAGAATTTAGACAACTGTAGTTCTGTGAGAAGTCAACCTGTATGTGACCACTGGATTATGAGGATAGAGAAAAAAATATTTAAAAAAAAAAAGAGAAAGATGCCAGATCCACGCAGAAGAACCTCCCTCTGCTTAGATTCCCAAAGGGAAAAGCCTTCTCACTGTTTCTCCTTTTCCGTGTGACAACACTCTGAGGACACTGATGGGTTCTGTTTAACAAAATGCCACGTGAAACAAAGGCTAAAAATCCCATTCCTGAACCAAAGCATCCCAGGAGAAGCAAAGGCAGAGGTGCCTCAGCTGCTCAGGGACTCCAGCAGCTCTTCCAGCTGCACACTCAGCTCCTGGAGCTCCTCTGAGCTTTCCCTGATTTCCCCTCCTTCTCTCACCCCACCTTCCCCGCCAGCCACCTCGAAGGCAAAGCACTTGGAATGACTTTTGAAATCCAGGAATGAGCAATTCCTTCCATATTTGAATTATTCTTCACCTTGAATAGTAATTTCTACATAAGGGATGCTTTTCTTTACCGTCCCAGCAGGGTTTTCCCAAAATCTGAAAGTCTAAAGCAAGAAGCTCTCTACTCTCACAGATTCACTACAAGTGGGATAAGCAGCACACTGGGACAATTTTATTCCTGTCACAGCTCCCCAGCAGCTGCTTCCCTCGTGCAAAGTTAACATCTGAATTGTATGAGCTTGCTCAGGTTTCCAGGCACTGCATTCATCAACCCCACTGAACTAGAAACAGAAATGGGACAGCGGCACATTTACTACAGCTCTCACAAGCTGCCGAGCCTCTCCTGACCCAAACTCCTGCTGACTGAGAAACGCACAATTCCTGCACGCCACACCGAGCCCGACACGCCGGGGAGAGCAGAGCTCTGGAACACCGCTCACACGGGCTCACAGCCGGGCTGGGACACAAACCAGCCCTGGGAGCAGCTGGGAAACACACCCTGCTGCCCGGGACGAGGCTCATCCCTCGGGTGTATCCCTTCGCTGCCCGGCTCGGGGGTGAAACGGGCACCTGCTGTGTCCCCGGCACACCGGGCTGTGTCCCCACGGCAAGAACAACTCTGCGAGACCCCGGGTGAGGAGCCGGGCCAGCAGCACCGCCGTGGGGGCGAGCCTGAGCCTGGGAATGCCCAGCCGGGAAACCCTCCCGGGGCAGACCCAGCTGAGGCGGCAGCGGCAGCTCGGAGCTCCGGCAGCGCCCAGCTGAGAGACCCGGCCGGGAAACAGTGCCCAGGGAGACACAGCCGAGGCTGGCAGCTCCGGCAGCTCCAGCAGTGCCCAGCTGCGAGACCCGGCCGGGAAACAGTGCCCAGGGAGACACAGCCGAGGCTGGGAGCTCCGGCAGCTCCGGCAGTGCCCAGCTGCGAGACCCGGCCGGGAAACACTGCCCAGGGAGACACAGCCGAGGCTGGGAGCTCCGGCAGCTCCGGCAGTGCCCAGCTGCGAGACCCGGCCGGGAAACACTGCCCAGGGAGACACAGCCGAGGCTGGGAGCACCGGCAGTGCCCAGCTGCGAGACCCGGCCGGGAAACACTGCCCAGGGAGACACAGCCGAGGCTGGGAGCACCGGCTGTGCCCAGCTGCGAGACCCGGCCGGGAAACCCTCCCCAGGCGAGGCTGGGAGCTCCGGCACCGGGGTGACCCAGCGCGAAGGCCCCAGCGCTGGGCGCGCACCCCGGGGCCGGCTCCGGCCGCTCCCTCCCGGCAGCACCGGCAGCACCTTGGCCAGCAGCACCCCCGGCCCCGCGGAGCCCCGGGGGCGCGGAGGGCCCGGGGCGGGGCAGCGCCTGAGGGGCGCCGGGGCGCCATGACGGTGACAGGGCCGGGGGGCGGCCGGGGGGGCCCGGGGCCGCGAACCGCCCGCTCCCGGCGCCGCGGCGGCCGCTCGGTACCTGCCGTAGATGCCCTCGGTGATGCGGTTCCGCTTGAGCGGCCGCCGCAGTTTGCTGCAGTCCGCGCTCCGCCGCTTCATCCCGCCGGCCCGGCCCGGCCCGGCCCGCCCCGCTCACGGCAGCACCATCCGCCCCCGCGGGGGTTACCGAGCGCGGGGCTTTTTTTTCTGGGTTTGTTTTTCTTTTTTTCCCTTTTTTTTCCTTTTTTTTTTCCCCGGGAAACAAAGAAATAAAAATAATTCCTGGTCCGTCCCTCCCCGCCGTGTCCCCCCGCGCAGCCGCCGCGCAGCGCCCCGCCTCCCCGGCGATCACCAATCAAACGGTTGATCCCACCTGAGTGACAGCATGTCCGGCCAATCGGCAGCGGGGAAAGCCAGACAGACAGTAGTTTCGACCAACCGCAGTACGAGAAAGTTGAGCCCGCCTCGTGCCGTCGTGTGACACGCCTACTAGTGTGAATGACGGACGTGCAACCCAATCAGAGGGGATTATTTGTGATTGATTGCCTATCATCCAATCAGAATGCAAATTTTAGCCCCCGCCCGCTTACTATGATAGGGACTGGTTCCCACCCCTTGCGATGACAGACAGCAAAATTGCCCAATGCAGGAGAAACAGAGAAATAAAAGGACAGCTCAGCCATCCACTCGGAAACGGAAGAAGGAGGGCTCTATTTCCTCTGTCACCGTAGCACCGAGGTGCCGCCTCTCTCGCTTGATTGACAGCCTCGCTGGCAAATGGGCAGCTGGGGAAGGGGACACCACGTCTCAGGTGCCAAGTCAGGCAGTGACAGTTTGTGACGCCCGGTGCCGCCCCCACAGCGCGGCCTGCGCTGCCGCTCACCGGAGAGCAAAATAACCCCCGGCGTGACTGACAGGCAGCGCCAGCCAATAAATAGCGCGCGTCGCTGAGTGACAAGCCATCGTGCCAATCGCAGTGCAGGACTCGCGGCCCAAAGACGGCCCGTGCTCGGGATAGGCCAATCAGAGGCCAGGAGGAGCTGCGCTCGGCCAATGGGAGGGCAGTCCCTAAGGGCGGCCTGTGGGGAGGGGGCGGGAATTCAGTGAGGGGTGGGGCCGGGCGGGTCCCGCCGGCGGTGCCGCCACCGGGGGCCGCCGAGTCACGGCCGGGCACCGGCACCGGCACCACTGCCACTACCGGCACCGCTGTGAGCCCCGGCTGCGAGCCAGAGCCGCCCGGCTGAGCCCCCGCCCCAGGGCCCGCGGTTGGGGCCTCCGAACAGCTCCCGGCCTGCTCCCGTGAGGGGAGCAATGGCGGCGCCGCTCCTGAGGGAGGCTGGAGCTGGCGGGGCGCAGGGCAGCGGTGCCCGCGGCCTGGGCTGTGCCCTCGGGCCTGCCGGGGGTGATGGGTGGCCCAGAACAAGGCTCGGGCAGTGAGGGGCTGCGTGTGAGGAGTGCGGGTCCCTAAACGGCGTTGGAACTGCCCCAGGAGGGTGCTGCGCTGAGGCACGGCGGTGTTCTCCTGGTAGTAGAGTTACAATTAAGAATTGGAGCATCACGGATTTGTTTGGGCTAGAAGAGACCTTGAAGATCACCTCATTCCATCCCCTGCCATGGCAGGGACACCTCCCTCTGTCCCAGGCTGCTCCAAGCTCCATCCAGCCTGGCCTTGGGCACTGCCAGGGATCCAGGGGCAGCCCCAGCTGCTCTGGGCACCCTGTGCCAGGCCTGCCCACCCTCGTGGGGAAGAACTTCTCCCTAATAAAAGTTGCTTTGTGCTTCACCCTGTCAGACGTCACCAACCTTTGGTCTCAGTTTGGAAACATAAGCTGTGAATCTGAGCATCACCTTTCCAATGTGTCATCCTGAGGGAGAACGGGTCAGTTCCTCCCCTCTGGGGTGTTCTCCCTGCCTGTTAACACTGCTGGGGTTTAGTAACAGGTAGCAGAAAGGCTCATGGTGCTAGCTAAATTAATTCCTGAATTGCTGCTTGAGCTGCTGCCTCGTCTAGAGAAAGCTCACCAGCTTTGCTGGGCTCCTGCCACAGCCCAGATAAGGAGCTGCTCCCTGCTGACGCCTCTTGGCCTTTTTATCTCTGGCTGGCCGCCGCTGCTGGCCCCCCCAGCTGCTCAGCCGTGGCTGCGAGGGCACGGGGACAGTGGCAGAGGGCAGAGCCATCGCTGCTGCTCCAGGTGGAGGGGCACCATGCCTGCCCGCTACCTCAGCTTCCGCTGCAGCGTGCCCTGGCTGATCCTCGTGCTGCAGGCTCTGCTCCTGCTCCGCTCCTTCTTTGGCTTCCCGGGGCTTAGCGACGCCTACTCCCCAGCCAACTCCTACCTAGGTAAGCCTGGCACCCTGCCGGGGAAGGGGGGATCCCTGCTCCTGCTGTGCCCCGCAGGGGTCTGCTGGTGAGCAGCAGAATGGTTTCATTGCTCTTTGAACGTGCTGGGGGTTTCTTTATGTCACAGGTGTGATGGGGATCCAAGACTAAATTGGATTTTTGGCCAGTTTTCTGTTGGGTTTTTCACCTCTCAGCCCCCATCCTGATCCATTCACACATCCTGATCCATTCAGAGCAGTGTGTAAAAATAAATTCAGCACTAAGGGTGTTTTTTCTCTGATTATACATTGGAAAGAAAGCTCTGGGATTCTTTGCAAGCTCTAAACAATAGTGGCACTTAATTTTTTTATCTAAAGGTTTCTTAGTTAATTGTCATTTTTAAATTGATTTTTTTTAAACCAGAAATCTGCATCAATAATTTCACTGCTGTCTTGTTCTTTTCTGTCCTGCAGGATTTCAAGATGTCAACCACATGGTGATTTTTGGATTTGGCTTCTTCCTGATGGTTCTGAGAAGATATGGCTTTAGCAGCTCTGGGTTCAACTTCTTGCTCGTTGTTCTTGGTGTCCAGTGCTGCGTGCTGGCAGAGGATTTCTTAGTTTTCCTTAGGGGACAGCAAAATCAAGTTGGTTTGGAGAGGTAATGAGTTATGTTAGAGCTGGGCTAGGGCAGAGCTGCTGGTTGCTCCCCGTGGAGTGAATCCTTGGTAGGGATGGGCAGAGTCACGTTTGCAGGCATTTTAGAGGGCTTTTGGTTTTTAGGTGCATTGTTCCGTGGCATTCCTTTTTATTGGCCCTGGTGTCACCCTGAGACTGAGTTGTTGTTCTCCCCTTTCTCCCTTGCAGTCTAGCAAAGGCTTTTGTGAGCGTGGCTGCTGTGGTCATCTCCACTGGGGCTGTCCTGGGCAGGGCCAGCCCTGTGCAGTTAATTGTGATGAGCCTGGTGGAAATAATCTTCTTCTACGTGAGCAGATGCATCAACAGGACGTTCCTGGAGGTACCCGGGGGGGATTTGCAGATGTGAGGTGGGAAATGTCACTGGAGCTTTGGAGCAGCTCTGTCGGGAGCTGTGGATCTGTGTGGCCTGGCTCGGCCCACGGTGGTGGGTGTTCTGTTGGTGCAGGTCCCAGAGCCCCTCACGGTGATGCACGTGTACCTCTTTGGAGCCTACTTTGGTCTGGCGCTGGCCTCCCGCTTCCCTGAGCCTCCCCCGGGGCTGGACAAGAACAGGAGCACCCCAAAGTCAGAGCTGTTCTCAGTGCTGGGTGAGTCCTGCCTGGAAGGGCCCAGCTGGATGGGGGACTGCAGGGAGAGCACGGGGAGGGTCGGGGTTTTAATGCAAAATGCAGCTCAGAGTGCAGCCGAGCACAGAACCTGCTGCTCTTTGTGACAGTGTCCCTCCTGCCACAGCAGCACAGAACCTGCTGCTCTTTGTGACAGTGTCCCTCCTGCCACAGCAGCACAGAACCTGCTGCTCTTTGTGACAGTGTCCCTCCTGCCACAGCAGCACAGAACCTGCTGCTCTTTGTGACAGTGTCCCTCCTGCCGCAGCAGCACAGAACCTGCTGCTCTTTGTGACAGTGTCCCTCCTGCCGCAGCAGCACAGAACCTGCTGCTCTTTGTGACAGTGTCCCTCCTGCCGCAGCAGCACAGAACCTGCTGCTCTTTGTGACAGTGTCCCTCCTGCCGCAGCTGGGGCTCGGTTTGCTCGGCCCCCTCAGCAGAAAGGCTGCTCCAGGTTCCCGGTTCTTTCTCCAGGTTCACACTCCCTTTCCTGGCCGAGTTGTCCCCCCTGGCTTGCTGGCGAGGGGCCGTGTGCCAGGGCTGAGCTCATCGCTTGGACTTCAGCAGAGCTCAGCCTGTGGGTCCAGGTGGTGCTCAGAGATAGAAACGGGCAGTCCCTGCTGCTGAGGGAAATACAAAGATAAAGCCTGGTGAAGGGTGGGGAGGGTGATACAGGCAGGCCACGAGAGAGGAGGGACAGGCTCAGTGCCTGGCACTCTCATTCCTTTTCTTAGGGAAGCAATTTGGTGTCTTTATCATCACAGATTCTGTAGTGCTGAGCCCAGAGCTTCCTGCAGGGGTCCGCAGAGTCTCATTCTCAGTCAGTCTTTGCCCGGTTTAGGGAATACAAAATTTAAATCTGCTCTTTTGTGTCCCTGGAGCTCTTGTTTGCTGCTTGTTTCCAGAGCTGAGCACATACTCATGAGAATGCTGCAGAGCATTTTATATCTGTGTTTATGACTGACTAACTGCCTGATCAATGGGAATGGGGTGAATCATCTCACAAGTCCTCAGTGCCACCACAAGTTTAGAGCTGCTGAAATGGCCTCTCCTGTCTGAGGCAGGGTTATCTGTGCCTCGGTGCACTGAAATCATGGATGTTAGCCATGGAAACTGGATTTCACAGAGCCAAGACAAGGCTGGTTCAAAATCAGTGCCTGCCAGGGCTGCTGCAAACTGGGTTTGTGCCTCACGGTGACAATGCCTGTGTCACTTGTTGGGGGTCTTGGACAAGAGCACATCAAATGTCGCTGTCAGGGTCTGGTGCCTCTGGGGGGTGGGGAACACCTCATCAGTGATGGGAGCGGGCTGGAAACAAAGCACAGCGGCTGGGAACGCCAGAGGAGCCGTGGCTTGTGTTGGTGCTGCTGTCTGTGCACAGCCCAGGGCCGCAGGGCCGGGTGCGACCAGCCTGAGGTGCTCTGAGGCCGCCGAGGTCCCTCTGTCCCTCTGCTGGCTGGAATTCGGTGTGTGCAGGGGGAATGCGTCCTGCCAGGCGGGGCACCTGCTCCAGGGAGGCTGGGGCTGCCAGGTGAGGACCATTGAAGCAGAGGAACCTGTTTCCACTGCTGTTAGAGGAGCCTGTGTGGTCACGGAGGTGTGACACTGACGGCTCCTCGCTGGGAGGGATCCTGGAGCAGGCTCTGCTGTGGGAAGGCTTTGGGAATCACACTGAATGCACGCTGTGGGCTGGAGCCCTCCAGGGTCAGGCAGAGGTGGGTTCCCTGTGGCTCAGAGCAGCTCCTGAGGGTCTGTGTCCTTGTCCCCAAGGCACTGTGTTTGTCTGGGTCTTCTGGCCAAGCTTCAATTCCATCCTGGCTAAGTCCAAGAAAGTGGAAGCAGTGCTCAACACTTACTTGGCCCTCGCAGTGAGTGCTGTGGCTGCCTTCATTTTGTCTGCTCTGACCTCCAAGGATGGCAAGTTCAGAATGGTAAGGACGAGGGGAAACCCTGCATGGGGTTTTTCTGTTCAAAGAGAATTTCTGGTACCCCCAGGGACACACTGGAAATACAACACTGTTAACTGAAACCTTGTCCAGGGTCTGACAGTCACAGACTCACTGAGGCCTTTGGGTGGGAAGGGACATCAAAGGTCACCTCGTTGCACCCCCTGCCATGGCAGGGACACCTCCCTCTGTCCCAGGCTGCTCCGAGCCTGTCCAGCCTGGCCTTGGGCACTGCCAGGGATGCAGGGGCAGCCCCAGCTGCTCTGGGCACCCTGTGCCAGGCCTGCCCACCCTCCCAGGGAACAACTCCTTCCCAGTATTGAATCTGCACCTTCCCTCTCTCAGTGCAGAGCCACTGCCCCTGGTTCTGTCCCTCCAAGCCCTGTAAGGAGTGCCTGTGTCCCTGTGTCCCCGTGTCCCCGTGTCCCCGTGTCCCCGTGTCCCCGTGTCCCTGTGTCCCTGTGTCCCTGTGTCCCTGTCCCCGTGTCCCTGTCCCCGTGTCCCTGTTGCTGTTCTGTGCAGGCTCACGTCCGCAGCGCGGTCCTGGCTGGAGGGGTGGCTGTCACTTACACGGCACACTGCAATCACCCTTGGATTGCCATGGTTTTGGGGCTGCTGGGCAGTGTCATCACCATCCTGGGCTCTCACTGTTTGCAGGTAACGCTCAGTCCCCTAAATGGTTCTTGGATTAGCTGTGTAAATCTGGGAGCAGGACACCCCAAGGAAAACCTCTTTTCCAACCCAGGAAACCTGAGGTGTCCTGAGCACTCTGCTCATGAGAGGAAGTTCATCCTCTAGGTCTGCAAGAGCTGATCTGCAATTACCAACTTGTGTTTCTGGGTGTCAGTTAAAGCTTCTCTTCTTCCCAGAGGTGCTTGAATCCAGCTTTGAAGCTTCAGGATACTTCTGGAGTTCATTTCACTTTTGGTTTGCCTGCTGTGCTCGGAGCTGTGGCCGCTGTTGTTCTCAGAGTTGTAGAAGATGGGATTGAGACCCAATGGAATGAACTGTCCAGGTACAGAAATTCTTGTATTAAATAATGAAGGTCAGTAATCATCCCTGCAGTGTGCCCTGAGAGGCATTGTCATCATCCAGAGAGCCTGGATGTCATCACAAACGCAGTGTTTTCTATCAGGTGACCCAAGGTAACCCCTGAAGTCCAAAAAAAAATCAGTAAAAAGGAATTTGAGAGTTGGGCAGACTTTGGGTTCTGTTTTCTGTCTCTCTTTAGGGTTTGGGATGTTTTGGGGGGCTCAGGAGGGAGGGAGAAATGAGAGTGCAGCATGAGGGCCTGACACGTCTCATCATGTTCTTAATGAAACAAATTTAATGAAGTTTTAATACCAAAAAGATGGACAAAATAAATCCTCTGAAGTCTGCATTAGGCTTCTGATCTGCTCCTAACACATCTCACTGAGATTGAGAATCTCAGCTTCTGTGGGAGATTCTGACAGCTGCAGATTCATTCACAGTGGTGATGCTAAATAAAAGCTGAAACACTTTTTTTTGCTTTTCAGTCTGGGTTACACTGCCTTTTTTAACATTGGTGCCTTCTGCCAGACCATCAGCACTGCCTTGATAACAGGTTTGATTACAGGTCAGTACTGACACATCCCGGGAATCCCTGTATTTCCTTGGAGCAGTTTCCATGGCTAAATCACCTGTGGGATAAATGGAGACGTGAGTGCCAGGGACTCTTCCCAGCCAGAGCTGTTTTGCACAGAAACAACCCAGCAGCACCATTCTTTCAGTGCTGAAGTTTTATTTTAGCCAAGGTTTAACAGCTGCCTTCAACCTGCAGACAGGAGAGGTGTGAAGATGAAAATACTTCCCCTTGTGGGCGTTGTCTTATTGACAGGAGATGCCCCAGTCTGGGGCTTGTCACTTTTTAGGCCGTTTGGAGCAAACGTGCAAAGTTTCAGTGACATCAGGAGCTGCCTCAGCCCTTTGATCAAGACATGTTGGGATTTTTTGGGGCTTTTTGCTGCTGTGGGAGCAGCAGCACTCACGTGGCTCCCGTGGAATGCTCTGGTTTGTGGCAGCTGCTGCTTTTCCCCAGCCCCTAATTCTGTCTGGAGCAACAGAGAAATGGCCAGTGCCAATTGCTGGGAAACACACCCTGCAATGATTTTTGGGGTGCTTTCATTTATTTAAACCTTTGCATTGCTGTAAGTGTAAGGAAGAAGGGATAGATCTTTGGAAAACACCCAGCTGAAACAACCAAACATTCAGTGTTTAACCAATTGTTCAAAAATCCAGATTCCCATCAGAGATCCCAAACCCACAGTGCTGCTAAGCCAGAACATTTTAAATACACAAGCACTTCTCAGGCAAGAAACTCATCTTTTTGATGTATTTTCATAATCTAGCAGCTGTTTAATGGGGTTTTACCTAAAGTAATTCCTTTTTAGCATCCCAAGCCTTGATCCTGGCAAGCCTCTTTTTGTATTTAAGGCCAGCTCCAGTCAGGGGGGCTCTGCTGGAGGATTTAGGTCTGAATTTGTGTTTTGATCTGTTACATTTGCACAAACGTTGCCCAGAAACTCCTGTTGCACACAATCCTCCCCTTGCCCTGGCGTTTGTTTTGGATCTCTGTTTTTACCCACAGGTTTAATCTTAAACATCAAACTGCTGAAAGCAGTGCACGTCTCCAAGTACTTTGATGACCAGTTTTACTGGGAGGTGAGTTTCAAAATGATTTCAGGTTCCCCGTGGGGGAGTTCATTTAGCACCTTGATGAAGAACTCCAAGAATTTGAATTAAAAGTATGGGGGGAAAAAGGGTTATTCCTTTTCCCAGCACATTTTGATGCACAAACAGTCCTTGGGCACCTTTAGGTGCTGATGTGAGGCTGTATCTGAATTTCAGGAATAACAAATGGGTGAAAAGAAGCTTTTAATCAGCTTTTCCCTTGGTTTGGGGGTTTTCCCTGTGATGATTTGACATGTTCTGATACAGGAATGTTTGTGTTCACAGTTTCCCCACTTGTCTGTTGGATTTTGAGTGGAGGATCCCAGCTGACAGGACCAAGAGAAGATTTTCCTCTTTACCACCAGAAAAACTGAACAGCTCTGATGGGTTCAAAGAGCCCTGCAATACCAATCCTCAGGCCCACCAAAGCCACCCCAGTGCACACTCAAAAACGAAACTGTTCCAGTTATTCTTGAAAGATACAGAGTGTGAATTCACAGCTGCAAACTTCAGGTGCATTCAGCTTTTCTGCTTTGTTGGCCTTACCTTAAAATGTTTTTTAGAAGACGTGTACAAAAAAGTTGTCTGCATTCATGGCTTATCAACCCAAATGCTTGGAAACATTAAACTATTTTTCACTCCCGAGTTTACAAGGCAAAATGATGGATTTGAAGGTGTCATTTCTCAAGGAGCACTCCTTGTCTAGCAAAGTCCTCCAGTTTTTAAGCTGAAGTGATTCTGCTGAAGGCCTCGGCAAGCCAGGATGTGATGAGTGAGCTGGAGCAGGGCCAGAGCTCTGCATCCTGCCAGACTGAACTCCTGGAAAGATCTGGCTCTGGGGAGCTTCTGATGGGCACAGTTCAGTCGTGGGTGGTGTTCCTGGAGCCCCTGGGGTTTGCTGCCAGGTGTGACACACAAACAGAGCAGGGTGTGCGAGGGGACAGCACAGGGGATGGCCCTGGTGCTGCCAGCACCCCACTCGGGAAGTGCAGGGACTTTGGGGACAGAGATTGTCTGCCAGCTGTAGGAATGTGCCCCCTATGGACAGAGTGACAGAACCTTCCTCTGTCCCCCAAAAAGGAAAGAGCCCAGAGCTTTCTCCCAGTGATCAGGTAGGAAAATCACCGAGAGGACCTTGGGGGCTTCACCTCAAGTTTGGGGACAGCTAATTGGCCATAAGCCAAAAGGTCCTGCCTGTGCCATTGAGTAGAAAAGCACAGAACAAAGAAACCAAATGGCTTTTGTGAGGTGTCTTTACCAGGAGCACAGGTCTGCAGCACCTGGATCAGCTTTGAGTTTGTTATTTTGCCTTTATTAAACCTTTTTTGTTCCTGATGCTGTCACATCAGCCTCCTTCTCCTTTCATGCCTCCCAATGAATGCTGAGCTATTCTGGGGTATATATTTGGGTGTTGGGAGCTTATCAGATCAGCTCAGAACCCCGGGCAAAACCATTCTAGCCAGTGAAGCCTTTGAAAGGGGATCGTGATGCTCAGTGCTCCTTCCTTTCAGAAACAGCTGACACAGAAACTCTTTGAGCCGTGCTTAGCTCATAAAGAGTGCAGAGTGGCTGCTGGCCTTGCCTCAGCACCCCGGGAGAGGCAGTGTGACAGGCTGAGCCCTTCCACGTGCCTGGCCTCCCTCTCTCCCTGACGGCACATCCCTGCAGCTCCAGGGAACGCAGGCTCGCCGAGCAAGGGCCAGCTTGTGCTTGTGATATTTTGTGAAAATCCCTTTGCTAGGATTTTCTTCTCCTGAGAAGCTGAAGGGTCTCAGCTTCAAGTGTGACGTATTTGTGATCTGCTGCTGTGGGATGCAGCAGGTGCTTCCTCCATTGCTCAGTGTGGGATGTTTCTGCTTGCTGATCAATCAAGAAAGCAGCAGCTCTCGGACTCTATGGAGTCACAGAACTTTGTTATTCATTCCTTTCTGTTCCTGTCTCACCTTCTGATGAATCTTTCTCTCTGTTCTTTGTAGTACAGTTACAGTGTGGTGTTTTTAATGTAATAGATCTCATCATATAATAAACCAGCCTTCTGAAATGGAGTCAGGATCTCTCCTTCCCTTCACCAAGTCCTGACTGCCCAGAGGACCCACGGTAACAAATGGTGACCCCAGAGTGGCAATGCCAGCTCTCCTTGTTCCCAGCTCCCCAAGAGCCAGCAGGAGTCCAGCAGCTGCCCAAAGCTTCTACACACAACTGGGAGCTGTTATTTCCTCTTTATCACCACAGGATAAAGGAAATATTCAGGGATTGGGGGGGGAAAGAATCCCAAACCAGCACAGTTCTGAATGACACAAGAAAAGCCACACACCAGCAAGTTTTGAAATTGAAGAAATGGTTATATTGCCCAGATATAGGAAATAGTTAATAAATACCTGTTAAAAGGCTGTTGAAATGCAGTTTTAGTAAGTCTTGGAGTGTAAATAACATCATAGAAAGAGCTGGTTAAATACATCCGTATTCCACTCTCCTTTTATTTGTAACAAACATCATTTTAGAAAAGTTGACTCCACTGTTGTTTGTAGCAATTTTCCATTTCTCAAAAACATCACAACACTGAAGTGGACGTACAAGAGTAAAAAAAATAACCAGAATAGAGCTGGATTTAGAGCTTTCAGCTTTCCTTGATTTCTCCTCAGACACAACGGGAGGTTTACAAAATGCTTTTACAAAACCTTGGGGGCGCAGCTGGAGCCCAGGGCACTCCAGGGGGGTTCACTGCCACAGATCCTCTGTGCGACCAAACTTGAACACCAGGCCCCTGTGGAAACACGGCAAAACCCCCCCAAATCAAACTCCTGCTGTTCCAAACACAGCGTCCCGGGGGGCGTTTGTCAATCCAGTTTATTCACACAAGTCTGCTTGCAAAACAGGACTTGGGGAGCGAGCAGATGGCAGCAAGTTTCAGTTGTTTATCATTAAAATTAAATGGGAAACAAATAAAAGAGGTCAGTCTTACCCAAAAAAGATGAACGCGTTCTGGAAGAACACTGCTATTCCTGGGTACACCACTGGTTTTTCTAAGAGAAAAAAAAAAACATCCCCATAAATTTTTTTTGAAGTAATTTTCAAGCCTATCCAGTTCCTGACGTGTCCTTTTCCCTTGTGCTAATTTAGCAGAGAGGCTTTGGGAGCAATCTGCAGCAGCTCAGGCATTTGTATTCTGGGAGTAAGTGTTCACCCAGGGAATTATTCCCTACAAACTGCAGCAGTTTAATTACACCCATGGAGCTCCCAGCTGGGTTTGTAGAGGAAGCTTGTACTCGGAAATAATCAAATCCATCCCAATATCAGCAATGACATGGGAGAGTGGAGTGGAGGGCAAAATATTCCAACCAGGCCTGCCTAGAAACCCTGTAAATACCAGCTCTAAAACCCAGGAGTCATTTAAAACACCCTCAACTCCCAAAAACAGGCTCAGCTCTTACCTTTAACCACGTAACCCCCAAAGAGGATCCACATGGAGGCAATGAGGGACCCAAAAGCCATCATGAAGCCAATGAAGAGCCAGATGCGAGCCCCTGCAATGGGATGGGGAATGTCCTGAACCCATGGGACTCCTGACCCCACAAAACCCCTGGAACAGCCCCACAAACCCCCCTGGCACAGCCCCACAAACCCCCCGGCACAGCTGGGACCCCTGACCCCACAAACCCCCTGGAACAGCCCCACAAAACCCCCTGGAACATCCCCAGAAATCCCCTGGAACAGCTGGGACCTGCTGTAATTTCTGAGACCCCCATCGTTGGAAGGAATGATAAATCTATGTTCTTAAAAAGCTAATTTATTCTTTTATAACCTATTAAAAATGCTATACGAAAATGAACAGGGAGCCCCAGGCCTGGTACCTGTCCTGGGCAAGAACAAACATTCAGAAAATAGAAAATGAACAGGCAGCCCCAGGCCTGGTACCTGTCCTGGGCAAGAACAAACATTCAGAAAATAGAAAATGAACAGGCAGCCCCAGGCCTGGTACCTGTCTGGCCCAGGCAGCCCTCGCTGTAGCTGTCCCCTCGCACCTGCCCGTTGGACACGGCGTTGATCCTGGGCAGAAAAGGGACAAAAATGGCATTAAATCTGCTTTTCACTCTCACAGAAATGGCATTAAATCTGCTTTTCTCTCTCACAGAAATGGCATTAAACTCTGCTTTTCATTCTCACAGAAATGGCATCAAACTCTGCTTCTCACACTCACAGAAATGGCATCAAACTCTGATTTTCACTCTCACAGAAATGGCATTAAATCTCTGATTTTCACTCTCACAGAAATGACATTAAATATTCTCACTCTCACAGAAATGGCATTAAATCTGCTTCTCACTCTCACAGAAATGGCATCAAACTCTGATTTTCACTCTCACAGAAATGGCATTAAATCTGCTTCTCACACTCACAGAAATGGCATCAAACTCTGATTTTCACTCTCACAGAAATGACATTAAATATTCTCACTCTCACAGAAATGGCATTAAATCTGCTTCTCACTCTCACAGAAATGGCATCAAACTCTGATTTTCACTCTCACAGAAATGGCATTAAATCTTTTCACTCTCACTGCCCTGCTGGGGTGGGTCCTTGTGTGAAAAGTGCCCATCAAGTGGCTCTTGGCAGATATTTACTGTTTGTGTTATGTTGGATTAATTAGTATTAATCCTTTTAAGCAGTGTGGTAAATTTTAATGAATTTAAATAAATTAAATTAAATTTAAATTAAAATGTAAAATGTAATAAAAATAACAAAATATAAAAAATAAAATTAAAATTATTTAATAAATTTAATTTTAGGTAAAAACATAATGTTAAAATAGAAACTGTGCAATGTAAGATACTTTTATAACTAGCTCTATTAAATTTAATATAATTTTAGGTGTTAAAATAGAAACTATGCAATTTAAGATACTTTTTTAAACTAGCTCAAGAAAGGGATGAGACATTCAAGGAATTCTTTGCACAGAGAAAACAGCAACAAGACACCAAAATCCCCAAGAGAAGGATTATTGCCTCCTGTGGGAAAAAACCAACCTCCTGCCACCTCCTTCCCATCCTTGAGGAGCCTCCAGGATTGAGGGGGAAAATGCAAATAAAACCAACTTCAACCTCCTGCCATCTCCTTCCCATCCTTGAGGAGCCTCCAGGATTGAGGGGGAAAATGAAAATAAAACCAACTTCAACCTCCTGCCACCTCCTTCCCATCCTTGAGGAGCCTCCAGGATCAGGGGGAAAATGCAAATAAAACCAACCTCAACCTCCTGCCACCTCCTTCCCATCCTTGAGGAGCCACCAGGATTAGGGGGAAATGCAAACAAGCAGAGAGCAGCCTGTGTTTGAAAGCACTGATGCTCGGCGTGTGGGACAGATGGACGTGCACCAGGCTGTCAGTCCTGGGGATCCTTCTGGGGCTTCACCTGCCCAGGAAGGCACCCAGGCCATGCAGAGCCCTTTGTTTGTACTGTCCTAACCCCGACTGTCCGAATTCTCATCGCTCTGATTTTATCCCTGTTTTGGTAACTGTTTTATCACGGTGAAGCTTGGAGGGTTTTCAGCACACTCACATCAGGAAGGCAATGGTGGCAATCACCCCACAGGCGTGGTAGGAATGGTTGAAATCTTCCACTTGAGGGTATTTCACTGCAGCGTCGATGATGATCCACCAGCCTGTGAAAAACTGGGGAGAAAGGGCTTCAAATGTGGATAAAGCTGAAAATACAGAGCTTAAAATAGGGATAAAGCTTAAAATACGGAGCTTAAATATGGATAAAGCTTCAAATATGGATAAAGCTTCAAATACAGAGCTTAAATATGGATAAAGCTTAAAATATGGATAAAGCTTAAAATGCGGATAAAGCTTAAAATGCAGATAAAGCTTAAAATACAGAACTTAAAATGTAGATGAAGCTTAAAATATGGATAAAGCTTCAAATACAGAGCTTAAAATAGGGATAAAGCTTAAAATAAGGATAAAGCTTAAAATACAGAGCTTAAATATGGATAAAGCTTAAAATACAGAGCTTAAAATGCAGATGAAGCTTCAAATACAGAGCTTAAAATGCAGATAAAGCTTAAAATATGGATAAAGCTTAAAATGCAGAGCTTAAAATATGGATAAAGCTTAAAATATGGATAAAGCTTAAAATATGGATATAGCTTAAAATGCAGATAAAGCTTAAAATACAGAACTTAAAATGTAGATGAAGCTTAAAATATGGATAAAGCTTCAAATACAGAGCTTAAAATGCAGGCAGAGCCTTTCCTCAGCCCGTGAGCTGCCTCCAGAAGAACACCCATATTTAAGCAGCCTCACAGCCTGCAACCCAGCCTGAACCGTGACACCGTTCGTTTGGGACCAAGCTGTGACACCATTAGCTTGGGACCAAGCTGTGACACCATTAGCTTGGGACCCAGCTGTGACACCGTTTCTTTGGGACCAAGCTGTGACACCCTTAGTTTGGGACCAAGCTGTGACACCATTCGCTTGGGACCAAGCTGTGTGCAGGCCAGGGCTCTGCCCGCCCCAGCGGTCCCTCCCCGTGGAAAACGGTGACATTTGAGAAACGGACGGAGGAAAGCGGGCCGGAGCTCGTCGGGAACCCTGCTGCTACCCACGGGCACAATGTATCCCTGCTCTGCCTTTCCCTGGAATCGCCACGGCTGGAGCGGCCCTTTAACACCAAAATTCCGACCCGCCGTGCTGGCCGTGTCCCCGAACGCCACATCCCCGCATTTTTAACATTCCCAGCGGCTCCAGCACCGCCCGGCCGCCCCTGCACGGAGAAACCTCCCCGCTCATCCGGCCCGAGCTGCCCCGGCACAACCGGAGGCCGCTCCCTCTCGCCCTTCCCGGCTAAGGCAGGAGAGGCTCCCGAGCCGCGGAGGGTTTTAATCCCGGGACGGGAAAGCCCCGAGAAGCGCGGAGTCCCGAGCGAGCGGGGCCGTACCAGCACCCCCGCGGCCACCGAGGCGATGGTGTTGCGCTTCTCGGCCCAGTCCACGCACTCGGAGCAGCGCAGGCTCTCCAGGAAGCCGGACATGCTGCAGCGGCTGCGGGCAACGCCGGCTCCGTCCGCCCGGGAACCGCCGCCTGCCCCCGGCCGGGGCGGCACCGCCACCGGCGGCTCCACCCGGCACCCCGGGCACCCCCCGCACCCCGCTCCCTGCACCCCGAGCATCCCCGCACCCCGGTCACTGCACCCCCCGCACCCCGGTCCCCGCACCCCGCGCATCCCCCGCACCCCGGTCCCCGCACCCCGAGCACCCCCCGCACCCCGGTCCCCGCACCCCGAGCATCCCCCGCAGCCCGGTCCCCGTATCCCGCGCATCCCCCGCACCCCGGTCCCCGTATCCCGCGCATCCCCGCACCCCGGTCCCCGTATCCCGCGCATCTCCCGCACCCCGGTCCCCGTATCCCGCGCATCTCCCGCACCCCGGTCCCCGTATCCCGCGCATCCCCCGCACCCCGGTCCCCGTATCCCGCGCATCCCCCGCGCATCCCCCGCGCATCCCCGCACCGTGCGCGCCCCCGGGCCCCGCGCGCGCCCCGCGCACCGTCACGGGACGCGGCGGCAGCGGCCGCGCGCAGGCGCAGGAGCGGAGGGCGGGGCGCGTCGCGCGCTCCGGGGCGGGGCCGCCGCTCGGGGCGGAGGGGCGGGGCCGGCGCGTGCGCCGCGAGCGCGCGGGTTGCGTAACGGGAGGGACGTTCTGGAAGGTTCTGCGGCCGCCCTCAGTCGCGGGCGGGCGGAGGCGGCTCCGGGCTGCGCTTCTGTCGCTCTTCTACCGTCCTTGTGTCGCCGATTCGCGGCTGTCGCGGCGGGCCCGGCGCTATGGGGGTGACTCACGAAGCGGGGCTCTCCCCTCAGGACCCGTGCGGGGGCAGCCCGGCGGGCTGGAGCCGGTGAGGCGGCGGGCCGGGGCACGGAGGCGGGAGCGGCCGGTGGCGGTGGGGCTGTGCAGGGAGGGCTGTCAGGGAGGGCTGTGCAGGGAGGGCTGTGCGTCGCTCAGGGTGGGTTTTTACGCGTTTTATTTGCTTTGTTCCAGGAGCGCGCAGGTGCCTCAGGGGAACCAGCGCGGGGCGTGCCCGGCGGCGCCCAGCGGTGAGTGAGGGACCGGGGGGGACCGGGGGATCCGGGACCGGCCACGGGCCCCCATGGACGGGACCGGACACCGGCCGGGAGGGCTTGGCGATGGCACTGGGGGGTTTCCCTTCTTACCGACCCCGCAGTGTGACCTTGGCTCTGGCGTAGAGGTGAAGGAGTGAAACTTCACCTGGAGTAGTAGTGACAGAAGCGTGCCAACTCTCCTACAACTTATATTTTAAAGAGATTTCAGCGCGGGGGTTGTATTTGTTGCCTAACCTCGCTTTGCACCGAGCGCTAAATAGAAATTCCGTGTCCAAGCGAGCTTCCCTAAAGTGTAAACTGGTTACGTAACTCCGGGCTTAAGTCTTGTGATAATATCCTTACCCCGAGTAACCTTTGGAGCCATGAAATGGCTGCCACTCCGGGGACAGCCATTTTAATTATTAATATATGAAGCGCCGCGTCCTGTGCGAGTCAAGGCCACTGAATCATCGCCCGGCTGTGCACAGAGCGCTCCTCACAGCAGCTTGTTGCACGCCCTGCTGGGGGGTGTGGGGCTGTGTGCCGCCAGCTTTAGGACAGGATACAGGGCAGGACCTTAGCTGCTTTAAACTTAATAGAGACTTTCATTTCCCCTCGTTGGAGTAAAAACCTGTGTGGAATTGTAGCAGAAAACTCAATTTGTACTGAGCCGCAGGCAAATAAATGGTTGTTTTGTATCATAGATACAATGGGCTGTATTTAGGATAGAGGGAAGATAAAACACCTTGAAAATTCTTTTCAAGAATATCAAGATTTTCCTCCTTTTTGGAGGAAAAAAAGGTACTGCAAAAAGAATTGCACTTAAAACCCACACAGACTTCTCTGAAATTCCATAAAGAACCACTCATGGTTTAAAGTGAATCTTTTTTTATATGACCGTGTGTTTGTTTTGTGGCTGAGTGCAGGAGAGGGGACTGCAGACCCGAGCTGTCCCTGGGAGACATCTGGGCTTGTTGGGGTGTTGAATTCCTTGTGTTTCAGTTTTGTGGCTGGGTGCAGGAGAGGGAACTGCAGAGCTGAGCTGTGCCTGCAAGATGGCTGAGATTGTTGGGGTGTTCAATTATCGCTGGCCTCGCTGCCTGCGTGTCACCGTGTTTGTAGCTGCTGAGGAAGTGCCGTGTTTGTGGCTGCCTGCGTGTCACCGTGCTTGTTGCTGCTCAGGAAGTGTCTGTTGCTGCTCAGGAAGTGCCGTAAACGCTGACCCTGCCTCTCTCTCCCGCAGGAACAGAGACGGGGCACTGCAGAGCAGCGGCGCGGCCCGAGGCGGCGGCTGACGGCGCGCAGAAAGGCGGCGCGGGGCAGACGGCCGACATGGCGGAGTTCATGGACGACCTGACGCTGCGCTCTCCCGAGCGCCGGAGCCCTGCGGCGCGCTCCCGCTCCTCCGGCCGCTCCAGCTCCCGCTCCTCGTGCAGCTCCCGCTCCAGCTCCAGCAGCTCCTCGGGCCGCTCCGAGCGCAGCTGGAGCCGCTCCCGCTCCCGGTCGCGCTCTCGGCGGCGCGGCTCCCGACGCTCCCGGCGCCGCTCCCGCTCCTACTCGCGCAGCCGCTCCCGCTCCCGGCGCTACCGCGGCCGCTACCGGCCCCGGCGCTACCGGCGGCGCTACGGCCGGCCCCGCTCGCGCTCCCGCTCCCGCGGCAGGGCCTGCTACCGCCGCTCGTACTCGCGCAGCCGCTCCCGCTCCCGCGGCCGCCGCTACTACGGCTTCGGCAGGAGCGTCTACCCCGAGGCCTACCGCGGCTGGAGGAGCCGCTCGCGCTCCCGCTCGCGGAGCCGCTCCCCGCTGCACCTCAGCGAGAAAGGTACCGGGGGCTGGGGGGCTGCAGGGCGAGAGGCTCTGAGGAGGTTTTGTTCGAGCCGGGCGGGTTCTGCGCTCGCTTGGATTGTAAAGGCTGAGGGAAGGAAACTCGGCGTGGTTGGATGAATGTGTTTAATAGAAATCGTTCTTCAGAACGGTAATTGGCACGGGGGACAGGCTGGGGTGAGGTGGCCCAGCTGATGGTTGCGTAGGTGCTGAACCTGCAGGTTTTGGGCTTGAGCGGGTACACGTGGGTTTTAATGTGACACAAAGCGCTTTTTTTATTCCTTCCTCTTCTAGACAAGAGGGAACTCCTGGAAATTGCGAAAGCCAATGCTGCCAAAGCTCTGGGAACAGACAACATTGTCCTGCCAGCGAGCCTGAGGATCTCTGCTCCTGCCAAGGAGATCAAAACTGAGAGGCAGGAGCATGAGGAAGCCACGGAGTCAGCTGAGGTAAGTATGGAGTGTTCTCCCTGAGCAGGTAAACTCCTCTTAGACTTGTCTGCATGGCTGTGCTGTGTTCAGCTGTGGAGGTTGTGCTTATGAGCTCAAACTCTTGAACAAAAACTTCTCCAGAGACCTCGAGGCTTTGCCTTAAGCTGGAAGCACAGAGGCCCTCTCTGAGGTGGTTGATCCCCTGAGTGTCCAATAGGGACAGCTGGGGAGGAGAGGAGACTCGTTCCTTTGGCTTGTTCTCCTCCTGGGATATTTCCCATGAATTCCACTTGTTTATGCCTTTCTGACCTAAAATAGGAGTCTCCTTGCCAAACCTAGTGAATAGTCTGGGGTTATTTTTTATTTTTTTTTAAGGTTAAATCTTTCTGCATTTTTTAACTGTTAAAAGCTTTTCATGTGCAACAAACTGTTTCCCAGAAATTCCATACCCAAGCACACAATGCATTTTACATACTTTATTTCTGTCTTATAGAAATCATGACTATGGTTCCAGACATGAGGAAGAAAATCTGGTGGTAATTAAGGGACTTGTGGGCTGTAGCTGCTGTGAATTGAAGGGAGGGAGAAACTGGAGCAGCTTGGAGTGAATTTTAGTTTGGTTCTGTCGTGGTGTGTTACCCTGAGTCACAGTAAATACAAACCTGCAGCCGCCGGTGGCTCAGGAGCTGCTCTTGGAAAGGGAAGTGACTTTGCTGAGGGTTTGACCCCAAAGGTCCAGGCATCCCTTTCATGAACGTGTGCAATATATTGCAGATGTTGAGAGAGTGCAGAAGAAGAGGCCTGCCTCCCTTGCAGATAAGTTTGTTGTTGTTCTCCGGAGGATGGGTGTGCAGAGCTGTGTCCCTGCTCTGGCGCAGCTCCTGCTGCCACCCCGAGTCCCTCGGGGCTCTGACGGGGCCTGGAGCTGCCTCCGCTCCCCCGGGGATGGGCACGGCTGCCTGGGCAGAGCTGCCTGCCCCCAGTGGGCTCAGCACTGCTGTGCTGTGGCTTTAGAGCTGCCTGAGGTGAAACTGTGACCCGCTCCACAGAAAGCTGTGCTGTGCAATGCCTGCCCTGGCTCGGGGATCCCCTCTGAGCTCTGTCTGCTCTTCTCTAGCAACCCGGGAGTGCCGCTGAGGACGTGAGCAAGGCTGGCGTGGAGAGAGCGACCATCCAGAGGAGCATTTCCTTCAGCCCCAATGTGAGTGCTGCAGTCCCTGCACTCAGCCTGTTGTGGGATCTGCAGGGTCCCAGGACGAGGGAAGAGATGAGGATCTGGACTCCGTGTTTCAGGAGGCTGATTTATTAGATTATGATGTATATGATACTGAAAATGCTGTATTAAAACTGTACTAAAAGAACAGAGAGGATTCATCAGGAAGCTGGACAGGAATAGAAAGGAATCAATAACAAAATCTGGTCACTCTCAGAGAGTCTGAGCCAGCTGCATCCTTGATTGGTCATTAATTAAATCACCTCCCATGGACCAATCAAGGAAGCCCCTGTTGCATTCCACAGCAGCGGATAATTATTGTTTACATTTCTTTCCTGAGGCTCCTCAGCTTCTCAGGAGAAGAAAATCCTGGCAAAGGATTTTTATAAAAATGTTGTGGTGACACTTGAGCCCTCCTGGCTCGGGCTTTTCCCAGATAATCATCTCAAGAATGGTAACAAAAGGAATTTCATGTTTGGTCATGATTTCCCTGCAGGAGGTGGTGGAGCACCCTGAATCTCCTCAGCAGTGTGTTTGAAATAAGAGTTCACCCTCAATCTGATCAGTTTAAAACCAGAACTAGTTCAAAACCCAGCTTATCTCGAGTTAGATGTTTCAGTAATGCAAACTCAGGATTCCTCCTGTGTGAGTGCACGTGGCCGATACCCAGTATCGGCACCAGGAATTCAGGAGCTGGAGAGAAAACGTTGATCTGATTTGTAGGATCAGCACAGATCAACCCCTTGGTTTCAGCTCCTTTTCTCACAGGAAATGTCTTTTTTTCCCCAGAACACAATGGCCAAGCCCGCCCTGCAGAAGCCAGTGAGCCATGCTGTGGTGAAGGAGCCGGTGGTGTCCCCGGCCAGGGAGGATGACAGGAAGGGAAGCCCCTACGGGCAGTGGGTTCCTGTCAAGAAGGAGGAGAAGAAAACATTCCTGAACTTCTCACCCAGAAGCTCCTTGTTCCGGGCGCGCTGATCCCGCAGCGCTGCGCCCCTCGGAGAGAGGGACACTTTGGGATTGAAGACTTGTTAATACTGAGTATTTATTTTGAGGTCTTAATTTTTGGAATCTTAGGTTTCTCTTTCAGATAGAGAGCACACAGATCCAGAAGCCACAGATGGGAATCTTGTGTATATCTGTAAATATTTTATATTGCTTTATTGGACTAGAACTTGCAGGTGGGTAACTTTTTCTAAACCATAGTTGAGTAGCTGTTCTTTGCACACCTGGATTTCCCTCGTGTAACTGTTTACTTAAGTGAATAAAGTTTAGTTTTGCACTGGCTGGGTGTGTCGGGTGTCAGGCCTGAGTCCCTGTGGGTATTCTGGGTTCGCCCTGCGCTCCCCAGCTCCTCTCTGCAGCACGGCAGAGCTGCTGCCTCATTCCAGAGCTGATCCTTGCTTTCCGTCCCTGGGTCCCCTCTGGAAGTGGGGCCGTGTGGCCGTTCAGTCACCCTGTCCCCAGGTAGCAGAGTTGGAGATCAGCCTGCTGTGAAGGGAGGGAAAGGGCAGGAGGGTTCAGGAGAAAGGAGCTCTTGCAGGGACTGGGAGTTACTGGTCGCACTCGGCTTTTGTATAAATAAATTATTAATAAAATAAACTGAACTGGACTGCTGGCTGGAGGTGTCTTTATTGGACCCTGGAATGGGTGGGTGAGGCTGGCCAGCTGCAAGGCCAGGGGGAATCCCACCCTGGAATGGCCTCAGTGGGGAATCTCACCCTGGAATGGCTGCTGGGGCAGGAATCCCACCCTGGAATTGCTGAGGGACGGGGGGAGCTGCCTCTGTGGGAATGTCGCTGCTCTTCATCCTGCTGCCAAACAAACCTGAGGAAATCGACTCCCAAATTAGCCCAAAGAGTTTATTTAGAGCACAGAAGGGAGAACCTGGCTGCTCCTGCAGCCAAAGCTATTTACAGCTGAATTCTGCAAAGCGTTCAGCACACTTGAGCTGAGAGAGCAACAGCTAAAATCGACTTCTGATACAATTTAAAATAGAAAATGAGAAAATGGCAGCAGAGGAGCCAGGAGTGAGCTGTGCCAGGCAGGCTCAGAGAGTCCAGGCTCTGAGCTGAGCTGTGCCAGGCAGGCTCACACGGCCGTGCCCCTCTCCAGGCTCTGTGAGGGTTGTGCCAGGCAGGCTCACACGGCCGTGCCCCTCTCCAGGCTCTGTGAGGGCTGTGCCAGGCAGGCTCACACGGCCGTGCCCCGCTCCAGGTTCTGTTTGATCTCGGCCGTGTATTTCCCGTAGAACCTCTCGGCCTTCTGGTTGAACTTGGCGTTCCTCTCGTTGATGTAGTCGATGTCGGCGTCGTCGTTGTAGGGCCGCCTGCGGCTGTACTTCTCCCTCTTCTCGATCCTGGGGGGCAGCAGGGGCTGAGCGCCGGCCCTGCAGCCCCCCAGCCCTGCCCGCCCTGCCCGCTACTCACTGCTTCTCCAGGTCTGCCACCATCCTGTCCACGCCCTCCTTGGAGGGCACGTGGGTGCCGTGCAGGAGGCTGTCCGAGGTGGGGTACAGGGCCTCCCCGCTGTGGGGACAGCACAGTCACACACCCGGCACTGCTGCAGCTTCCTGGGAATCACAGCGGGGACCTCAAACCCCCCCGGTGCCACCCCCGCACCTTCCAGCATCCCTGTCCAGCCTGGCCTTGGCACTGCCAGGGATGCAGGGGCAGCCACAGCTCTCTGGGCACCTGTGCCAGGGCCTCACACCCTCCCAGGGAAGAGCTTCTTCCCAATATCCACCTAAACCTCCCCTCTTGCACTCCGAACCCCTCGCCCCTTCTCCTGTCCCTGTCCTCGTGGCTTCCCTGCTTTGCTCCACCGTCCCACCTCGCTCAGCTGCGGCAATCCCAGACTCGGGTGACAAATGCCAGCACTAAACCCAACAGAGGGAGCAGCAGGCACCTCTGGAAGACACAGAACCCGCCAGAAATGCCAAATCCGGGCAAGTCTCAGTCCTTAAACCCAGCTTAAAATCCCCAAAGCCAGCTCCGGAAGCGCCTGCTGCCACCCTGCACCGTGCCAAACCGGTGAGTGTTTCCCGCGAGCCAGCAGAGCCCGGCGGGCAGAAGGGAGCTGGAGCACAGCCCCGAGCAGGGCTCCGGGGCCGGCCGAGCCCCCAGGGGCTGCCCAGCACTCACCACTGCTCCTTCAGCCTCTCGTACTGCTCCAGGTCGGGCTTGATCTGCCGCGTCAGGCGCTGGTACTGGCGCAGCTGCGCCGCCGCGTAGTCTGGGCACAGACACGGCACTGAGCGCCTCTCACAGCAGGGCTCGTGTGCTAAAGCATGGCTTTACACTCTGCAGCATTGCTTTAGATCTTCCATAGCATTTTCCGTATATTTGATAGCATTTTAAATACATTTGATGCCATTTAAAATACATTTGATGCCATTTAAAACACATTTTATGCCATTTTAAATATATTTTACGCCATTTAAAATATATTTCATACCATTTTTATATATAGTATAGCATTTAAATGTATTCTATACCATTATTTTATATCTTTTATAGCATTATTTTATGTTTTCTACAATTTTTAATATCTTTTATACCATTTTTGATATCTTTTATACCATTTCTAACATATTTTATACCATTTTTAATGCATTGTATAGCATTATTTTATATATTATACCATCTTTAGTATCTTTTATACCATTTTAAATATCTCTTATGCCATTTTTAACGTATTCTATAGCATTATTTTATATCTTTTATAGAATTACTTTATATGTTTTCTACCATCTTGACTCTCTTTTATACCATTTTAAATCTCTTTTATACCAGTTTAAATCTCTTTTATACCATTTAAAATCTCTTTTATACCATTTAAAATCTCTTTCATACCATTTTAAATCTCTTTTGTTTTAACTGCTTTAAGCTGAGGTGTGCTTTTGGCAGACACTCTCCCTTTTATCCCTTATTAAATTAAACATTTAAGCAGTGAGCAGTGTCTGTGCCAGAGCTGGGCACGCTCTGGGCTGGGTCCCAGCGCCCCACTGCCCCCAGGTGTCCCCCAGGTGCCCCCCAGGTGCCCCCAGGTGCCCCCAGAGCAGGGCTGGGCTCACCTGAGAAGCCCAGGTCGGGGTTTTTCTTCTTCCTCTTCCTCTCCCACCTCTCGGCGTCCTCGGCGCTCACCTCCAGCAGCTTCACCCGCTCGTAGTCCTCGCCCCGGGCCGCGCACTCCTGGGAGAGAGCCCGGCCTTGCTGACCCCAGCCCTGCTAATCCCAGCTCTGCTGATCCCAGCTCTGACAGCCCGGCCTTGCTGACCCCAGCCCTGCTGATCCCAGCCCTGCTAATCCCAGCCCTGACAGCCCGGCCTTGCTGACCCCAGCCCTGCTGATCCCAGCCCTGCTAATCCCAGCTCTGACAGCCCGGCCTTGCTGACCCCAGCCCTGCTGATCCCAGCTCTGCTGAACCCAGCCCTGACAGCCCGGCCTTGCTGACCCCAGCCCTGCTAATCTCAGCTCTGCTGATCCCAGCTCTGACAGCCCGGCCTTGCTGACCCCAGCCCTGCTGATCCCAGCCCTGCTAATCCCAGCTCTGACAGCCCGGCCTTGCTGACCCCAGCCCTGCTGATCCCAGCCCTGCTAATCCCAGCCCTGACAGCCCGGCCTTGCTGACCCCAGCCCTGCTAATCCCAGCCCTGACAGCCCGGCCTTGCTGACCCCAGCTCTGCTAGTCCCAGCTCTGCACAGCCCAGCCCTGCTAGTCCCAGCTCCACAGAGCTGACTGAGAGCAGTTTAAGGGATTTTATCCCACTGTCAGTCTCCATGAAGGGTGACAATCAGGAGTGAGTTAATCAGCACACAGATTTGGGGTGACAGGAGTTAATCAGCACACAGAACTGGGGTGACAAACAGCAGTTAGTTAATCAGCACACAGAACTGGGGTGACAATCAGCAGTTAGTTAATTAGCACAGGGATCTGGGCTGACATCTCTGTAAGGCTGGCACACCGCGGGCTCTGGGGCAGGTTTTTTTTTTACCTTTTTCTTCTCCTGCACCTGCAGCTCCCACTCCAGCCGGGCTTTTTTGGCTTCCCAGTTCGGGGGCAGCTTCAGCCTCTTGTCCTCCTCCACCACCTCCTGGCTGTTCAGCTTGCAGGCCTCGTACTGGAGCCAAACGGGGCAAAACTCCAGCACAGAGAGAGGGAAAAACCCCAAACCCGGGGGGAACAATCCCAAATCGAACAACCCCGAACCCCCGGGGGAACAAACCCACACCGAACAGCCCCAGAGCAACCAAGGGACCCCTGGAGATCGCCCAGCTAGGCAGTGTTTGGGCTCGGTCCCGTCCCCCGTACCCGCTTCATGTGGAGCTCCCGGAACCGGCGCAGCCGCTCCTCCCGCCTCTGCTCCGCCGCCGCCGCCGCGGACGGGCCGGGCTCTGCCTCCTCCTCCTCCTCCTCCTCTTCCTCCTCGCTCTGCAACGAGCCGCACTCAGCCAGGAGCCCCGGGAGGAGCCGGGACCCCCGTCCCGCCCGACCCCATCCCCGCCTCACCCCAACATCGGCCTCGGGCACCCCCAGGCTGCTGAGGGCCGACACCTGCGCCGCCATCGCGCCCCGCCTGCGCTTCCGCCTTCCGCCGCTCCCGGCACTTCCGGCTTCCGGCGCTTCCTGCCGGGCGACCCCTAGCGGGCGGGAGGTGCTGCCGCCTCTGCATCCCGGAATTCTCCCAAAATCCGCAAAATCGCTCGGGAGATCCAAAACAGGGCAACGTTACAGAAAAATAAAAAAATTAAAAAAAAAAAAAAAAGAAAAAGGTTTGGGTTTTTTTTGCAACTTCTGGGCGAAGGAAGTCCAGATTTCCGCGGCCGGGCTCTCCCAGCCTCACACGGAGATTTATGATGAATTTATCCAGTTTATTATTGGTGCGAACCATCTCTGCAAAGCCTTTCTGTGCGCACAGGGCAGGCAGGAGGGCTGGGGGTGTTGGGTTTCCTTTGCAGAACCAGAGCCTTCGGTGAGGGCTGCGAGGCGCAGCGGGGTTGGTGGCGGAGCCGCGGCCGCCGGCAGAGGGAAGCGCAGCCCCGGCCATGGGGCGGCCCTGCCGGCCTGTGCCCTCAGCGCCGCTTCCCTGTGCCCTCAGCGCCGCTTCCCAGTGCCCTCAGCGCCGCTTCCCTGCGCCCTCAGCTCCGCTTCCCAGTGCACTCAGCGCCGCTTCCCTGTGCCCTCAGCGCCGCTTCCCTGTGCCCTCAGCTCCGCTTCCCTGTGGCCCTCAGCTCCGCTTCCCTGTGCCCTCAGCTCCGCTTCCCTGTGCCCTCAGCGCTGCTTCCCTGTGCCCTCAGCTCCGCTTCCCAGTGCACTCAGCGCCGCTTCCCTGTGCCCTCAGCGCCGCTTCCCTGTGCCCTCAGCTCCGCTTCCCTGTGGCCCTCAGCGCCGCTTCCCTGTGCCCTCAGCGCTGCTTTCCGGGGATTAAAAACACCCCAGAACTCCTCTGTCCCCTCAGCTCCGCTTCCCTGTGCCCCTCAGCTCCGCTTCCCTGTGCCCTCAGCACTGCTTCCCGGGGATTAAAAACACCCCAGAACTCCTCTGCCCCTCAGCTCTGCTTCCCTGTGCCCTCAGCTCCTCTTCCCTGTGCCCTCAGCTCCGTTTCCCGGGGATTAAAAACACCCCAGAACTCCTCTGCCCCCTCAGCGCCGCTTCCCTGTCCCCTCAGCTCCGCTTCCCTGTCCCCTCAGCTCCGCTTCCCTGTGCCCCTCAGCGCCACTTCCCGGGGATTAAAAACACCCCAGAACCCCTCTGTCCCCTCAGCTCTGCTCTCCTCTGCTGCCCAGCCCCGGCCATGAGGCGGCCCTGCCGGCCTGTGCCCCTCAGCTCTGCTTCTCTGGGATTAAAAACACCCCAGAACTCCTCTGCCCCCTCAGCTCCACTGAACAGGGATTAAAAACACCCCAGAACTCCTCTGCCCCCTCAGCTCCACTGAACAGGGATTAAAAACACCCCAGAACTCCTCTGCCCCCTCAGCTCCGCTCTCATCCCCTGCTAAGGGATTAAAAACACCCCAGAACTCCTCTGCCCCCTCAGCTCCACCGAACAGGGATTAAAAACACCCCAGAACTCCTCTGCCCCCTCAGCTCCACTGAACAGGGATTAAAAACACCCCAGAACTCCTCTGCCCCCTCAGCTCCACCGAACAGGGATTAAAAACACCCCAGAACACCTCTGTCTCCTCATCTTCGCTGCCGAGGGATTAAAACCACCCCAGAACAGGGTTTTGGGGTGAGAGGGAGCGGATTTAGAGGGCCCTGCTGAGCGAAAGGAGAGTGTGTCCCATGGGTGTTTGGGGGTTTTTTTTGGGGTTTGGGGTCTTCCCTCACCTGAGCCCTCTCCACATCCCCAGGCTGCGCTGGGGTTTGTTGGATTTCCAGGGAGAAAATTTGTTGGATTTCCAAAGGGCCGCCACGCCGGGGATGGGGACAGGGACAGGGATGGGGACAGGGACAGGGGCAATTCAGGGATGGGACAGGGGAATTCAGGGATGGGACAGGGGGAATTCAGGGACAGGGACAGGGATGGGGACAGGGGGAATTCAGGGATGGGACAGGGGAATTCAGGGATGGGACAGGGGGAATTCAGGGGCAGGGACAGGGCAGGGACAGGGGGAATTCAGGGATGGGACAGGGGAATTCAGGGATGGGACAGGGGGAATTCAGGGACAGGGACAGGGATGGGGACAGGGGGAATTCAGAGATGGGACAGGGGAATTCAGGGATGGGACAGGGGGAATTCAGGGACAAGCTGCAAGGGCAGGGTTGGTGCTGTCAAGCAGGAACTGAGGCAGTGCTGCCCAAATCCGTGTTCGGGACATTCCCAATGTCCCCTGCCCTGTTTGGGGTGGCTGGGCTGGCTCTGGGGGGACCCTGGGGCCCCCCGGCCCTGTCCTGGGACAGCCCCACTTTTGGGGTCTCCCCCAAACAATTAACCCCAATATGGAAATGGGCCAAAACTTATAAAAGAGTGAAAACTCTGACTCGGGTCCGTCTTGGGTGCAGCCCTGGCCAGGCTCTTGCGCTGCCCCAGGTGTATCCTGTGAAGGATTTTAAATAGATACTTTAAAATATTCGTAATAAATCCCTACTTTACTGCTTTAACTCTGTCCAGCCCCTGTCCCAGGTGCTCTCTCCAGCCATCACTGCTGTGGGTGCCCAGCCTGGCCTGGCCCAGCAGGGAATTGTCCCAAATCCCCAAATCCTGGAGCTCCTGCAGGGCTGACAGCGAGCACGGGCAGGGCTGCTCTGGCTGGCACTGACAGCTGATGTATTTTTAGATTTTAGAGTGTTTGTGTTTCTCGGAGCTGCCTCCATTGTCTCCTCCAGCTCTGCCTCCCCTGCAGGGCCGAAATGAAATGAAAAATTCCAGTTCCATGTAGAACAGGGGCTGGAGCTCGGAGGAACTGACTCATCTCGGGTGGATTTGGGCCTCTCGAAGGGGAACATCCTGGCCAGGGCTGGGGAGCAGCATCCCTTATCTCCCCCTGAGCTCTTATCAGGGATCTCAGGGTGCAGCTCCTGGGCTGGGGCAGGGGGAAAGGAGAGGTCTGGGAGGTTCCTGGAAAAATAATGGGAAAATAATGGAAAAGTAATGGTGACAGCATGCCTGAGGCCACAGAGCCTGGGACCCCACAGGTGTGACCCCAAGGCCTGGGGACAGGGATATGGAGGGCTTGGGTGTGCAGTGCTGTGACTTGGGTGTGCAATTCCATGGCTTGGGTGTGCAATTCCGTGTTTTAGATGTGCAATTCCATGTTTTGGGTGTGTAATTCCATATTTTGGGTGTGCAATTCCATGTTTTGGGTGTGCAATTCTGTATTTTAGATGTGCAATTCCATGTTTTGGGTGTGTAATTCCATATTTTAGGTGTGCAATTCTGTGGTTTGGGTGTGTAATTCCATATTTTGGGTGTGCAACACCACAATCCAGACCTGCAGTGCCACAACCTGGACCTGCACCACAGTGGGTCACACTTGTGTCCCTACACTCTGTGATGGTCACTCCCGTGTCCCTGAGCCATGATGGTCACTCCCGTGTCCCCACACTCTGTGATGGTCACTCCTGTGTCCCTGAGCCGTGATGGTCACTCCCGTGTCCCCGCAGGTCCCTCCTGTGCCGGTGCTCTGGCAGGGGCAGCCCTGCCCAGCCCAGCTTTTCCTCCCGGTGTCCCCCCCCGTGTCCCCCGGTGCCACCAGCTCGTGCCACGTGTCCCCTCGCGTGTGAGCCGCGGGCTGAGCCCCGCAGCTGCGGGAGCCGCTGGCGTTTCCTGCCCGAGCGAGCTCCGGGTGCTCCGCAGCTGCTGCCCCGGCCCGGGCGTGCTCCGAGCGCCGCGGCTGCGGAAGGAAGGAGCCCTGGCGAGCAGGGGAGGCAGGCGGGGCTGCAGCGAGAGCTGCGGGGCTGTAGGGATGCAGAGAGAGCTGCAGGGATGCAGGGATGCAGGCAGGGATGCAGGGATGCAGGGAGAGCTGCAGGCTTGCAGGGATGCAGGCAGGGATGCAGGGATGCAGGGAGAGCTGCAGGGATGCAGGCAGGGATGCAGGGATGCAGGCTGCGGTGCAGGGATGCTCACCCCACTCCCAGCCCTCATTAGCAGTGACAACTGGGCACCGATGTCCCTGATGTCCCCAGCCAGGTGGGGACCCTGCCACACCTTGGATGTTTGGGGGGGACTCCTCTCTTCCAGTTTAAAACTCCCCCCCTTTGGAACCCCCATTTCCCCCGGCCGGGGAGCTCAGACCTGGGGCAAATCTCCTTTGTGCTGGGCAGGAAAAGGGGCAGTGCCAGGGGTTCCTCATGGCTGGGAGCCCTGGGGCTGCTCCGGTGGGATACTGGGAGCCCTGGAGCTGTTCCAGTGGGATACTGGGAGCCCTGGGGCTGCTCCGGTGGGATACTGGGATCAGCCTCCCCGGGAAGCCCTGGGCAAGCACCAGCACTGACCCGAGTTAAGAAAACTGGGCCTGGAACTTGCACAGGATCTGACCAGACTTGTAATAATAACATTAATCCAGCAAAATGGGGGATCTGAGCTGTGGGGAAATTAATTAGGGACAGAACTTACTGTGTGTGGTCATTAACCGGGGGGAAATTTGGAGAGGGGTTGGTTTTTAGGTGGAAGAGAAGCTGGGTCTGTGTCAGGCCGGTTCCTCTCCATCACAGGCTCCTGTTTGTGTCCTCTTGGGTTGCAATTACAATCTTTCAGATCAGACACAAAATCATTGGGCTGGAGAGCCAAAAGTACCTGGCTAATGGGATTAACAGAAATTAACCTGGTTACATGGGGACTCCATCGAAAATGAGAAAGTGCTGATGGCCAAAATCAATTCCTCCCCGGCCAAATGACTGCAGGCCTGGCTTAGGGTTTCAGTTTAATGCTCAGCCCTCCAACAATGAGCAGGGTGGGATTGAATTAGGTCCTGATCGTGGAGTTCAAATGATGGCAGTGGTTTGTCTTTAATGCCAGCAGAGAGCCAGGGGGAAAATGGGAAATCAGGGAATCACAGGGAGGGTCCTGCTGGGTGTCCCTGTGATGGGCAATGTGGGAAATCCTCCCTGATTTCCCTGGAATCACAGGCAGGGCCCTGCTGGGTGTCCCTGGAGCTCTCATGAGGAGCTGCCTTGCCCAAGCCCTCCCTGCCCCTGCTCCAGCCCGGGATCAGAGCTGGAATTGGGGCGGTGGGCTGGGCACAATGGGGTGGGATGGTTTGGGATCCACAGTGGGATAAGGAATGGGGTGAGATGGTTTGGGACCCACAGTGGGCTGGGAGAGCAGGATGGCACAGTTGGGGACCCACAGGGGGCTGGGGGAGCAGGATGGCACAGTTGGGGACCCACAGTGGGCTGGGATGGTTTGGGACCCACAGGGGGCTGGGGGAGCAGGATGGCACAGTTTAGGATCCACAGGGGGCTGGGGGAGCAGGATGGCACAGTTTGGGACCCACAGTGGGCTGGGAGAGCAGGATGGCACAGTTGGGGACCCACAGGGGGCTGGGAGAGCAGGATGGCACAGTTGGGGACCCACAGTGGGCTGGGGGAGCAGGATGGCACAGCTGGGGACCCACAGGGGGCTGGGGGAGCAGGATGGCACAGTTGGGGACCCACAGGGGGCTGGGGGAGCAGGATGGCACAGTTGGGGACCCACAGCCCCGCGGGCTGACAAAGCCCAGCTCCCCAGGCAGGGCTGCTCCTTTCGGAGCCTCTCCGAGCCTGCGGAGGGGGCGGCTCCCGGCGGCTCCCGGCAGCTCCCGCCCGGTCTCATCTTTTCCCCTAAAAGCCGGAACCTGGCGGGGTTTCCTGGCCGAGAGCAGCTCGCTCGTTACCGTGCATGCCAAATGAAGCAGATTTTGTGTTTCATCGCACCAACGAGGGGCTGCGCCACCTCCCTGTGCCCGTGTCCCCGCGGGGAGGTGCCAGCCCGGGGGGGCCTCACCCCGCTGGGATGGGGGTGCCTTGGAGCGCCCCAAACCCGCAGGGATGGAGAGCCGGGCGTGGCGATGCGACAAGTGACAATTCATTCACTGTCCCCAACGCGGGGAGGAGGAGCTGGGGGGATTGGGAGGGAGAAGGAGGCTGGAGGGAGCTGGCGGAGGGGAAGGGACAATCGCGGTGGTGCTGGAAGGAGTGCCAGCGCCTCGGGAGAGCCGGGAGGGTGCCCTGGGTGCTCAGGATTTGCTCCTGTCCCTGCTGTGGGACACCCGGCGGGAGCACCCCCAGGATGGAGCCATCCCTGGAGGGCAGCAGCCCCTCCGGGCGCTCAGGGAGGGAGGATAACGTCACGTTTCCCCCGGATCAATGGAGATTTTGGTTCGGGAGTTATTAGCCCGGTGTCATAAACTATCAGAAAACCGCAAAAGTAAAATAATAAATCTCCCTGTTTGCCTCCTGCGCGGGGTTTTTAAGTAGCCGAGTCCCTCCAGGCAGCGGTTCGATATCGCAGCGGACACAAATCACCGAGACAGAGCCGGATTTTGGGGAATATCGGTCAGGCTTTGCTGTTTTCCAGCACTCGCCCGTGGCCAGGGAAGCTCCCCCGGGCTCCTTGGGCAGGGCTGGGGGGGCACTGGGGCTGAGGTGGCTCCGGGGATGTGTCCCTGTCCCACAGCGGGGCAGTTTGGGACGTTCCTGGCATGGGAAACACAACTCGGGCATCATTAAATCATTAAAACGAAGCTGGTGCTGGTAAAGCAGCAGGGCCGCGCCCCAAAACTGGGGTTGACTGGCTGGGGGGCTCCTCCCAGTGCCCCCAGTGCCCCTCTCCTGGGTGCCCTGCCGGGAATTCCGGGGGTCCACGGGGTGTCCGTGCCAGCAGCGGGGCTGGCCCTGGGGCCGGAGGTGTCGGGGTGTCCCCTGGCCCCTCCCAGCCGCAGGTTTGCTTTCTAAAGCTCCTTTTGCTGCCATTTCCCGCTGGTTTTGTGTCCGGGCCGCGCCCTCCCTCCCTCAGCCAGGATTGTGGGGTACAGAGGATCTGTGGGGCGGGATCTGTGGGGCAGAAGGGATCTGTGGGGCAGGATTTCAGCTTGTTTCCAGCCTGCCTCGAGCTCTCCGTGGTTTGCCCCCATCGCAGCGGGCTGCCCCTCGAAACCCACGAGAATCAACCTCTCCAAGGGAAAAACAAACCCCGACCAAATAACCCTGACCAAATAAACCCCGACAAAATAACCCTGACCAAGTAAACCCCGACCAAGTAAACCCCGACCAAGTAAATCCAGCCAAGTAAACCCGGACCAAATAACCCCGACCACGGCGATTTCGGGCCGGGGGCCGCGCTCCCTGAGCCGGGGAACTCTTCCAGCAGCCGGGGAAAGCTGCCCGGGGGGAGAAGGCGGCGATGGGGGCTCAGCGAGCCCGGCCGCGCTCCGGGGCTGCGGCAATTAGCGCCGGGCGTTAATGAGAGCGCTCACGGGCAGGGACGGGGCCGTGCCGTCTCTTTTCCAGGGACGCGGATCCACGGGGCACATCCCGGCCCCGGGAAGGCTCCGACCCCTCGGGCCGCCCCGAGCCCGCCCCACACGCGGCCCCTCTCTCTTGGCAGGGCCGGGAGCGGCGCTTCCCGTCCGGACACCTGGGATGGGGAACCCCCACGCTGTTCAAAGGGACGGAGCCTCTTCCCTGTCCTGCTCCCTCCGTGCCCCCGGGCCACCCCCCGGCTGGGCGGGCTCGGGGCTCGCAGGCTGGGGAAAGGGAAGCAGAAGGAGCCTGCCGGGAGCGCAGATCCCGCTCGCCATGCGCTCCCCAGCCGCCGGAGCAGGATGCTCGCCCCGGGTTCGTGCCTCACACACCATTTCCCGGCGCGGGGAGGGCTCTTTGTGGCTCTGCAGCGCGATCGTGCCGCGATGGAAACAGGTGCAGCTTCCTGGGTTTCTGCAGAGGCCCGGGTTTGGCTCCTAAAGTGTTAAGTGAGTGCTAAGCCCCATAAAATTACCCTTTCAGCTACTATTTCTGCACAAAAGGCTCTCCGCGAAGAGATATGCCAAAGCATCTGATGAAGTAATATGTCTATTCTCATTTGTGACATTTATTATTAACAGGGAAAAGAAAAAAAAAAAACAACAAATCCCAGTCAGAAAGAACTCTTAATTGAAGCACCATTGTGCCGTGGTAACTGCTATTAAATTAATCTGCTGCATTCCTTTCCACCCACACACTTTAAAACTTCCTGGTTATAATTAGAACCATCTAAAACAAATTTGACACTCCTCGGATGATGCAGTTCAGCTGCTTAATATGGTGAGACTTTGGTGAAAGGAGCGGAGAAGGGCTGCGAGCAAGCTGGGGCTGCTGCTGCTGCCCGGGGATCTCAGTTCCAGGGGGAATTCGAGTTTAGCTCTGCTCTGAGCCTGCTCCATCCCGCCTGTCCCGCGGGAGATGCTCCTGCCCAGAGCATCCCTCACCCGGAGCCCCCCCCCCCGGGTGCCGGGCAGGCGATTTTGGGAGGTCGCTGTTTTGTTTTGGGAGCCCCTCGAGCTCTCCCCTCCTTCGTGGCAGCTGGGGAAGGCACCGAAGGCAACAATTCCCCGAGGGAAAAGCGTTTGGGTGGTTCGACGTGGGGAGAAGGCAGCCGAGAGGGGAAATTTTGGGAATGGGGGAATTTGGAGGAGTGGGGATGCTGCCCGCCCCTGCGCCAACGCTCTGCCAGCCTCGGGTTAGGGAATCTTTGAGGATGCTCATCCAGGGCTGGGTTTGGGGAATGCGCTCTGGGACCTGAGGTGAGAAACCGCCGGGCCCGGCCGAGAACCGGCGCGGGTGTCACTTCTGCAATCGTGTTCCCGCTCGCCGCCTTTATCTGTCATCCTCGGAACCACCTGGGTGCCATTTGATGCTATCAGGGGCCGCGCCGAGCTCGCAGCACATCCCCGGCCGCCTCAAGGCAGCGCCGGTTCCCCCGCAGCCCTGGAAGGTCCCGTTAGTCACGGTATCTCCGCTGTCACCTTCTGCTTCCTTCTGCATTTGGCTTTCGCCCCGCGCCCATGTGTTCACCAGGGCTCCGCAGCTTCCTCACCCTCCCCTGGGGCCGTTTCCTCCCGGCCGGGACCTCGGGCCGTCCCCGGGGCCGGGATGGCTCCAGGGGACGCGGAGCTTTGCCTTCCGTGCCCGGTTTGTCCCTCCGGGCAGGGCTGGGCTGCAAACCTCGAGCGTCCCGCTTCCCTGTGCTGCGCCTCCCGCCCGGCCCCCGGGGTGCGGAACGCAGAAAATGCAGGAATTCGGGGCTGCCGCGAGCCCGGGGGCTCCCGGGGCTGTTTGTTCACCCCCCAGCCGGGGCTGGGACAGCTCCCGGTGCTGCTCGGAGCTGTCACCGGCTCCCGCCGCGTCCAGGGCCATTCGAGCCATTCTGAGCGGGCCGTTTGTCCCTTTCGGGGCCAGCCCCTGTCCTGTCCTTGCCCTCCCCGCTGTCCCTCGTTTTCCATCTCTCCCGGCTGCCCCTGACCCCCCTGAGCTCATTCCCGAGGCGGGGCCGTGCCAGCAGCGCCAAGAAGAAGGAAATTGTGGATTTTGCCCCAAACCAGGCCCTGCTGTGGGACAGGACCCCCGGCCGGGTCCCTCTGCAGGGCTGGGCTGGCGTCACTGCCTGGGCACATTTTCCATGTTTTGGTTTGTTTGGTTTTTTTTTAAATACACAAACTGCAGTTTTTTACGTTTTGAGTTTTTTCCCTTCTTTCGCCCTGGAGCGCGATCAACCCCCCAGAGCCCAGAGATTATTTATGCTTTTGTCTAATCTCTGTCGCTTGGCTTTGGGTTGGGCCGTTCTTTTTTTATTTTACTTTATTTTATTTTCTTTTATTCCCCGCCTCTTGCTACTTCGTAACTTTTTCCCAACTTTGGAAGCGCAACTTTGGAGTAGCCAAAGGCAAAAACAAAACAAGGATATTTCTGCTACCCTGTTAACTTTGCAAAAATGCTGCGTGCCTGCAGCGCGGCGGGGGGGTAACGAGAACCAGGGGCTGCGAGCTCGGCCAGACCGGGTAAAATTAGCCCGGGGGGCGGAGAGGGGGAAACGGCTCCATCCTGGAGCCTCGCACCCAGATGGGCTGGGATGCGGCGAGCGGGGCTTGGGATTCACCCCTCGGCCTGCTCCGGCTCCCTTTGCCTCCTCCCTGCCAAAGCCAGCCCAGGGATTTGTCCTTTGCCTCCTCCCCGGGCTGTGACATTTCTGCTGCCCCCAAAAGCGGGGCTCCGTCCCACGCCGGGTGTCACAAAGCAGGGAGCCGCCTCTCGCTGTCGCCCACCCCGCCGGGACACCGCGTCCCCCCCCCGGGGCACTGATTCCAGAGCGATTCCAGGGGTTTATTCCAGTTTTATTCCAAGCTTGCCCCGGCCGGGAGGCGTCAGCTCGGCACGGTGGCTCTGCCAGCGTTTGTCACCGTGGCCGGGATTTGTCACCGTGGCCAGGATTTGTCACCGTGGCCGGGCTTTGTCACCGCTTCTGTCCCTCCGTGTCGCCACGGGCACCGCAGCCCCGCGGCCGCAGCAGGGCAGGGTTTGTCACCTCAGAATGTGCTGGTGCCACCTGGGTTCGGGGCTGCAGGGATGGAAATGGGATTGAAGACGATCCGGGCTGGGGGGTTTTAGGGTCCCTGATGGCCGTGGTGTGGGGATTTGGCACTTCCTGGGGTTTTTTGGGTGTTTCTGACAAGCACCTCGGGCTGCGCTGTCGTTTATCCTCAGAAGTGTTCTTTAAATCAAGGTGGAGATGGGGCCGTGAGCAAACGGGATTCGGGAATCGCGACTGGATCCGGGGTCCGGGCTGAGAATTCTGCTGGGACTGGTTTGGGCACCGCAGACCGTAATTGAAGGGGATAATTAGCGCGACGATTTGCGTTAATTAACACCAGGACGGAGCGGGATGGGAGAGGACGAGGATGAGGATGAGGATGGGAGGGATCCGGCTCTGGAGGTGCCAGACCTGGACGTGGAGCACGGAGGGTTTGCAGGTCCTGCCGCTGGGGGGACAAAAAAACCCCCAAAAAACCCACCAAAAAAAACCAAAAAGGGAAGAAGATAAAAGAACAAGGAGCGGCGATGGAAGCACGGAGGAGCCGCGGAAGGGCTGGCCCTGCTCCCGAGCTGCTGCCAACACCAGCTGGGGAAGCTGCTGCTGCTCCTCGGAGCTGCTGTGATGCTGGAATGGCTCGAACACTCCCCAGATCCTCGTCTGACGGAGCCCCGGGAAAGCAAAGCAGCAGAAAGGGGGAATTCGGGGTGCTGGGGAGCGGGGCAGGGGAATTTGGGGTGCTGGGGAGCGGGGCAGGGGAATTCGGGGTGCTGGGGAGCGGGGCAGGGTCACAGGAGGCTCTGCATCTCCGGCCCAGCAGCTTTTGGGGTCTGTGCACAGGTGGGTGAGCAGCAGCTGAGCTCCTGGGGACACCTGCACAGCCCTGGGGCCGCAGGAGAGGAAAAGCTGCCCTTGGGTGACCCCTTGGACTGGCTGAGACAGCCCCCCAGGCTGCTGAGGGGCATTCCCGAGCCAAATTAAAGGCGAGAAAGCTCCGTTCCAAAGCGCTGCTTTGAGAGCAAATTCGAGTTGATTTATTCAGCTTTTCGAGGCAGAGCTCAGGGAGAGGAGAGAGCCCTGCAGAGCCTTTGGGTGTCCCTGTGCAGCTCCCGCCCAGCAGCTCGGCCTGTTCTGAACCGTGTCTTTGTGTCCTAATCCGACACGAAAAGACGACACGGACGCTGCTGCTCTGCAGGTGAATAAAAAAGAGGCACCTTTATTTTCTGACTCCAACATTTATAGTTTTTCAAAAGTGGCAGTGGATTGGAGGGTGACAGTGCCACCTCTCCAATGACAGACCAAGAGTCCATCAATTCTCTCCTCCTCCATGAAAGAATGCAAAACATAAGTTATTGACAGAATTGTATGTGAGAAAGTTTGTTACAAGAATGCAAACATCAGAAGGCTTAGCAAAGCCTTAAAAAATCAGGGTGACATCTTTGGGATTGAGCATGTCTTTGTTTGGCCAGGGGCAGCCCCAGGGGGCTGCAGAGGCTTTGCCCCCAAAGCTGGCTGCTCCCAGAGGCTGTCACCCAGCGGGTGACACCGCAGCACTTAGCGGCCTCCTGGCAGCCCCAGATGGATTCCTTCTCCCGACTTTTCTTGAGTCGGATTCTCTCCATTTGCTCTATTGATTTGAGTTTTAAAGCGAGGGGATAATGCTGGTTTTAATGCTGTTTTTATTGTGGTGAGAGGAGCTGGTGGGGGCGTGGGCGCTGCGGAATAAACGGAATTATTGCCGCCTTTTGGCGAGCCTGAAGCTGCTGTGGCGAGGGGTGAAGGTGATTTGGGGCTTTCCTCGTGGCACTTCGGGGCGGTGGGGTGAGCTTGGCCCTGGTGGGCCCCCAGTCCTTGCTGGGTGCCCACAAACCCAACCCAGCCGAGCCCTGCACACCTTGGGTGGCTCCCACATTAAATATAAATGGGGAGAAAATTACCTTAATCAAGTCTAAGCAGAATTGATTAATATTTTAGTAAAAACCTCACGCTGGAGTTTAACAGACTGGTTAAATCTCAGCTGGAAAAACCACTGTGGTTCCCCACCAGCTTTTTTTTTTTTTTCTCTCCTTAAACCCAGCCTGGTTTCCACGGCCCCTCTCTGCCTGTGGGGCCTGCACTGGGGTTGCTGGGGAGCTCTTTGCCCTTTAGCTGAGCGAATTATCAGCGGTTTAAAAAGGCCCCTTCTCCCCCTCCCGGCTCCCTTTTATAGGTACAATAATCAGATAAAATATTTCTGGAAGACTATTTACAAAACCCCCCCATCCCCATCAATCTTACGGTTAAGAAGGAGCGGAGGAAGAAATCTTAACCTCAAGAAGCTGCTAATGCAACCGAGCTCTTTAATGGTGGGGTGGAGATCTTCTTTTTTTTCCTGCTGCCATTACTATGGAATACATAATAACATCAATAATTAAATATAAATTGGATTTAATATTTTATGCTGGCGACATGTAATTTACACTCTACCCGAGAAATCAAAAGGTCACGTCTGAAGCGAAGGCAAGGAGGGAAAGGGAGAGGGGCTCGGCCCCGAGCTGGGTCTGGCGTTGGGAGGATCAACAAATCGCTGCAGGGAGGGGAGGCAGAGCTTTGTTTGGGGTGAAAAATGAGGGCTTTGGGCTGGGTTGCGGCTGGGGGGGTTGTTCCTGCTCTGTCCAGCTGTTCTGGGCTCTGGGGGTGGTTTTAGGGGGTGATGTGGGGCTGGCTGAGGGGGCTGTGGGATCCCCGTCCCTGGAGGAGAGGCCAGCAGAGCTCTCCTGCATCGATCCCCGGGCAGCGGGGCAGCTCTGGGTGTCCTGCCAGCACAGCCCAGCAGCTCCATTAACGCCGAGGCACTTCAGGAACTGCCCGGGCTATTTCTGGAATGGGCCAGTTTTCACTCTTTTATTGCTCTCCCTGTTGGGTCATCGAAGATTTGGCCGATTTTCACATCCATACCCCGGGTTTTGTGCCCAACAGCCCCAGCTCTCTTTGCCACGAGCTTTACATCTTTGATCAATTAAAACCAGGAGAAATCCAGCCTCTCTTGGGCAGGCGTGGGGCTCTCCCAGCTCTCCAGGCCCGGGTTTGTGTCCCCTCCCTGGGCTGGTGGCAGCCGGGAGCAAACCTGGAGCCATCCCTGGCGTGGGGAGAGAGGATTTCTCCCCTCTGGTGAGTTCTTGCTCATCAGGGCTGTGGGCAGGGAGGTTTGGGGCTCCTCGGGGCTGCCCAGCACAGGTTTCTCTGCAAGTGAGGCTTCTGCTTTTTTAAAGGTTGTGCAACACATCTGGGCAAAGCCATTCCTGATTCTTCTTCTCCTTCTCCCCCAGAGTGGCTTCAGCTGGGGAAGTTGGGGGGAACCAGCCCTGGGGGCGGTTGGCTTTGGGATCTCACCTGGCACGAACGCCGGGGGGGGAGGCAGGTGGAGGGGCTGGGGCTGCTGGGGATGTGAAATTAAAGTGGAATTTGGAGAGGGAATGAATCCTCTTTGTGCACGGCGGGGAGGCTGCCTGGAGCTGCTGGCTCTCTGCTGGGGCAGGGTGGGGTTTGGCTGCCTGGGAAAGGGAGGGATGTCCTTTAGGGAGACTGGACAGGCCAGGAAAAGCCCTGGGTGCACCCTCGGGTGGTCCTCGAGGGGGGACAAAGGGACAGCAGCACCCTCCCCCCCTCACTGGGGAGCCTGGCAGGCAGAGCTGGAAGGGCCTGGGTCTGATTTTGGGTCTGTTTTGCCCAGATTCAGCCACTGCCATCACATCCAGGAGGGTTTGCTGCTCGCGGCCGAGGTGGAAAATCCTCCCTGGGCCTGGGGTTAACTGAACATTCGTTCGTCTGCTTTGGTCTCCGTGGCCAAGTGAAGCAAAAACCCCCCAGCAGCCGAGCTCCCACCCCCTGCAGGGGCCATAAACCCCCTCGGATCCCCCAGGAGTGGGCAGAAAACGCCAGGGCTCGTTTGGCAGAGCAGCAGCTGGGGCCAAAACGGCTCCGTCGGGATTTTCACAGAGCCAAAGCCCCTCTGGGCCTCGGGGGAGCCCAGCCCTGCTGGGAGAACTTGGGAAAGGCTGGATGGGATGGGGCTGGGAGCAGCCTGGGACGGTGGGAGGTGTCCCTGCTGGGCTCTGGGTGGGCTTGAAGGTCCCTTCCAGGCCAAAAACCCCCATAATTCTGTGAAAAGCAGCTGATCCTGCCCCAAACCCGGATCCCTGCTGGGATCAATCCTAATTTGTCTTTCAGCATCACCTGGGGGTGCCAAGCTCTGCCTTTGAGGGCACAGCTCCTTTGGGGGCCCTCAGCACTTTGGGGCCTGAGCTGAGCAGCCCCCAAATCACCCAAGGCTGAGCTTTATGGGACCATTACCCCTTTTACAAGGCTTTGGAAGCCACTTGGAAAAAGAGCCACTTGTTTTTCGTTGGGATTGGAAGGGTTTTGATCAAAAATGGGGCAGCTTTTTCCACCTCCTGGCCCTTCCCTTGATCAGCACCTGCCCCAGAGGAGGAAGGATCTAATGAACTGCAAGAGGATGGGACTGGCCCTGTGCTCTCGGGGCTCCTTCCATGGATTTATTTCGTTTTTCCGAGTCAAGCATGGAAAATCTCCATAAACCCTGCGCCCTTGCAGCTTCTGGTGCCCCTGAAAGTGGAAACACCTGGTTTTCAAAGGGCAGTCCTGACTCTGACTTGCTCCTAATGGCACATTTTGATTTTATGGATGGGATAATGTGACTGGAGGGGGCTGGCTGGCTTGGCAGAGGCAAAACTGGGATTTTCTGGGTGGGAAGGAACCTTAAAGGCCATCCAGTGCCACCCCTGCCATGGCAGGGACACCTCCCACTGTCCCTGGGTGCTCCAGCCTGGCCCTGGGCACTGCCAGGGATGCAGGGGCAGCCCCAGCTGCTCTGGGCACCTCTGCCAGGGCCTCACCCCTCTCTGAGTGATGATTCTTCCCAATATCCCATCTCAGTTTCTCCTCCGTGCACTTATAACCACCCCCCTTGTCCTGTCCCTCTCTGCCCGTGCAAATTCACCCTCCCTGATTTTCACAAACCCTCCGAGGCCTGGGAGGCTGCGGGGGAATCTCCCGGAGCCTTCTCCTCTCCAGCTCCGAGCCTTTCACTCAGGGCAGCTCCAGGGAGAGACCGAGAGGTGTCAACCCTCCCCAAATCGCTGCGGGAGGGTCTCCCTGCCTTTATTTCCATCCCAGAGATCTTCTGCCGCTGTCGAGCTCCTCTGGAGAGCTCCTGGCCGGGATCATTCCCAGCAGGGACCTTCAGCAGCTCTTTTGTTTCACCTTTTGCAGCACAAAGCAATTACAGCTGCCAGGCTCTGCCTCCCAGAGCCGACCCGCCCTGTCACGTCCCATTAACTTCCAGTTCAGCCCTAATCCCTGCCCTGAAATGTATAATGAAAGACGTTCAAAATATATCAAAATGGCATGGGTATTGATTTATTAATGCTGGGGAATGCTGCCCTAATTGAATTTAGCTCCAGGAAGTCAGTTAATGCAGCTGACAGTGATACAGGAATTCAATCTCCCCAGCGCACTGGGTTAGGACTGTTTTCTCCTCTCTTTGTTGTCAGTTGGATAAATAACAAATCAATTTAAATTTCAACGAGGTTGCTAAAAACAAGGCGGGCTCTGCCGGGGCCAACGGCTCACCCGGGGCTGGGGCTGCTGGCGAAGGTCAGAGCTCCTCAGGGAGCACCCCTGGGTGCTCTGGGGGTCCCTGGGGCTGGGGCTGGGTTTATTTTGGGGTCCAGAGGAGGGGGTGTGTCGGTAAATCTTGCTGTGGCTGTTTCCCCCCTGATCCTGACACGGAGGAGTCAGAATCTTCATCTCCCAACCCCACCTGGGCTCGGACCTGCAGCTCCTGGGGACAGCAGGTGCCTTCCCTGGGCTCTGGGGGTGTTTCCCGGCCTGACCTGCCCAGAAATTCCCATATTCCCTGTGTTTTTTGGTGGGGATGCAATCAGAAATCTCAACAAAGCGCCCAGAGCTGCCCTTGGGTGCTGCCCCTCTCGGCATCCCCGTGCTGCACCTTCACTTTTGGGTGCTCAACTCATCCATTCGCTCCTGGTTCAAGCTTAGGCAACAAAAGTTTGCTCCTAATCGAGTTTAGGATTAAACAACCAACCCTGCAAGGGCAGAGCCCAGTCCTCCAGAGCAGTCATTTTTAATTTCTCAGCTTTTATTTTAAAGTTTAAGCTCAAACCCCCCCACCCCCCCACGACCTTAATCCTGCGTTTGCTCTCCAGCCCTGCTGGGGTTGGTATGGTCAAGGAGGCAGAGGAGCCCGAGTTAATTAAATCAACAGCTAACAGTGGAGGTTACCCACAAAAGTGAACCTTGGTGCCCCTAAAACCACTGACCAGAGAATGGCTGGAAAAAAACAAAACCACAGTTGGAGTGAAATGGAAAAAGAAATCTTCAGCTCTATATCACTTCAGCCGGCCACAGGTATCAGAATATTAATTGCTCTTTGACTTGATTTTGTTGTGGGATTAAGGGCACATTGTGGCTTATGAAGATATTCTAGGAGCCACAAGGATGGAAGCAAAATCCATCTCTGCAGCGTTTCTGCGCCCGCTGGAATCCAGGGCGCTGCCGCGGGAGCTCCGGGCTCCAGCTGGAGCCCAGCAGCTGCCGCTGCTCCCCTCGCACGCCTCCCAGCCCCTGGTCCCTGCCCGGCAATGCCAGCTGTGCCCCCTCCCCGTGCGGCCATCGCAGGTGACACCTGCGGGGCCGGGGCTGGCGTCACCCCCAGCCTGGAGCGGGGGGAATCGGGGACAGGCCACCCTGCTGGGGACAGGAGGGGCCACCGGGGCTGGGAGGCTGCCAGGAGCCTGTCCCTGCTTTCCCCGTCCCTGCTTTCCCTGTCCCGAACGGGGCTCAGGGCTGGGCTCTGCCGGGGGGGTGGCAGCACGGCCAGGCTGGCACTGACTGTCCTGGGCTTGCCTGGCCCAGCTCTGGTGCCTTCTCCTGGCCCTTCCCGGGCTGCCACACGGTTTCAGGCACTCGTCTGGTGTCGCCGAGGCCCCGGGGAGCCGGGAGGGGAGGACGCGGTGCTGCTGAGCCCAGCCCTCGCTCGGGAGCGCATTGACGAGCCCCGTTTGTTCATCTCAGAATCTCCGAGGATGCTCCTGGACCCGCGCAGGGCAGAGAGCCCGGCCTGGAGCGGCTCCTTAATGTGCTTGAAACCAGCGAGACGAGTTCGGGCTGGCAGGGAGGAGCCTCAAAAATGCTTTTATAGCAGGATGACCAGGAGTGCCCTTGTGACTGCCTCCAGATTCCCAGCGAATAAATGAATCATGGACAAATAGACGAGTAATAGGTATTCCAGCGGGCTGGGGACGGCCGGGCGGGGATCACCAGTCCCCGTGCCAGCATTTTGGAGTGAAGGACACCGGGAGAGCCAGGGGCAGGGCGGGAGGAAGGAGATGTGGCACCGCAGGTGGCAAACCCTGGAGCTGCTGCTGCTCTGGGGGGTTCCCGGGGCGCTGTGCCCACCTCAGAGGGGCCAGACTCTGCTGGGACGCCCTGCCCTGCGCCAGGACACCGGGCACGCTGCGGGAGGGGCGGCTCTGCTGGGCGGGGGGCTGCCAGGGGGCCGGGGCACGGCGGCACCGGGGGCCGCGGGGTGGGCGAGCTGCGAGCCGCGGCTCCGGCCGTGCCCGGGGTGCCCTGTCCGGCCGTGCCCGCTGGCCGGAGGCTCCGGAGCGCCGTGCACTAGAGGGAGACAAAGCCCCACGCTCGGCCGGGGGTGCCGGGGGCACGGGGAGGGGTGCCCGGGGTGGGAATGGGAGCCCCGGGGAATGGGAATCTCATGGGATGGGATTGGGAACCCCGAGAGATGGGAATGGAAATCCTGTGGAATGGGAATGGGATCCCCGTGGGATGGGAATGGGAACTCCAGGGAATGGGAACCCCAGGGGATGGGATTGGGAACCCCAGGGGATGGGATTAGGAGCCCCAGGGGGATGGGAATGGGAGCCCCAGGGGATGGGATTGGGAACCCCAGGGGGATGGGAATGGGAGCCCCAGGGGATGGGATTGGGAACCCCCAGGGCTGGGTCTCTGCCCAGATCCTCTCCCAGGTTTCGTGCTGGGAGGACACACAGCTCTGGGAGCCCCTTCCTTTGATCCACGGGGTTTTTCCCAGCTGGAAAAGGCTCATGGAGGGACAGGGGGTGTCTGCGTGGGGGGCTGGGGCTGCACCCCATGGAACTGGGATCACAGCCCTGCCCCAGCTCCCCGTGGGAGCTCTGTGGGGCTCAGGGCTCTGTTCCTGCTGGCAGTGCCCAGTTCCCACTGAGCCTGTCCCGTGCCTGGGTGCTCTTTTCCAGGGAGGTTTGTTTGTTTGTTTTCTTGCCTTTTACTCAGTTTGTGCTCTGGAGAAAATCCATTTTCTCTCCCCGAGGCCTCACTGCCATCCTGCCACACAGGGTGGCCTGAAAGAAAAAAAGAAATCGGCCTGAAAAATAAAATAAATAAATTAAATAAATGAAGTGAGCAGAGGCTGCTCTCCCTAGCACAGCTGAGGCTTTTCCCTCCTTCTTCCCCTCTGCCTGGGCCGCAGAAGCTGAAGCAGTGCTGAGGTGTCGGGTGATGCTCTTTTTGGGGTGACAGGGAATCCTCTCACCCAGAGCAGCCCCGGGTCAGCAGCTCAGCCTGGCACGAGGCAAACCGGGCCAAATAACGACTAAAGCATCCATTGCACCCCCTGTGCCACGGCACCGGGCTGGGGACGAGCCTGGCCAAGATTCTGGGGAGGATTTGGGGTGTTTGGGGCCAGGTGTCAGACGCTGGCTGTGCTGTCAGCCCAGAATATCCTCTGTGGTCGGGCTGAGGGCTGAGGGATGCAAACGAGCTCCTGCTTTATTTGTTTATTTGTTTAAAGCCACCGTTTGTCTTTTTTTGGCTTCTAACCCGGAGCCTCATTTGTTTGGGCAGCTCCTCTGTCCCGGGGCTTGAACAAAGAGGGGTTTTAGGACTCTTTAGGCCCTGAGTGCAGCCAGAGCTCCTCGCTGCTGCTCGGCTGCGGCGGCTCCTCGGGGACCCGGCGGCAGCTGAGTTTTCGGGACACTCAGAGAAGCCACAGGAAAGCCCCAGGTCCCTGCAGGAGGTGCCAGCACCGCTGTGGGGTGGTGGAATGGGAGCATCTTTAGGGCTTCTCAGCAAGGTCCCCTGCTGAGCACCCCGTGCCCTGTAACCCTGCAGTGATATCCTCGGGTGACATCCTGGGGTGACATCCTGGGGTGACATCCTGGGGTGACATCCTGGGGTCTCTCCCGTGCTGCTGGCACCCTCGGGAAGGGGTTCGCAGCCCAGCTGGTGCTGCTGCGTTTCCTGTGGCAGCTTTGGGGCAGATCCCAGCCCCCGGTGGGAAACCCGAGGAGCCGCCCCGTCCTTTCCAGGGAATGGGATTTCTCAGGGAACGGGATTTCTCAGGGAATTCTGCACAAAGGAGGAAGGTGCGGCTGTGGGATCCGCAGTGAATCACCGCGCGGCTGTCCTGGAGCTGCCGGCGCTAATGCTGCTTGTGCTAATGTAGGAAATCATTAAAGATCAATGAAGGGATCATTAGCAGCGCGACGCCCTCGCCCGACCGCCCGGGCTGCAGATCCCCCACTTAATCCGGCCATAAAAACGGCACCATGAGCTCATTTTAATGGGTGTCAGCAAGATGGATTGGCCGGGGGCAGAGGTTACAGCAGCAATTTGGGAGCAGGACCGCTAATGCACTTGTAACTCTGCTACACTTTAATGCAAGTTAAACAGAAAATGCCCTGAAACCGCAGCCAGGCCTCCCCTGCAGACGCTTTAAAAGATCTCGATGCGATGCGGGATTTGGGAAGAGAAACAGCTCAGAGCAGCGCGGGGATGGGGCTCGGTTAAAGGCAGACCGGCCCCAGGCAGCTCCGGGGGCGGCTCCCTGCAGCCCTGCTGGGGCTGGGGCCGTGGGCCGGGGCTTTGGGGTTCCGAAATTATCCCGTCCCCTCTTGCCCAGCTCTGAAGGGGCTTGTCCTGGCTCACCTCTGCTTTGGAGGGGCCTCTTGGGCTCTTCAATGTTTGCTTTTCATCCCTCGCCAGGTGGCCGAGGAGGGATCCTGATCCCTCCTGCTCTCCGGGGATGGGATCAGCCCTGGGCTCCGGGAGGAGCAGGGACCCGGCTTGTGCTGCCTTGGGAAAGCCCCAAAAGCTCTCGTATTGCTGCGTTCTGTCACTTGCTTTCTTATTTATTTATTTCTTTATAAGGATATTTATTTATTTATTTATTTGGATATTTGTTTATTTCTTGATAGGGCATTTATTTATTTATTTATTTATTTATTTATTTATAGGGGTATTTATTAATTCATTTATAGTGGTATTTATTTATTTATTTATTTATTTATTTATTTATTTATTTATTTATTTATTTATTTTCTATTTCTCGATCTTTTCTCCTTTCTCTTTCCCCTGTAAAACCGGCCCTGATTTGAGCTTTGTTCCTCTCTCTCTCTCTCTCTCTCCCTCCAGGCCGGTCCAACACCTCCACCCGCATTTTGGGGCTGTGCCCCGGGGGTCTCCGAGTGCTCTGGGGGCCGCATCCAAGGGATTCCAGCCCCGTGCCCACCCGGGAGCTGCGGGGAGAGCAGCGGCTGCCCCTCCCTGCCCCGCTGCCCGCTCCGAGGAGGGAGAAGCGAAGCTCCGAGCCGGCAATTCCCCCCAAATCCCCCCCGGGAGGAGCCCCCTGTCCGAGCCCGCAGGTGTGGGGGGTCACTGGGAGCCCCATCTCCTTGCCTGCCCTCGGGGGGCTCCGGACCCCCCCCAAACACCGGCGGGTTCCCCGGGGCGGCTGGAACTGCGTGGGGCAGAGCCTGCGGCACCCCGGGATGGCACAGCCAGCCAGCTCGGCTCCCGGCACGGGAGGGCACAGCCAGCCAGCTCGGCTCCCGGCACGGGATGGCACAGCCAGCCAGCTCGGCTCCCGGCACGGGATGGCACAGCCAGCCAGCTCGGCTCCCGGCACGGGAGGGCACAGCCAGGCAGCTCGGCTCCCGGCACGGGAGGGCACAGCCAGCCAGCTCGGCTCCCGGCACGGGATGGCACGGGATGGCACAGCCAGCCAGCTCGGCTCCCGGCACGGGAGGGCACAGCCAGCCAGCTCGGCTCCCGGCACGGGAGGGCTCCGTGCGCTCCCATCGGGGGGAAATGCCCCTGTGAGCTCCCATCGGGGGGAAATGCCCCTGTGAGCTCCCTCGGCCCCGGGGCAGAGCTGGGGCTCCGGGCCGGGCCTCCCCGCGCTCCCCAGGGGTGCTTTTTGGGGCGCAAAGGCGCCTCCAGCCCGGAGAGCCGGTGCGGGCTGGGGCTCCCCGCAGCCCCGGGAGGGTTTCACATCTCTTATCTGGGTCACTGATAAGGGACTGCCGGGCTGTCACCGCAGGGTTCCTGCCGAGTTCAGCAGCGCCCGCCGGGTTTCGAATCCTTCCAAGCAGAGCCGCCGGCTCTGTCCCCTCTGCTCGCTGTCCCCAAGGTCCCCAGGGTCCCCGGGCAGCTCCAGCCCCGCAGGGCCGCGGGGACAGTTTGAAATTCCCTTCAGGACAGTCTGAAATTCCCTTCAGGACAGTTTGAAATTCCCTTCAGGCTCCGGGGACAGCTGGGGAGATGTGATTTCAGCGCTCCCAAGCCGTGACTTTTACCCTGAAACCTTCGAAAAGCCGGCGCTGAAGGAGCGGTTCCTCCCAGACCTCGCTGACATTTCTTTCTCCCTTTCTGATCTGCTTTTTAGGTTTGGATCCTCGCTGCGCTCTCTCGCAGTTCTCAAAATCGCTCAGGAACTGGGAGAAGCTGCGTTTGGGGTGGATTTTTCCTCCCGGAGCTCGCTGCCCCGGCCCCGTCACCCATTGCCGGTGTCACCCGTTGTCACCCACACCACGCGCGGCCCCGGCCTGCCCCGGTACCCCCCAAAAAACGAGTGGAACCTGGCCCTGTGAATCATTTTTAGGGTTTTTCCCCCCTCAGCTTGAGTCTCCTGCGAACGGGGCCCTTCGGAGCGAATCCCAGGAATTCAGCATTTCAATCTCGCAGCGGTGTGGGGTCAGTGGCAGCCCTGGGGCTCAGTGAGCAGCCAGAAATGGGCATTTTCACCCCAAAAATGCCACCCCGGCTGCCCGAGGGGTTCCACCTCAGCCTTAGGGCCGCCTGGGGGGTAACTGGGAGGACCCTGCGGGTCGTGCCTCAGTTTCCCTCAGCGCTGGGTCCCTCCGCAGCCCGGAAGGCAGAGGCTTTTGGGGGAGCCTGGGTGTGCATTTCCCCTCCCGTGGGGTCAAGGACGGGGTTTTGCTCCCCCGGGGTCACCGGGAGGCACCGGGCCCTGCTGGGGTGGGGATGGGGCCCCCGACCCCCGCAGCCCCCCGAGGGTCCCCCGGGGGCAGAGCTGCCCTGCAGCCCCTCCCAGGGGAGCCCATTTCAGACCGCAGCTCTGGCCTTGCTTTGAGGTTTTGGTTTTTTTACAAGGGCATTATTTCTGTTTGAAGAGGAGGAAAAAAGGAGAAAAAAGCCGTTTTTGGAGCTTGATCTGTGCAGAGACCCGGGGCCGGGGAGGCAGCGGCACCAACTCCCGCTGCCGGGGGTGGCGTGGGGCGCTTTTTTTTTAATTATTATTTTATTTTTAATTTTTTTTTTTTGGTCTGGTTTCTTTTTTTTTTTTTTTTTTTTCTCTTTTTCCTCCCTCGTCTTGCCGTGCCTGTGACTCACCCGGCGGCAGCGAGGACACGAGAGAGTCCCCGCGCTCGGGGACACAAACCGCACGTCTGCAGGAGGTTCCCACGCTCTGCCTTTAAATAGAGCCCGGCAGCGCTTCCTCCCCATCCTCCTCTTCCTCTCCGCCGCCTTCCCCTTTCCCCCGACCCCCCCAGAATTCAAAACCGCCCCACCGGGGGTTTTTTCCTGGCCGAGCCCCGGCTGGTGGCACCTGCCACCGCCTCGGTGACAAGCGCTGCTTCCGGCCGGGCCCTTGCTGGGAAAGTGTCACCAGGAGTCGGAAAAGGGAGAGAAATTAAAAATAAAATTAAAAAAAAAAGAAACGAGACCCAAAAAACGCGCGGTGAGAAAGGAAAGAGAGAGGCAGGGCCCGTGGAAGCTTCCAGAGAGACAGCGGGAGGACAGGGGGGACAGGGGGGACACGGAGGGGACAGGGGGGACAGGAGGGGGACAGGAGGGGGACAGGGAGGGGACAGAGAGGGGACAGGAGTGACAGAGAGGGACAGGCAGTGACAGGGCAGTGACAGAGGGGGACAGGAGTGATGGGGGGGACAGGGAGGGGACAGGAGCTGGGGACAGAGCTGCCCCTCCTGTCCCCAGCGCTGCTTCTAGGGCTCTGAAGGGTAAAAGTGGGGGCGCGACCCCAGAGCCACCAACCAGAGGGGACACCCCGACCTTCAGAGGAACCCCAGAAATTCGGGACCTCCGGACCTTCATGGGGACCCCCGGAACTTCCGAGGTACCCCCAGCCCTTTTTGGGGACATCCGGCCCTTCTCAGGGACCTTCATGGGGACCCGCAGCCCTTTCTGGGGACATCCAGCCCTGCCCAGCTGGGTGCCTGGCAGACAAAACCAGCCCCAGGTTTCAGCAGTTTTCAGTTGCAGGATGGAGGCGAAACTTTGTATTTAAAAGTGAAAGAAACAAGTGGGAAAAATGAGGTAAAATGAGGTTTTTGTGGAAAAAAAGCTGAATCTCAGCCAAGCTCCAGCTTAAGCTTTGTTTTTTGGTTTGTTTTTTGGTTTTTTTTTGTTTTTTTTTTTTTTTTTTTTTTTAATGAGCTGTTTGAAGCTGAAGGGTTTTGATGGAAGGAGATGTGAATCTCCTCGACTGAGATGTGTGAGATGCTCTGCGAAGGGCAGGTAAGAAAACTGAAATAAAAACCAATTCAAATAAATATCTTTGCATATATGCACATGCATGTGTGTGTTCAGATATTTGAGCACAATTGGAAGGCTCTGGGTCATTCAGGGACTCCCTTCCACAATCCCATGTCAATAATAATAATAAAAATATGGATTATAATACTCATTATCATTACCATTACCATATCGTTACCATTCCCATTTTCAGTGATATTATTTCATTTTTTCCCGCTGTTTTGTGACCACACACACAAAACTTTCGCAGCTTTCTGATGTGGGTTTTAAAATTGAAAAGGACACCGAGCCCGTGGATCAGACCCTTCCAGCAGGAGTGCGGGTGAGGAATTCCTGCTCGGGAGGTGCAATCCCTCCCTTCCCCTGCAGTCCAGGCTCGTTATTTTCGCGTTTTACACAAACCCTGCTCTCTCCAGGCACTGCGGGGTGCGAGGAGGGGTTTGGGCACCCCCGGCCTGAGCTCTGGTGTCTCTGAACTCATCCTGCCAGGGGCAGTGGCGCGGGATTTCTTTTCCTGCCCCACTTTTTTCACTTTTATGCGGGAATAATTGGGATTTTGACCTCGCTGAGGTGCCCAAGTCCAGCCCTGCCCTCCTGCCTGGCAGGTGCCCCTCGAAGTGCCACCAGCAGGGACGCGCCAGCTTCTGCAGGAAGCTCTCCTGGGACCGCGCCCACCCCCAGAGCTCAGCCCAGACGCAGAAATCCCCCTTTGCTGCCCTGCTTTGTTTTCGCTCGAGAGCGGCGGCTGAGCGGGGGGGCCCGGCCGGCCGGTCCCAGGGCGGTTCAGACGCCTTCAACCCCAGAAAGGGAAGCGAATTTCCTCCCGCTCCGTGGCCGCACCGAGGTTTGGGGCATTTCCAGCCTTTCCCTCCGTGGGGCTGGAAGCGGCTCCGGCCCCGTGGGCACCTCCTGGCTCTGCTCAGCTGGGAAAGGACCCAAATCTGCCACGCCTGGGGGGGCCGGGGCAGGGCTGGCACCTTGGGGCGCTGCAGAGGGGTCAGGCAGAGGGCACGGCCCTGACCCCTGCCCGTGTGACTGCAGCGTGACCCGGCCTGGGGCTTCTCCCTGGGGCTGGAACATGCTGGCCTGGCTGTCACCCCCAGCCCGGCCTGGCTGTCCCCTCTGGGGCAGATTTGGGGCTCCCCTCACCCCTCAGAGCCTCCTGGGAGCCTGCAGGGCTCTGGGCTGCTCCCAGGAGCTCCTCGCTGCCCCACGGCTCTGCTGCCATCCCGCTCCTCCCCAGGGCTGGACCTTCCTCCTGCTGCACCCCACCTCTGTCCCCAGACCCCTCCCGGCTCTGGCCATGTCCAAGGGTGCCACGAGCTGCCCCAGGTGCTTGGTCTGCTCCTAAATTTGGGGATTTTAGGTTTTTTTATCACTGCCAGGAGCTCGGCACCAGATGCCCGTGGAGGCACCCACAGCAGCCCCGGCTGCTCCCATTTTCCCTGGGCTGGGGGGAAAAACGGGAGCTGGGATGGATGGAGGGATGGATGGAGGGATGATGGATGGATGATGGATGATGGATGGATGGATGGATGGATGATGGATGATGGATGATGGATGGATGGATGATGGATGGATGGATGATGGATGGATGGATGGATGGATGATGGATGATGGATGGATGATGGATGATGGATGATGGATGGATGATGGATGGATGGATGGAGGGATGGATGGATGGATGGATGATGGATGATGGATGGATGATGGATGGATGATGGATGGATGATGGATGATGGATGGATGGATGGATGGATGATGGATGATGGATGATGGATGGATGGATGATGGATGGATGGATGATGGATGGATGGATGGATGATGGATGGATGGATGGATGATGGATGGATGATGGATGATGGATGGATGATGGATGGATGGATGGATGATGGATGGATGATGGATGGATGATGGATGGATGATGGATGGATGGATGATGGATGGATGATGGATGGATGATGGATGATGGATGGATAGATGATGGATGGATGATGGATGATGGATGGATGATGGATGGATGGATGGATGATGGATGGATGATGGATGGATGATGGATGGATGATGGATGGATGGATGATGGATGGATGATGGATGGATGGATGATGGATGATGGATGGATGATGGATGGATGATGGATGGATGGATGGATGATGGATGATGGATGATGGATGGATGATGGATGGATGGATGATGGATGGATGATGGATGGATGATGGATGATGGATGGATGGTGGATGATGGATGGATGGATGATGGATGATGGATGGATGATGGATGGATGATGGATGGATGGATGATGGATGATGGATGGATGATGGATGATTGATGATTGATGATGGATGGATGATGGATGATGGATGATGGATGGATGATGGATGGATGATGGATGGATGATGGATGGATGGATGATGGATGGATGGATGATGGATGATGGATGGATGATGGATGATTGATGATTGATGATGGATGGATGATGGATGATGGATGATGGATGGATGATGGATGGATGATGGATGATGGATGGATGGTGGATGATGGATGGATGGATGATGGATGATGGATGGATGATGGATGGATGATGGATGGATGGATGATGGATGGATGGATGATGGATGATGGATGGATGATGGATGATTGATGATTGATGATGGATGGATGATGGATGATGGATAGATGGATGATGGATGGATGGATGGATGATGGATGATGGATGATGGATGGATGATGGATGGATGATGGATGATTGATGATGGATGATGGATGGATGGATGATGGATGGATGATGGATGGATGATGGATGGATGGATGATGGATGGATGGATGATGGATGATGGATGGATTATGGATGATGGATGGATGGATTATGGATGATGGATGGATGGATAATGGATGATGGATGGATGGATGATGGATGATGGACAGAAGCTGGATGACAGATGGATGGAGCGATCCCGTGGCCGCCCCTTGCTCCGGGCTCCGCGGGCAGGGGTCACAACGCCGGCTTTGTGCCGGGCCCCGGCGTTCCCAGAGCGGCCTGGCGCCGGCCGGGAGCGCAGGCAGGGGCCGGGACACAGCCGGGAGTTGTTCCTGGGTCGTGACCGCGGCGCTGGGGGATCACAGGGATCTCAGGATCACATGCCTGCTTTCCCATGGCTCGGGGCAGCCCGGCCCGGCGCTGCGGCAGGGATGTGGCTTTGTGGCCTCGTGGCTCGGGCAGAGGGTCCTGCCCTGGCCAGCCCTGGGCTCCGGCCCCGGCTTCTGAGCCCTTCTGAGATGGGTTTTGGTGTCGTGACGCCACCTTTGGGTTTCCTTCTGAGCAGGAAGTGATGGAGAGGCAGCAGAAGGAGACGGGGATGCGATGGGAGCACAGAATCCTGGAATGCTTTGGGCTGGAAGGGAGTTAAAGCCCATGCAGTGCCACCCCTCCCGTGGCAGGGACACCTCCCACCACCCCAGGCTGCCTCAAGCCTTGTCCAGCCTGGCCTGGGACATTCCAGGGGCGGGGAATGGAGTTGTGGATGAGATGGGGATGGGATAAGATGGGGGAAAGGGTAAAATCCAGCCTGGCTTCACAAGCCCATCCCGGGGCACCAGCTCCGAGTGCCTGCCCTCTGCTCGGAGCTGGTGGCACCACAGGCGTGTCCTTTGTACTCCCTGCAGTTAATTGAAGGCAGTGCCGTGGCAGGGAGAGAAGAGAAGTTTATAAAAACCATTCGCAGGCCTCTTTTGAATCTCTCCTTCTCCCTCCCCGAGCCAGATGAAGAAACGGCGGGGTTGAAGTTGCTTGTTTAAAAATAAAAAGGCGGCGGGCGAGCAGCAGAGATCTCACGTCTCGTCTGCAGTTTCCACACAAATAGGAACTCATAAAAGCAATAAACATCTCTGTCTCAGACATCGTTTTTTATTAAATGGGGGAGAATTAAATGATTGCACCAAGGCTGGAAGGTGGCCAAGTGGCGAAACATTTGTTTAGGATTAGGACAAGAAACCCTTGTTTTCTTTAAGGAGCTCGGTGCCTTCTCCTGCCCGGCTGGATTCGGGTCAGCTGCGAAACCTCCCGGGATGCTCATCCCAGCTCCTCGTGGCTTTGGGGGACACGCCGCAGCCTGAGTTGGGCTTTGCTTTTCTGGGCACTTCCAGGGGGATGGAGAGGTTCTCCATGGCGGCACCCCGGGGAGGCAGCTCCGTCCTGCGCACCCCTGGCACGGGAATGTGCACGGAAGGGGGGATGGAGGGGATCCCCTCCCCTGCAGGACAGCAGCATCCAGCCTGGGGTGATGCCAAAGAGTCAGGGTGCTGGTCCCCAGGCACAGCCTTTGTCCTCCTCTTCCTCAGCTCTAAAAAGGCTTAAAAATTATTATTATTATTATTATTATTATTATTATTACTACTACTACTATTGCTATTACTATTATTACTCTTACTATTACTATCACTATTAATATAACTATTAATATTAATATTAATATTAATATTATTGCTATTACTATTATCTTACTATTATTATTATTTTTAAGACAGTGGGACAGCCAATGCCTTCTGTGATCCAGGGTTATTTTCCACAACATAAACATATCAAAAAGAAAATAAATTAAAAAAAAAAAAAAAAAGAAGGAAAAAAAAAGAAAAAGGAAAATAAAGCCGAAACAATGATTTTCCATTCCCACTGGAAGCAGCGAGCGCCTTTGGAACATGAGGAATGTATTACTCGGGCTATTGTAAAGTAAAATATAAAAACAACCAAAATAGGAGGAGAAGGGAGAGATTAAAAAAAAAAAAATAAAAAGGCCTCAATTGGGAAGGGAGACGCTGAAAATTGGGCTTTTATCCAAAAACCCTGCGGTGCAGGAGAGTCTGGGACTGGTGAATCCTGCCTGGAGGGAGAGGAGGCTGCAGGGCTTGAATTTCCACGTGCAGAGACCCCTGTGACGCTGGAAGGGACCTCCTGCCACCCTGGATGGTCCCAATGTCCCAGCAAGGAGCGTCCCTGGGGATTCACATCCCTGGGGATTCACATCCCAGGGGGTTCATATCCCTGGAGGATTCACATCCCAGGGGGATTCATATCCCAGGGGGATTCACATCCCACGGAGTTCATATTCCTGGAGGATTCTCATCCCTGGGGGATTCACAACCCTGGGGGGGTTCATATTCCTGGGGGATTCACATTTCTGATGGATCCACACCCCTGATGGATCCACACCCCGGAGGGATTCACACCCCAGAGGGGTTTGTCTCCTCCCCAGGCAGGAGGAAACGCCTCCCGGGCTCTTTTCTCCGGGATTTGGGGCTCCGGGGTGTTTTCCCCGCTCAGAAGGGCAGGGACGATGCGAGCGGCTCAGCCCGGCGCGGGGACAGACGGACGGACAGAGGCCGGGACAGACCCCCGAGCGCGTCACTGCCCGGGCCGAGCTGCTCATTAAAGCATAATTAATGTGTTAATGAGCCTCGCTCGGGGCTTTGCGGGAGGAGCCCCGCGTGGCTCCGGGCGCAGCATCCCCCGGCTCCGTCCGTGTGTCCGTCCGGCGCTGTCCCGCAGCCGGGGCGGTTTTCCCAGGAGCGGCGGCTCGGTGACCTCCGGGGCCAGCCCGCGGGAGCAGCAGCATTCCCGAGCGGCACACGCCTCCCGCCTCGGGAACATCCCGGCTGGAGCTGGCCAAAAATCCGCGGAGGGAGCCCCAAAAGATTCCCTGCTGCCGGTGCTTCCCGCACCGCTCGGGACACGGGGAGGGGAGCCGGGCTCCCTGCAGCCCGGGAGGATGCTGGAGCGGGGCTGGCGCCAGCCCGGGAGGATGCTGGAGCGGGGCTGGCGCTCTGGATCCCGGGAAAAGCCGGGGAAGCTGTTTCTGCACGGCCTGGCAGGGATGAAAGGCCAGGCAGGGGCCGGGCTGCTTCCCTTCAAACCGGGAGGGACTGCGTGGAGAGGATTCCGTGATTTCAGGATCAGGAACAAACTCCTCAGGGCGATTTGGGAAAGGCTGAGCTGCTTTCCCCCCTGAGGGCACAGAAAGTGGCAGCCGGGGATCCTGAGGGTTAAATCAGATGTGCTGCTGCAAACCCCAGGCCTGGGGCAGCTCCCTCTCCTCAGCCGTGTTTCCCTGGGCACTTTGGTGCCCAATCTCCCTGAGCCCTGCAATTGAACAGCTCTTTTTGTTTCATTAGCCCGGGGTCAGTTTGGAAAATGAGGGAGCGTGGTTTTTTTTCCATAGAATTTGGAGAACATGCCAGGCTGGGAGGGGCAGCCCCCAGGGGAGGTGAGGGGACACAGAGCTCAGAGCCCCCTGGGGTGGAGGGAGGGAGGTGTCCCTGCCCCGGGCAGGGCTGGCGCTGGCTGGGTTTAAGGTCACTCCAACCCAAACTCCTCCAGGATTCTGTGATCTCCCCTGCCCTGCCGGGGCTTCCTCCGGAGCTCGGAGGAAAACCACAAACCCGCTTTCCCACCCCCCAGTTTTGGAGGGTGGGCAGGTGCAGGGTGAGTCAGGGCACTCCGAATTTGTGTTTCCCAGCCCAGATCCCCTCTCTGCCCGTGGGAGACCCAGAGCTGCTCCCGTCCTGTCTGGGCAAGTTCTCCATTTCCCATCCCCAGCCCCAAAGTGCTCCAGAGCCCCTGTGACTTCCCAGGCCGCGTCTGGGCTGGCTGAGGAGCCTCCCGTGGTGGCAGCCAGCTGACCCAGGCACCTCCTGCTTGCGTAGGAACTTTTATAAGAAACTTCTGCAAAAGCCCAGATGAGCTCACGCTGATGAACGCTGGGGATGAGTTCCCTTTCCAAGCTGGGGGATGAGGAGCAAGCAGCCACTGAAGAGCAGCCCTAAATAACAGCGAGCTGGAGCTGTCTCAGTTCACAGCCAGGAACCAGAAAAGCACCTCCTGCCTCGTTTTTAGCCTGTGACTAATTCCCCCGAATTGGGGATTTGTCTGGGCCTGAGGGGAGGTGTGAATGTTGGGTGGGTTCGCAGTCTGAGCCCTCTCAGGGGATTTTTTTGGAGCTGCTCTACAACCTCCAGGCCTACTGATGGGCCCTGCTGGGCAAAGTCACGTTCCTGAGAGCCTTCATGGAAAGGTGGATCTGAAAGAAATGTTTATACAGGAAAAAAACCAACCTGAGGAAGGAGCAAAAGCAGCACAACCCAGAGCCCCTCAGTCAGAGCTGGAATCACACCCCCGGGGTTGTTCTAGGAGTGAAAGTGGTGAATAATGGCAAAAAGCAGATTAACCTGGCAAAAATGCTGTGACAGGCACAGGCTGAGCTTCGGGACAGGGGGAGACTCCCCACCTGCAGCCAGGGGGTGTTTCGGGAGGGGCTTTGGAAGCCGAGCCCAGAGGTCTCTCCAGTGGGACAGCACAGCCCCTTATCCCCCACAGCACGGTGCAGATGGGGCACGGGGGCCCTGCGCAGCTGGGGGCCGGCCAGGGGGTGTCTGGGACCAGGGGCTGCCCTCAGGGCCACCAGTCTGGGTTCCTGTGGCCGTTCTGGTGTCCCACAGAGGAGTTCAGCAGAACTGGGGAGCGCTGGCCCGGCCTGTGAAGCCGCTTCTGCTGAGACGTGACCTCTGCGAGACCCGAGCCAAAAGGGAAACTGGAGTTCCCTGTCTGACAGCAGCAGCCAGGCCCTGTCTCAGGCAGCTGCCAGACCCTCCTGGGAGGGGGAACACGCTGTCCTGTCCCCACAGAGAGGGACGGAGGGGACAGAGACGCAGCCCTGGTGCAGGGAGCCTCGGGTGAGGTTTGCCCGTGGCAGGGATGGGGCTGAGCTGTGGGATCGTGTTCCCCAAGGGTCACTTTCTCTGCTCACATTCAACTTCCCCAAAGGGAGCTTTCCGCAGCAGAGCCCAGCTCAGCTCCCTCAGCCCGCGGGGCTCAGCACATCCCTGGCCACTGCGTGGTGTGTGGGTGCTGGCCTCGCCCAGGATCCCGCAGCAGAACCCCTCACGGGAGCGCTGCCACCTGCTTTGTGCCTGGAAATATTCCCAACATTTCGGGCCAGGCTGTGGGACCAGCGCTGAAAATGCTCCTCGGCAGCAGCACCAGCCAACGCACGGGGACAGAGGGCTGGAGTTTGGATTTCCCAACCCACCAGGACTGCAGCGAGTGCTGGGTCCAGCTTTCCCAAAGCACCACCACTTTCCAAGGCAAGAGACAACTCGGAGCAGCGTTTTCCTGTGGCAGCAGAGCTTTGCTCAGCACGTGCAGGAGGATTTCCCTGCGCCTTGGAGCTCTGCCCAGGAGCCTTTCCGTGACAGAGCTGCTCCGAGCTCCTCTCCCTGCATTCAGAACTCAAACCCTGCTTTTCTGTGCCCCTTGTGCTTTTCTCGCCGTCATGTGCCTTTCGGTTCCTCTTTTCACCTTCCAGACGTTTCCCCTTTTTCTTTCCTTTGGAATTTTTTTTTAATTTCTCCCCCTGTCGCGTTTTGGGTTGGGGGGGTCTGGCGGCACCTGGGGCTCTGTCCCTGCCGTGGGACGGGAGCCTGGCACTCTGTCCCCTCCCGGTGGGCTTGGCAGTGCTGGGCTCCAGGGAAGGTGTCTCCAGGAGCTCCAGGAGTCCCATGAAACGCCTTCCATGGGGAACGGACAGGCTGGAGGTGTCTCCAGCAGGGAGAGCCCTCATTCCCTGCAGGACCCGGCAGGGGCGGCGTCACCCCTCCCTAAAACTCCGCCGAACCCCCCGGGAGGGAGAAACTCCCGAGAACTCGAGCATCTCCGAACAAAGCGCAGCGTTTCCAGTTGTGCTCCGCACCTTTGGGCATTTTTGGAGGAGATGCGGTGTCCTTAGGTGCTCCATAACCTTTGCATCAATGGCTCCTTTTCTCCGCATAAGCACATTCTTGCAGGAGCGTTGGGCTTTCATTCTGCTCTGCCCCAACCCTCGGACTCCTCTGTTCACTTGTTTAAATCAAGCATAAAGCTCTAACTGTTCTTTGAATATTTATGACCAGTTTTTATCTCATGCCATGCATACAAAACATACTTGATTCCTTTCCTAAAAGTTTTTTCAAGTGCAAAGTTTTAAAAACATGTGGCTTTTATTGCAGGCAGGAATGAATAACAGCATTCCACCCATAACCACATTAAATGGAACAGTAATATTCATATGCGTAAGGGCAAAAGCTGCCTTGTTTCCTATTTGCAGCCGAACTCTGAAATTAATTAAGAACTAAGAGGATCTGACAGTCATTAGGATCTTTCAAGAAGGAGTGGAAGCGGCAGATGGGACCCACGCTCCAGCGGCGCGGCCGTGCTATCAATAGCGCGGAGGATGCGAGCCCCGAGCGCGCTCCCCGTGCCGGGGCTGCGGCGGCCGGAGGAGCCGCGGCCCCGAACAATGAAGAATGGCACTTTCGTGACTCCGCAACCGCAGCGCTCGCGTCAATCGCACTCGTGCTCCGGAGTCACTTCGCAGCTTTTGAAAGCCCCGGCCGCTCCCCGGGCGCTGCGCACGCCCGGCCGCTTCGTGCCGCGCCTGCTGCCGGGGCACCGGCTCCCGGGTGTCGCCGGGAGGTGACAAATCCCCCAAGGGCAGCGGGATCGCTCCCGGATCCCCTGAACCAGCCCGGGGTGCGTGTGGCTCCCGCAGCTCCCGCAGAGCCGCGGCGGGTGCGGGGTGCGCGGAGGGTCCCCCTGGGGATGCTGGCGGAGATGAGGGCTGGTACGAAACCTGCAGGACTCATCTGGGGACAGGTGCGAGCACAGGCACGCCCAAAGCTGTCAGGAGTGACGCTGACGGCGATTTCTCCAGCGCAGCCTTTCGCGGTCACTCGGGAGCTGCCGAGCGACGCCTGGCCCCGGCAGCCAGGCGGGAATCTCGGTTTGATTTCCCTCCGGACAGCATCTAAACTCGCTCCTGCTGCTCCTGCTGCAGGTGCGACCGGGCAGCTGCGGCTCCCGGGGGTGTCCCGGCTCAGCATCCGACCCCAAACAGCATCGCTGGGACTGGGGCTGAGCAGGGCCCCCGCTGCGGGATCCCCGATCACAGCAGAGCCCCGGGCAGCCCCCGCGGCCGTCCCGGGTCCGCTCTGGCAGCTGCTCCCTGCCCAGGGGGACATTTCCCTGATTTATGTCGGGGGCAAACGCTGCCCTTTCCGCCGCCAGTTTCCCCTCATTCCTGCCCCCCAGCCCCGCAGCTTCCTCCCGCAGGAGCCTCTGCCCCCGGCGCCCGGACCTGCCCCGGGGGAGCCCCTTCGAGCGGTGACACTCAGGGGTTAAAAACTGCCACCACCGTGCGCCCCATCGGCCCCGGCATCTGCTGTTTGATTTATGAATGAATTGCACGCTCCCTCCCTGCGTGCTGCTCTCAGATCCCCTTCCCTGAGCTACAAAATAGATCCAGACACCCGCCTGGCCCTACTGAGCGCCGAGCTCCTGAGAGTTTGCGATGAATTTTTAATAGAAAGCTTCCTCCGAGCCTCTGCTCTCGCTGCTCTGCTGTGGAAACGAGCGGCTCTGCTGCTAAAAGAGCAGCTCAAACGAATTAAAAACTACAGAGGAGCCCGTAAGGGAAGCAATCCCAGCGAGGAATGATTTAAAGAGCTGCTGACCTCCCCGCGATGCGAACAGTAGCTTTTGAGTGTTTGTAAAGAGGCCCATGCAAATCCTGGGTCTGATACTCTATTAACCTCCTCGGGAGCGCGGGGAGGGCGGTGTTGGGATAATCCCCACGTGTCGACATCTCCTGGTTTGCGGAGGACCAGAGCAGCTGGATCCTGCTGTGTCGGAAAAGCAGAATTCAAATGAAAACTCCTTCCTCCGCGGCTCCCCGGAGCTCTGGGGGGCTTTGCTTGGCTGGACACCTCTCGCAGCGGCAGCCACGGGGTTGATTCGCAGGGCTCTGCGCCTCGGGAGGTCCCCAGACAGTTTTGGGGTTGTGGGCAGCCTGGTTTGTCGCAGCTCTGCGGTTTTGGGTCTCATCTTTGCACTGCTGCGAGTCGGCAGCTACGTGCAGGGCCCTGCTGCGGGTTGTGGGGTGAGGCTGCGCCCCGTCACCCCGAGGGGAGAACGGGGCGGGGGGGAGGGCAGAGAGCGGGGCGAGGGAGGGTTTGGGGCAGGCAGCAGGACGTGGTACCCAGCACACCCGGGGCTGCAGCTGGGACGACGCGGGAGGCGCTGGGACGGCGCTCGGAGGAACGCGGGTGATGCCAACAGGTGGCTCCCGGGGACAGCCGGGATCAGAGGAACGCGAGCACGGCGGGGCTGGGGCACAGCCACCGGATAAAGCGGTGCAGGCAGGGAACCGCCAGCCCTGCTGCAGGCAGCACCTCGCTCCTGCAGGGACCCAGCCCCAGGTCACCCCAAAGGGCGAGCGGCCCCAGCGGGGCTCCCCCTGCCCGTGCGGGGAGCCGGGGGGTGACAGGGGACACCGCCAGGACCGCGCAGGGTGCGGGGCAGAGCGGGGGTAGCCCCGGGGGTCGGGAAGGGGCAAGAGAAGCAGCGGGGCGGGCAGGGCGGGAGGTGTCGGGATGGTGCGGGGGTGTCAGCATCCCGGGGGTGTCAGCATCTCGGGGGTGTCAGCATCCCGGGGGTGTCAGCATCTCGGGGGTGTCAGCATCTCGGGGGTGTCAGCAGCCTATCCATCCCATCCCATCCCATCCCATCCCATCCCATCCCATCCCATCCCATCCCATCCCATCCCATCCCATCCCATCCCATCCCATCCCATCCCATCCCATCCCATCCCATCCCATCCCATCCCATCCCATCCCATCCCATCCCATCCCATCCCATCCCATCCCTCCCGTCCCGTCCCGCCCCGGCGGAGCCCCGGTGCCAGCCAGCGGCCGCACGGCGGAACTGCAGCCTCGCCCCGCATGCGCCGCGTGCCCCCCGGTTCACCGCTCCGTGCCCCCCCCGGCGGTACCGGGGGGCACCGGGCCGGGCCGCGCCCCACCCCCGGCAAACCCCGGCCCCGCCCGCAGCCCTGCCCCCGCCCCGGGGGTTCTGCGGGTTCCCCCCGCTGGCGAACGGGGGGCGAAAAGTAGAACTGAAGCGGCGGCCGCTTTCACCTAAAAAGGGCAGAATTTGAGCGCCGGTAGCGGCGGGGGCCGGCCCGACCCGCGGGGCTCGGGGCTGCTTCCCGCGGGCTCCACGGGCCCGGCGCGGATCCCGGTGGCTGCCGCGGTGTAACGGGAGCTGCGGGCCGGGAGCCGCCGCTTCTCGGTTAAAAATAAAATGTATTTATCGTTGTTGTTGTTACTTATTTCTGGAGGAACACCGGGGATTCCGGGGCTCGCCCCTCGAGGCACGGTGGCTGGCGGGGGAAAAAGGTTCAGCGCTGAGTGAAAGGAGGATTTGCTGCTGTTGGGCTTTATTTTGACTTGTTTTAAGGAAATTCGCGCTCCACACCGGGCAGTGCAGAGCCGGGAACGCCGGGGCCCGGCCGGCTCCTCTCGCACGGACAGTGCCGGTCTGCGAACACCGTAGAACCGAGCCGGGCACCGGGAAACACCAGGGGAGCAGCTCGGGCACAGCAATCTCCTCCTCTCACCCGGTTCTGCTCCGGTTCTGCCCCAGCCCGCCCCGCGGTTCGGGGCACCCGCGGGGCGCAGGGAGCCGCCGCCTTCGTTGTGTTTGCTGCCGCAGAACCGGCGGCTTCGCCACGGATTTTCTCACCAACGGATTCCGGCCGGAGCCGCCGGCCCTGCCCGCAGCCGCAGCCCCGGGGGAGCTGCCGGGAGCGCCGGGGGCTGCGGGCGCCCCGAGACCGCCAGCCACGGGGCGGGTCACGATTTTGGGGAGGGCAGAAGGAGGAGGTTTGGGAGCCGCGGCTTTCAGCGCAGCCCGAGAGGCGAACCCCCCTCGGGGACGCGAGTACCGGTGGTCCCCGCGGCCGCCGCTGCCGCCCCCCACCACGGTCCCGTCACCGCGGGGAGGGCGCGGGCGGCGGCGGCGGCGGGAGCGCCGGGCGCGGGGGCCGGGCTGTGTCCTCAGCCGCTCCGGACGGCCGCGGCTCCGGCCCCAAACCGGCCCCACCGCACCCCAAAACCTCCCGGGCGGCGGCGGCGGCCAGAAACCACCGGAGCCCCGACGTGCGCCGCGGGGGCGTGTCCTGCAGGCCACGCCTCTTTCGCCAGACCACACCCGCTCATGTACTAACCACGCCCCTTTGCCCCTAGCCACGCCCTCCGCACCGCTGGAGAATGCTGGCGGGGCGGGGCAAAGCCCGCCGCGGGGTTCCCATTGGCGGAGCGGCCCGTCCGTCACGGCTGCTCCGCCCCGCCGGGGCCGGCAGTAAATACGGTACCGGGAGGCACGGCGGGGCCGGCAGCGGGGCTCGGGCTCGGCACGGGAGCCGGCACAGGGAGCCGGCAGCGGGAGCGGCACCGGCACTCGGCGCGGAGCGCAGCGCACCCACCGGCGGCCAGCCCCGGAGCCGCGCGGGACCCGATCCCCCGCGCCGCCGTTCCCCCCGCGCCGCCCCGCCGAGGACGGCGCTCCGCCGGCACGGAGCGAGGCAGCGCGGGGCTCGGCCGCCGCCGCCCCCGCCGCCCGCCGAGCCCCGCCGGGTGCCCGCCCGTCCCGCCCGGCTCCCCGCCGCCCGCCGTTGTGATGCGTATTCCCGTAGACCCGAGCACCAGCAGGCGCTTCACTCCCCCGTCCACGGCCTTCCCCTGCGGTAAGATGGGCGAGAACAGCGGGGCGCTGGGGGCCCCCGCGCCGGGCGCCCGCGCTCGGCCCGAGGTGCGCTCCGTCGTGGATGTCCTGGCCGACCACGCCGGCGAGCTGGTGCGCACCGACAGCCCCAACTTCTTGTGCTCGGTGCTGCCGTCGCACTGGAGGTGCAACAAGACGCTGCCCGTCGCCTTCAAGGTGAGTCCCGAGCCCCGACGGGACCGAGCCGCGACCCGCGACCCGCTCGCCCTCTGCCCTCCGCCCCTTTTCGCTTCAAATCGCTCCTGACATCAGCGCCCAGGGAGCCCGGGTTATTATTTTTAATCAAATAGCCCGGTTTATTATTTTTAATCAAGTCTCCGCATTGCCCCGCGGTCACGGCATCTTAGATATTCCGTACAGTTAGGAGCTCTCAGGCAACTTTGAAGTTTAATGAGCTGGAGGTTAATTACCTTCCTGGGAGAGGGAGAGCGAGGCAGGGAAGGGAGATCTAATCTGCAGAAACTCGAGCGAAGAGCTGAATCCCCGGTGCCGGGCTGCGCTGCCCGGGCTCCCCGGGCCCCCCCGGGCCGGGCATCCCCGCTACCCCCGGACCGGCCGCGGGAAGCCGAAACCGAGCCGGGAGCAGCGAGGGGAGCGGGGCAGGGCGGCGCGGGGAGCCCGGAGGGATGAGGGGGGCTCTAAACCGGGTTCCCCCGGCTCCGGGCGCTGCTCCCCGGGAGGGATCGGGGCCTTTCCCCGGTCCCGGCGCTTCCCCGGGCCGGACGCGGAGCTCCGGGGCCTCGCTGGCGGCCGCCCGCGCCGGGCTCCGCTTTATTTTCATCCCGAATCCAACAAAATAAACGCGCAGACTCCTCCGACGGGGCCGAGGGCGGCCTGAGCCCCCTCCACCCCCTCCCCGCCGACCCCCCGTCTGCTTTTAACCCTTTGCGAGCTCCTTTTCCCCTTCCCCCTGCCATTCTCTCGGCCTCCCTCGGGGGCTCGGGCTGCTTTTGGTTTTGCTTTGGGGTTTTTTGCGCGGGTTTAGGGGGGACCGGAGCGCAGGTTGGCCCCGGTGAGGGTTGCTTTGAGCCTGAATTGCTCCGGCCCTGCCCTAGGTCGTGGCGCTCGGAGATGTCCCCGATGGGACCGTGGTCACGGTGATGGCGGGGAACGACGAGAATTACTCGGCGGAGCTGCGCAACGCCTCCGCCGTGATGAAAAACCAAGTAGCGAGATTTAACGACCTCAGATTTGTTGGGAGAAGCGGCAGGGGTAGGTACCGGCCAGGAAATGGTTGGCCTTTTTATTTGTTTTTATTTTAGAGGGGAAAAAAAAAAAAAAGGAAAAAGGAAAGAAAAATGTATCTCTCTTTTCTTGTTATTTTATTATTATGTTTTATATTTTTTACTCTATTTTGAAGTTTTATTTTGTTAGTTTATTTTTTTATTATTATT